>NC_084663.1:3660907-3963937 GCF_028389875.1 Rhea pennata
ATGCACATATCTGAATGTCTGGAAATGAGATAACCTGGCAGTTACTCGCTGAATGCCTGGGATAACCAAGGCTGGAGGGGCTCCTTCCATCATCTCCTTGGCAATCACAAGAGCTCTCAGCCTCCATCCTGCCCTGACAGTTCTGTTGTCTTTGAAGGGATTAGGCAGTGCCATAGGAACTCTGATCTGGCATTGCTGTTATAACTCGGCTGTTTAACTCCCAGTTAAATCCTCCGTAGTCTCTATAGCAGGCATCTGTATTAAAGGTGGTGATTTTATAACTTGATTATGGCCTAAGAACAGGTGGTACCTCAACTACAAATGTCAAGTCCCCACAATATCTAATCAAAGGTTCCTGGACATGCTCAGAAATATCCTGATCTGAGAACATCACTCACTGATAGCACTTGGACAGCACCACATTGGGAGTCACTTCCTTTCCAAGGATGTGGGATGTGTTCCAGTTCTTCCTACAAGTGCCTCCATGCTAGCACTAGGTATTAAAAAAATACTTTGTGATCCAGTTCTGTTCCAGGCTCAGAGGAAAACCTCACAGTGATATTCTCTGAGAACTTGTTCCAGACCTGATTCCTTCTAAGGAAGAATCATGCTGGGAGGTGCTGGACATATATCTTAGAATTCACATTTCTAATGTGAATCAGATCACATTACCTTGGGTAATGATTTCAGGCATCTGCTGAAATATTCTCTGAATATCTTCCTTTTATTCAGAGCCAGTTAGAGATGGGAAAATGTAACTCCGGTGTGCTAGTAGAATATGTGAAGACAAGAATCAGTCAGAAGAAAAGTTTCTAGAGAAGGGACTTAAGGACCATGGAACAAGGCATTTTGCCTGACCCACATTGTTGGAGGAATTATTTTATCTGAGAGTGGAGGAAAGCTGGTGGATATTCAAAAGCTTTCCAGCAGGACAAAGACATATACTAGAAATGTTAACAGCACTCAGGTAATCCCGCATGCATTGAGGAGTAGGACAGTGGTGAGCTGATTTGGGGACAGAATGGGCCAAAATACCACCTGGAGGAAGCATAGTGTGCTTATTTCATGCTACTGACATCACAAAATCAAGATGGGTAGATTTAAAGAAGACACAGTCACTTGGTGAAGAAGTGAAGTACATCCAAGAGTTTCAAAGTCACTTCGAGAAGACAAATTGGCAGGTCACAGACCAAAACTGGCTGGCCATGATCTCCAGATGGTTCGGCCAGCCTGGATGTGTGATTCAGCACCACTGGTATTCATGCATCCAAATGGTCTACATTTACATCTTCCTTTCCAGGTCAGTGTTTCACTTTCAGATATAGTATTTGTGAAAATCAACCCAAGAGTGCATGAATTGTCAGAAGAGTGTCCACAGCAGGAAAGTAACTATGCATGGCTAGTGGAATAAGTTATTACACAGCTGGTGTTCTTGCAATATTCAGAAATAAGAGATATCCTACAGGATATAATCAGGAAGTATTTGGAAGAAATAGAGATCTCTGTGAGAAAGATCTGCTTTGATGTTAACTATTTCTTTGATACATTTCCTTCTTCCTACCACCTGAGACCTGCACAGCCATGCTTCAAAAACCAAGCCAGCAGGAAATAAGCTGCAAACCAACAGATCATTTCAGTTTATAGAAGCATTTTTTTTCCTAAATACACCTGGAGTAAGCACCAGGGAGATGAAGAGACATTTAAGAAAAAAGACAGTGCAAATGCAAGTAAAAATTAGGATGAACAGGTCATGAATCCTTCCAGGGTGGTAATTAGAAGAAGAACTCTCACTATCTCCTGTAGATCAACTTTCCTCCAGGAGCAGTAAAGACAAGAAACAGAAGTATTAAGATGGCTCTTGATCACTTGGTATGGTGGATTGATTGCAATGGAGCAGGGAAGAACTTGATGACACAGTCTATCCTATTCTAGATTCCAAGGATACTAACAAACTGAAAATATTTTAGAAAAAAGATACAGGAATGATCTCACCTCTGCAAGAGAAACTTCAGCTCCTCAGGTAACAAAATAATTCAGCAGTAACTTAGTCCTAAAGTACTCATGAAGCAGTGGACAGATTTGTTTGAGGAACAGGTCTCTTCATCTTGCAGAAGAAAGGCAGAACTGCTCTTGCAGAGTCCATAAAGTTCAGTCTCTGCAGGCTACTTACTTGCTTATTGTCCATGTGGCTGTGAAGGTTATCATGGTAGCTCAGACCTTCATGTAGCTGGTGCTATATTTCACTCTTTACAAAAATCTATAATGTCAGGTATTTAACACTCTCCAGAGCAAACATATGGGAGAAACTTCCTGAAAATGCCTGTCTGCAGCAACACTGTAATTTCATACTTTCTGTTATGAAAGAAAATCCCTTTTCAAGTCAAAAGAAGTCTGATCTGGGGAAGATGAAAGATGATCGGATCCTGCATCCCTATGTTCTTTATATTGTCATATAAATAAGAGCTAGAGATCATGAATCCTATTTCAGAGCACTGGTGGGTGCCCTAAATATATGGGTGTTTATGATGGCATTTAAGAGCATGATGGGTGACAAGTCACTTGCATTCCTTCTCTAACACCTCCAGTGTTAGAGAACATACTGCCTGTTTTGGACATCTAGTTCAGTAAGGGGTGATTTTCTCCTTGGAAGTTCCTGTCTGTCACCACTGAAAGCCCCTAGACAACCAGCTTAGACCAGGTACCTAATACCTGGCTAAAACTAAATATTGAGTTCAAGCCTAAGCAACTTACCCAAGACTACCCAGGAAAAGCAGAGCGCTGATCTGTATTCCAGCTGGCTACTTCCACCTCAGACCCCTCCACCGCTGGACTCAGCTCTAAAGATAATGCCAAGAGCTTGTCAGTCACCACAAATGAGAACACATGAGCTCATATCTACCTCTCGAGGCTAAACTCTGAGTTTCAAGAAGTACTTAACAGTCCTCAGCAGAGATGTACTAAAGAAATGCAGTCATATAACACAGTGTGATTCCCTTTATCCTGTAGCTTCCTCCTGTTCCTGGCAGCTGCAGTATTGCTGAGCTCATTTTCCTCTCCTCTAGGGAAGGGGGTTTGGTAATCTGCTATGAGACCCCACTGTGCTTGAAACATCCAAGTAGTTTCCACTCAGGCTAAGGAGGCACCAGTGATGCTGCTGTTACCCCTTCACTGCTGATTTACTGTGGTACGCGGTTGGGTTCTGAGCTAGCAGCAGAAGTGCCAGATCCTAAATAGCTCCTGGTGGAGATGCAGATGGAAAATCTACAACTCTCCACCATGGTGGGACAAATATTCATCACCCAAGGAACTGCAAGATCGTTCAGCCTGGCTTGTTGAGAGCAAGCATGCCAGTGATATTGATACTGTTAGAGACTGCTGGTCCTTTCAGAGCTGAGAATTACAGACTAGACAGAATATATTTATCTTAAAGGAAAAGGACAGGAGGGGAAGCTGTGTGGGAGGAGAATCTACATCTAAATTTCAATCTCCTTTATCTACTATGAAGAAAACAAATTTCAGAGCAAGGTGGAAGAGAGGAGGTGGGGAGGGGGAAGATGGTAGTAGAACAGAATAGGCTTCTCTGCTTCTGCTTAATTGATTAATTCCTTCCTAGCACAGTCATCTGTTTGATGTGCTTTTCCACAAAAGCAGTTCAGAAAGTTCATGGGAGTTAATCCGTGAAGATGGTTGGAGCCACAAAGCCAAGCATCTGATTAAAGGACAAGGCGATCACTTACAGCTTAGCTGCTTTCAAAGTTGTTCCCAAAGTCTTTGCTAACCTTCATATTTCAAAGTTCACTTCTTGGCATTGGGGAATTTAAAGGAGAAGGTTTCTTTTTAACAGTAGTATTATTACTGCAATCAAAAAGCATGTAAAATAAATTCAGAGAAGGCCAAACAAAGTCACATGCACACAAGTAAAAAAGAAGCAGATAAAAAGATATGCCAACAAGCGCGCGCGCACACAGGCTCACATTTCACACTATATTCAAAACAGCTTGCTCTAAATTCATTACATGCCCTCAGTACTCAGAGATACAAGTAAAGCCATTACTTGCATCTGTGCTACCTACCCATACCCCAGCATTTGGAGAAACAAAAAGCATGACTGTGTCTTCTCTGTAGGGATTTGCATCATTGCTACTTACAACGGAGTACCTGGTCATTAAAGTTGGAAGGTGGCAAAATCCCATAAGGGAGACCTAACTCAGGTGTGTTGGTGCAAACAGAATAATGTAATGAGGCAACTTAAGTTCTCTGACAATGCCATTCAAGATAGTAATGGTGAGGGATGATGTGGAAGAGTTGCAGAGGGACGTCACACTCCTGAGTGATTTTGCAATAAAATAGCAGCTGAAATTCGATGGGCATAAGTATAGGGTGATACACATGGGAAAGAAAGCGATCTTTACATACAGTGATGGGCTTTGAATGGACTATTACTACTCAAGAATGCATTGTGGTTTATAATAGGCAGTTCTATGAATATGTCACCTCAGTGTTCAATAGTAGTGACAAAAAGCAAATTGATTGCTAGGAATTATTAGAAAAGGATTAGAGATCAAAACAGAACATATTATTATGTCATTGTGTAAATTCGATATGTGCCTGTTTTCTGAATGTTTTAAGTAGTTTTGGTGTTTCCATCTCAGAACGGACATAGCAGATCTGGAAAAGAAGAACAATCTGGGGGTACTCAGTAGCTCGTATCTTTGCCTTGCCCTGTCAGGACCACCTGTTTGGAAATTAGAGAGTAAACTGAGGCCTCAAGGATTTCCAGTATACATATGTATGTTCTGGTATACATATATATACATATATGTATGCACAAATATGTATGTATATACGTGTATGTGTGTATACATATGTGTATGTGTATATATAAACATATATATATATATATGTTTCTGGTGTGTGTGGTGTGTGTATGTATATAAAAAGTCCTTGTCATAGTCATCCCTACTCTCCCAGCCAAGCTCCTCTCAGAGTCATCAGGATCTGCCTCCATGGATGTCCATGCCTCTTCCATTCCAAACTTCTTAGGATGCTCCATCACATCCTATCCTAGACTGTTGTACAGTATGTCTTCTCTAGTGACCTTTCCTCATTATCTGTCTGTGTCTCTTAGATGGCATGTCAGTGCTTCTGTTTAAGGACTTGGGAATTCTTAGTGGCACTTCAGGAAGGCAGGACTCTGACATCTTTTCTGGATCAGTTTCAGCCCTCCAAGTGAATCCCCCAGGTTTTTGTAAACCAGTGCTTCACATTTATTGTGTGGTGTTAGGCAGGATTTGAATCCTCAGAAATTTTCCTCAAGTTCTTAGAGGTATGGCCAAAATCAAATCTTACTGCTTTGCAGTTTCAATATCTAGTTGATATCATCTTTCAGTATATTATGATCATCCAAGGAAGAGGGGGGAAGTTTTCAACAGCACAAAAGTGTAATGCCTATGATAGAATTCAACTCTACACAAGACAGTATAACCTCACAGGCGATGCAGATCCACACTGGAAAGGGCATGAGATCTGAATTGTTGCCTTTTCTGTATGACCTTGACTGCCTGTACTTCAGTTTTCCTGTTTACAGTGAAGCTGTCTCTCTTTCAGGAGGAGAGCAGACTTTGGGCTCTTCAGAGACCTAATTGGTGGAATCTCATGGGTTACGGCCCTAGAAGGAAGTGGGGTCCAGGAGAGCTGGCTAGTGGTCAAACATCACTTCCTCCATGCTCAAGAGCGGTGCATCCCTATGAGTAAGAAGTGCAACAAAAGGGGCAGGAGACCTGCATGGGTGAGCAAGGAGCTCCTGGCCAAATTCAGACAGAAGAAGAAAATACACAGAATGTGGAAGAGGGAAAGGGCTACTTGGGAGAATTACAGGAATGCAGTCAGAGTACGTAGGGATGCGGCGAGGAAGGCTAAGGCCCAGTTGGAACTGAGTCTGGTAAGGGATGTTAAGGACAACAGGAAGGGCTTCTTCAACTACATCAGCAGCAAGAGGAGGACTAGGGCCCACTACTGAATGGGGCGGGGGCCCAGGTGACAAGGGATACGGAGAAGGTACAATTACTGAATGCCTTCTGTGCTTCAGTCTTCACTGCTAAGGGCAGCCCTCAAGAATCCCGGAGCCTGGAAGTGAGGGAGAAAGTCTGGAGAAGGGAAGATTTTCCTTTGGTTGAGGAGGATAGGATTAGAGACCTTCTGGGCAGGCTAGACATCCACAGATCCATGGGCCAGGATGGAATCCACCCACGGGTACTGAGGGAGCTGATGGATGTTGTTGCCAAGTCACTCTCCATCATCTTTGAAAGATCCTGGAGAACTGGAGAGATGCCTGAGGACTGGAAGAAAGCCAGTGTCACTCCAGTCTTCAAGAAGGGCAAGAAGGAGGACACAGGCAACTCTAGGCCAGTCAACCTCACCTCCATCCCTGGAAAGGTGATGGAACAGCTCCTTCTGGATGTCATCTCCAGACATATGGAGGATAAGAAGGTGATCAGGAGTAGCCAGCATGGATTCACCAAGGGGAAATCCTGCTTAACCAATCTGAGAGCCTTCTAGGATGGAGTGACTGGCGGGGTAGATGAGGGGAGAGCAGTGGATGTTGTGTACCTTGACCTCAGCAAGGCTTTGGACACTGTCTCCCATAACATCCTCCTAGAGAAGCTCAGGAAGTGTGGGTTAGACGAGTGGACAGTGAGGTGGATTGAGAACTGGCTGAAAGGCAGAGCTAGGAGGATCGTCATCAGTGGCATGGAGTCTAGTTGGAGGCCTGTGGCTAGTGGCGTCCCCCAGGGCTTAGTACTGGGTCCCATCCTGTTCAACTTTTTCATCAACGACCTGGATGAGGGGACAGAGTGCCTCCTCAGCAAGTTTGCTGATGATCCCAAGCTGGGAGGAGTGCCTGACACACCCGAGGGCTGTGCCGCCATTCAGAGAGACCTGGAGAGGCTGGAGAGCTGAGCAGAGAGGAACCTCCTGAGGTTCAGCAAGGGGAAGTGCAGAGTCCTGCACCTAGGGAGAAATAACCCTAGGCACCAGCACAAGGTGGGGGCTGAGCTTGTGGAGAGCAGCTCTGCAGAGAAAGACCTGTGAGTGCTGGTGGATGACAAGTTCACCATGAAGCAGCAATCTGCCCTTGTGACCAAGAAGGCCAATGGTCTCCTGGGGTGCATGTGGAGGAGTGTTACCAGCAGGTGGAGGGAGGTGACCCTGCCCCTCTGCTCAGCCCTGGGGAGGCCTCATCTCGAGTCCTGTGTCCAGTTCTGGGCTCCCCAGGACAAGAGAGACATGAAGCTACTGGAGAGAGTCCAGCGTAGAACTACGAAGATGATGAGAGGGCTGGAGCACCTGCCCTATGAGGAACGGCTGCGATAGCTGGGCCTCTTCAGCCTGGGGAAGAGAAGACTGAGGGGGGATCTGATCAATGTGTACAAGTACCTGAAGGGAGGGTGACAAGGGGACGGGGACAAACTCTTTTCAGTTGTCCCATGTGACAGGACAAGAGGCAATGGGCAGAAACTGAAGCACAGGAAGTCCTGCCTGAACGTGAGGGGGAATTTCTTCCCTGTGAGAGTGACGGACCACTGGCACAGGTTGCCTGGAGAGGTTGTGGAGTCTCCTTCTCTGGAGATCTTCAAGGCCCACCTGAATGCAACCCTGTCTAACATGCTCTAGGTGACCCTGCTGAGCAGTGAGATTGGACTAGATGATCTCCAGAGGTCCCTTCCAACCTTACTGATTCTATGAAAACTGACAGAACTGATAATGACACTTTTTTAATTAAATATGGCTCACAGAGTCCGTATACATCAAATACAATATTAATAATACCCACAGGGACAGTCATTTCAGGCTTTCAATTTCAGCCCAGAAATACAACAATACCTAGGAGTCTGGACCTACAAGCACCTCAGTGGATATCAGGTTTTTTTGGCAATTCATGGCAGCAGCATCTGGTGGATGCTCAGTTTGAAAATGGATTTGCTGGGTCTCTGGACGTAGTTTCACAAAGGATGTCATCTGGATTAAAGAAAGAGAAAAGAAGAGGCCCACGCCAGAGCAGCACGTATCACTAGGCAGATGTGCTGAGTCTAGGTACACAGCAGGTGGGAGAATTTTGTGACAGATCTTCAGCTTCTGGGCCAGATATGCATGTGGACGTGAACACTCAGGAGACAACCTTGCTTACACCTTGAGGCTTTATTTTTAAAGTCCACATGCTATGGATTGACACTTCAGGGCCCTGACTTCATGTTCTAGGTGGCTATTCTTGGAGGGTTGGAGACAACTGAAGAATATTTTGCGTGAGAGTGCTAAATGTGCTAAGAGTGCTAAGGATCACCCCTGAAATCTGGCAGTAGATTAAGCTGTCTGTAGACACAGCCCAAATTCACTGAGGGCTTATAACCCTCCGAGAATAAATTCACAACAAGAAGAGTGGCTTCCAAAGCAGGAACACTTGGTAGAATGGGACTGGTCAAGGAAACTCTAAGTCCTTAATTTATCCTAGCTAATATTTTTCATTTGAAGCATTTGAGAAACACCACTCTAGCCAACAACAACCGGCACCTCTACAGCGTGACTCACATCTCAAGTAGGAGGAAATAGTCTCTCAAGGTACCTCTCTACTTCTGCTGGGACAGGAGTAGCAGCCACCTTGTCAAAATTTGGTCTGCTACAAGGTAGCTGTCAACATCTGAGCTAGTCACCTTGTGCTCCATTTGTCATCAATGGACAAAAAAGGCATGGTGCATTTGTCCTGAGACATGTATTTTAGAAGAAAGAACTTGAAATAAATGTCCAAAAAGTAGTAACAATTCTCTATTGGCTCTAGGGGAGGCCAAGAAAGACCAATTCATGTGGCCATTCTCATCAATAGAATAGACTGAGAGAAAGCATCTAACAACATTAATACAGCAGTTTTCAATGTTGGAGGATTATGAGGAACCGAATCGCTGGAGGTAGTTGGACTCATATGCTCTCCCTAACTGGCATCTCATATTGCCACTGAGACAGAATATTGGGCTAGCCAGACCATCAGTCTGATCTCACACTGTGTTTCATATGTTCTTGCAGAGAAGACAGCTGCATTTGGTCAGATTATTCCCACAAAAGATAAACAAGCTTCCAGCGGATGAGCCTTTGTCTGCTTCTTATTTCTAGTTGTTGGAAAACTGTCTTAAAAATGTCAGCTGAACCAGAAGAGTAATCTTGGTCCAAACTGAGTTCACTGTACAACTGTGAACAGATCCTTCATCTTAGTGTCCTACAAATTCCCCACACTTTGTCTCCATCTCATGTGAGGCATTGGTTGGGACAGAGGTCATTCCTTATGATGGATTCATGATGTCCCTTTTTACACCAAGGTACTATTTTCATAGTGCTGTAAGCACCCTTTATCTTTAGCCATGTATGGGAGAGAAGGGATTATATGCACTACGGTCTGCTAGGTCTGCACCACCCAGACTTGTGCTAAAAACCTGTTAGAAACATGCAGGTTGGACGTGAAGGCTCAACACTCCTCTTTGACACACAGGGCACTGAGGTGCAGGGGGATTCAATAGTTTAAAGATCACTCTTCCATCCAGGACCTGAGTGGGAACTCAGCTCATGTGTCCTGCATCATAGCATCGCTCAACCTTGGTTAGAGAGCAGTATAAGCAACAGGTAGGCTTGGGCTGGTCTACATACATCAATTTAGAAGATTTAACCTGAGGTTAACCTAGTGGATAGGTGGACTAGTCAAACAGCACTAACGTCTGTGCAGAAACAGACTGCCCAAAGGAATTAGGATGAGTCAGATTAAGAGTGAGGTAACTCTGAATATAAATGCCTGTACTTTCTTGCAGTTCAGCTAATCCACCTTAACAGTTCAGTTAGATTTAATTCCCCATGACAACAAGCACACAAACTCCCAAGATTTTAGGAGAAAAAGGTGCCAGGTACATTTTCACAGAAGCTGATTTAGGGAAAAATTGTCAGCCACCTTTCTCCTTTCTTCTATTCAGTTTGGCCTTGAGTCAATTGAGTTTTACTGGACATTTTACTTAGGCAGTGTGCATGTGAAAGGTTGGCCTCCTTTGGAATGATACTTGCTTGCAAGCACCCAGCATGCAGACTGAGGTCAGTAGAGGTTGATGAATTTTAGATAGGGTAGAAACTTTTATGTTGTGGTTTATAACTCTGGATACAAAAATTAGAAGAGATATCAGACTGCCTGTTTGCACATTTATTGTGAGGGAACCAGAGATGTATTTCTCTCAGTAGGTGACATCATCCTATTGATGAAGGTCAAGATGATCTTAGCTCCCTTCTGACTCATTGAATATTAGCAATAGCTGGAGGCAGAAGAAGCCAATAATTTGATATGACAGGCCAGGAGGTAGCACAAGGGTGGCAGAGCAGGCAACAGGATGCAGATACGGGTGATACCATGATCCGTTGTGACAAGAGGAAAATATTGGATGGATGGACAAACAGCCTGAAATAACCCAGCAAGGACAGAGTAGATAGACACATAGGCTGATCCAGAGTAAGAACCTTTGATCTGGGTTCATTCCCATTCCATTAGAACAAATCTGAAGCAACCCCCCCTGGCTCATGATATGATCACAGATTTAGAGTATGGTCCTTAGACCGAAGATCTCATGGTACTAGGAACCAAATCCCTCCCTCTCCCAAGTTCATAGATTCTGGGACCAGAAGATAGTGCTTCACTGATGGACTAATATCTCTCCTTTCCTCTGTTGCAAATCAGACACCTGGTCCCAGTTACCTCACCCTCTGCTCCAACAGCACATATTCTCTTACGGCACGACCCCAGACCTTGCAAATAACATTGGCCTTGGTGCAGGGTAATTGAGTACCCTCAACTGAGTGTTGGTGAGATAACTAGGTCTGCAGATGTGCCAGGCTATGTGATAAGAAGGAAACAACCCTCCCAGTAGGTACTACCTGTCCCATACTGCTCTACAGCACCTTTGTTGCTCAAAAATCCTCTTTCTAAAGATAGAGGAGGTGGATGGACTGCAGGTTAGGCTGCATCTAGCGGCCCTTCAGAGCAGGAGCAAAGCAGTGACATGGACTCTCCTCTGCACATCTCTGAAGCAGGAGCCTGCAGTAACTGACATGCAACATGTGCCATTTGACTAGTCTGTAATTTGCATCTAGCAAAAGCCAAAAAGGCTTTTGAAGTCATCATTTTGCTCTCAGGTGATTTTGCCTGGACTTTCTTCCAGGGGACTTGTTTTCATGAATTCAGCATCCAAATATTTTGAGAATAGTAGTCTATTCCTCCAGGCTCATAAAGGTAGGGAGAGCTGGCAGCTATTTCATTTCAGCCCTCTTGCCTTCTCATCCTGTGAAATTTCATACCAGCTGTGGTCACCTGTTTGATTTCTCTTTGAGTAGCTGCCGTCCTCCACAAATTAATTTTGATTATCTAAGCTTGTCTTGTTTGCAAAGAGGGAGTCTCTTAACCATGTGAGTTTGAAGCACTGGCTCTTTTTATCTTTCTCTTTCCCCTGCACCGAGTCTAATTTTGTGGTTCTTTGCTTTCCCCCAAAATAACCTTCAGACTCAATTCTGAACTGTCATATTCATTACATCACAGCTGTCTGCAGACGGGGCTTATCACTTGCAATCCACTCAGTTACACTTGTGATTAAAACTGATTGCAAATGTGATCCTGGCTGCTCAGCCTGGAAATTGGGAACGTCTTTATAATTTTTGACAGCAGATCATGAGGACTTAGATGAGTCTGGCAGGGCTGCAGAGGTAAGACATTAAAAAAAAAACAAGATCTTTACAAGCCAGTGGTGGGAGGAGTACGCATCTGCCAAGAAGAGGGAGGGGTAGGTGGTTTGGTAAAAATTTTGTAGGATGCCCCAGTTTAAAACCCTATGTTCAAGTCTGAGGAAACTCGGTGATGAAACCAAGCCTTGACTCTTAGAGTTATCACTAGAAATAAGTGAAGAAGGCAGTTGTACAGCATAGCAAATCGTGCCGCTTGACTACTCTGTCCAGAACAGAGTTCTAGGAAGTCAAATTGGTTCCTTTGCTCAGATCTGGGTTCCCCTAACCCCTAGTATCAGTGCAGTTGCTCTCAGCAAACAGCTACTGTGTTCCTCTTCCTGATAACAGTAGCAGCACATCTTCGGCTCAAGGACTCTCCTCCTCCATTGCATAGATTTGTATTCCTGAAAGCAAGTAGGAACTTTCAGGTCATTTAATCTAATCTTTGTATTGTAGCCCATTTGTCTTCATCACCTGCTCTCATCTAGGGACCAGTGCCTTGTGCTGAACTAAAGCATAACTTCCAGGCTTTGTTCCGTAAAGACCTGGCCTTCTCAGAGTTTATATTTTCCAGCACAGGATCTCCTTCCCCTGCTCATGCTCTAGGCTTTCTATCTTCTGACAAGCAGGTCTTTGCAGAGAGCTATTTCTATGCCATGGGAACATCTTCCTCAAGACATTGAGCTGAAGCACCTTCAAAAGGAGTGCTGTCCTGTAATCAGTAAAGATACTCAAAATGGTCTGATTTTTCACTGTAGTTTTTTTTCTTCCTCTTTTTCTCTCTCTATATCAGTTGTAGGATATTGAGATCTTGGTTAGCGACCAGAATTTAGCTGAGATCAGTCTCTGCCTGTGTCTGTGTTGGCATTCATCTGTGGTAGTGTATTTTTCTAATGTTCAGTGAAGAACTCCTTTCCCCTTTTTTTAGCTGTCCATTCTTATCTTTGAAACACACCTGGTTGCCAAGGGAAAGAAATAGCTCCTCCTAGAGGCCTGTTCTTTCTAAATTATGGCTGTGATTTACCTAGTTAAGGGTGTGTGCTTGCAATAGAGGCTTCTACATCTATATGAAACATTTCAACATTTCAGGACAATTTTCACTATGACAGTTTTTCAAGATTTGTAAAAAAGAGTTTATGTGATTCCCCTCCCTTTCAAGAAGCTAGTTTCCTGCCTTTATTTTTTAGCCTGTCTTCATTTCCTGCCTTCATTTCCTCTGCATTTCAAAAGGCAACATTTTCTGATTGTACAAGTGAGACACAGAATGATAAGTTTTCTCTCACAGAAGAAAACAAAGCAAAACAAAAACAAAAAATACTTCCATCTTCGGGTGAAATGTGGTGTCCATCTAACAACACAGGGGAATGTTATTATTTGTTTATAATAGCCCAGAGTCAGCTCCTGCTCCAGAGCTGACTGTACTAATTTGGGACATTAAGCAGAGCATTGTATCTATTCAGAATAATAAAGAGGCAGAGGGAAGTGTCCCAGCTGGGATATGGCCAGGGCACACTGTAGACCCTGCCACAAGACGTCTGGCTTGCAAGGTTCTGGCTTGAAGCGTGTGGTTGCCTGCACATCATTACTACCATCTTGGCAATGACACAAGTACCACAGGTAGCTGAGACCTTCCTTTGGCTTCTACCCTGGAAGTGTCTCCTTCCTTCATCGCGTCACTGTGAGTATAGCCGCACAATAGATTACTCTCCGCAGACACAATTTGGATGCATTTGTGGTTGTCACTGCAGTGACCTCGCTGCTCTTGAGGCTATAAACTCACCTTGATTGAATGCCCACCCTTCTGTGGGCATTTCTTTGATAAATAGAAAAGGATGGAAGAAAGATGCTTGTTCTTACAAAGCAACAAAAACTAAAATAAACTCTGTTGCATTGAATCTGCAGGAGATGGATGATAGCTCCCTCCAAAGATAGTGTCTGGAGGAAGAGAACATTTCCACATCTGCTGTGGTACCTGCAAATAATCCCTGCATGAAGACATTCATACCATTCCTGATATGAGTGGGCTGAGGTGGAATAAAAATGAGAGGAGTTTACATCATCAGACCCACATGTTCCCTACAACCTTTATTATCTATCCCTGAAAATCAAGTCTGGCTTCCCAAAACAGACTCCTGCTTTTAAATAACACAGAAAATGAGAGGTACAGATTCCACTGCAGTATGCCTAGGACATTCAGTTTCAATATCTAAGCCAAAATTAACATGCAACTTGCAACCAAGAGGCTGCTAGTGACAAGCAGCAGCTTTGAAGGTCACCTCGCCTCCAAGTAAATAAATAAACAGTAAATAAGGAAGCAGCCAGCAATGAATAAACCAGACAAAGCAAAAGAAATTCTGCTGGCTTGGACTTGATATATTTTTCTCTTCTTCTCTGCACCATTCTCTTTCGTTTCCCCAAAGGTCGGTGCTAATAGGAGACCCCTCTTATTGCTCATGCACACTGCAGCCTCCTCACCAGCCTGCCTGTTTCAGAAACACTGATACCAATTCAAAGCCTAAGCTGAGAGCACAAATAATGTCATCTCCAAAGCTGATTACTTTAATGAGACCTTCTATCAGTGCCAGGGGCTGACAAGTGGGAGGATCCTTTGCAAACTCTGTGCTGCCTCTAGACCAGAATCTATGCCCTCGTGTTAAAGAAAAATCATGGTGCCAGGGATTTCTTTTCTATACTGCTCTCCACCATGCATAATGAGATTCTGGCTCTGCAAGCTCAGAGTTGACTTCTTCCAACAGTTCTTCCAGCTTGGCCACTTGGCCAGAGAAGGCACAAGCTGAAATCACCATGAGAATTGCAACAGCATTATTTCTGATCTTGTTGTGCCATGCTAGGCCTGTATTTAGATTTGAAGAGACGCTCTCACATGTAATGGAGAGAGGGGCCTGCTTCAGCTCTTTCTTCGAGAACAGAGAATGCACACAGCCAAATGTGGAACCTGTCTCACTTCTGCAATGTCCTTAGTCTCTTGAGCATCCATGCTACATATAAACTCCCAAGATCCTTTCCAAATTGAACCAGTAGCTCACTTCAGGCAGAAATCAGGGCACTCTGACAAGATAGTTTCACCAGTTTCACGATACATGTGCTGCACCAGCTGTGGTTCAACACTATCCCAACAGGCATTGCTTACTCAAGTAAGTTCCTGCCACACTCCATTCAGTATACACCGTTGGCACCAAGCTTTGAAAATAACACATTGAGGTGCACATCATACCTTGTTGCCAAACAGCACAGCCTTAGTATTAGCACAGCCAAGTATTTTGTCAGTGTCACTTGCTACCCCCAGGTATGGTCCAGTAAATGTCCAGGAGTCAGAACCAGAATGCAAGGAAATTTAATTCCCTCCTACAGGAATGCCACCTGGTTGGTAGTCCAGCAAATCCAAGGAGGATTGCCCTGTGTAGATGTGCAAAGGGACGGTGTATGTTTAAACCAAAGTCAGGTCTAGCAGGCTTTGAAAGACAGCTGCAGCACTGCAGAAATGCGGCTATTCTGGTATGATCCACGAGCTCTCCATTTCCTCACCAGCAGGTCTGGTGGGGTGAATCAAGTTCTACACCTCCCTCCACAGCTGAGACATGAATCTGTTTATGCAACTGACTGGAATTATCTCCATATAATATAGAAGCTGGCTGGCAGGAGACCAGACAAATTTCTTCTTATTTCCTCGGTATTGAAGCTTCACCAATTAACAAGATGATAATTGTTACCCTGTGGGGCAGACATGATTAATCAGCACTTTTTTTTTTTTTTTTTTTTTTTTTTTTTTGGACAGCTGGGAAATGTCATTGTCTCCTTCAGTAGAGTTTGCAAGCTCCTCCATCCGGACAATCTAATTCCTGATGTAAATACAGAGAAAGCAGGGAAAAGAACAAGGGTGTCCCAAGTGAGCCCCTCACCCTGCCATTACTCATCTCTGCCTGAGGTGACTTTCTCCCTTCCCTCCTTGTCCTGGCCTTTAGGAACGCAGCCAGCCACTCCACTGAAGGGGAACTGAATAGGTGACTGTAAATTGAAATTAGCATCCAGCAGCAAGGAATACAAAGCAATGATTAATGGCTCTTTAATGCTCCACTGTTTTTTAATGGGGTGTGCAGAGGAAAGAGAATAGTAAGTGTGTGTATGCGGGAATATAGCTTTATATACCCAGATCTTTCTCTCTCTCTGTAATGTTCATCATTAAGTAGAGCCAATCCAGCAATCTTTAGCTTAGAATTACTATGAAAGCCTTATATCTAGCTCATCTCATCTTGTGTCTCACAACTAAAAATGGAACGGAACAAAGTCATTAAAAAAAATGTCCTCTAACTAGCAGTTTCCAAGATAATTGTTTTTCTCCTTTTGGTTTAATTATAATGGGGACAACTCAATTAATTAACAAGGTTTCTATAGGCCCTCTCCCTGGCCTAAGAAAGCTCCACTTAGGCTTGCTGGATGATACTTACTTGTTTTCCAGCCTGTTTAAGAGATATAGCTTCTTCAGGACCATCTCTGTGGATAACAGCTTAAGCTGTTTGTAATCTTATGTGTTAACACATGCCAATAGTTATCTATGTCACTTAACTAGATAAACAGTTAGAAAAACACATGCATTCTTCAGTCATTCTTAAATAACGTGCAAGGGTTTTTTGATTTTTTTAAAAAAACTCCTTCTATAAGTATTTTTAAACTTATATTCAGAAACTTGATCAAATTGGCTTGGAGACAAAGCTCATTTTTTTGTGATCGGACTCAAAGTCTAATTAGTGTTCTGATTAGAAGCAGTCTGCTCAGTTGGATGACTTGGATATAACTGTTACATGGGGTCAAGCGAGATAAGTCATAATGATCTTTTCTGGTCTTAGACTGGAATTCACCTTTCCTGACATGCTGGAAAGCAGAAGGGATATATTCATAGTCCAAAAATTCCAAACAAAATGGAACCATCATGCTAATATCACTGGTAAAGGTAAGTTATCCTTAGTTGTTGCCCATGAAACTGCAGCTCATGCTGCAGTAGTGGCACTATAGAATGATGTGGTGAGAGACGGGATGTGTTTCCAGAGTTCAGCAGAGCAATAATGAGCCTCTTATTAACTTGTCCTATTGTTTGTAAGTCATTTCTGGTATCATCTGTTAATATTCGTGAAAATAAGTCTAGAAATTTGTCTTACTGCTATGCTGAAATCTTCCAAAGGAGAAGTCTGAGATCTCTTGGAACATTTGCCAAAGCCTTAGCCCATGAAAAGGACCCCAAATATCCTCTGCTTTTTGGAAATAGAATAGTCTATGGTAGTGATCTGTTGTTTCAAAAATTCTGGGAACATCTATGTTGTGGAATATACACGCTGGTGATTTACCTCTTTTGGATTTTTTCTCTGCCCTCAGAAAGTCATCTCCATTATTGTCGTGCTTGGTTAAGCTCCCAATGTTGTCAGATTTCCCAATTTAGACTGCAGCAATGTTTCACATATTTTATCGTCCAGAACAACATGGGATGCTCCAGAAGAATCTCACTTTCAGAAAGCCCAGCTGCATCTCTGCATTGTTCCAAGATAGCTGCTGTGACTTCAAGGTTACCAGATGCAGTGGGAGTCTGGGAAAGAGTTTTTGCCAGTAGCTGATTGTATTTACAGCAGAGAGGACGAAAAACCTGAGCAGCAGTAGCATGAATCCTGCTAGAATTGATCTAGATCACACATCCTACGATGAGGTCTTCAATTACCCTTTGTATCAAAGTTGTATCAGAGCTTCTTAGGGCTTTACCATAGTTACTAATCAATAGCAGTTCTAACAAATATCTCCAATGTCTGATTTAAGAGTATATTTTCTCTGTTTTCCCTTTTTCTAACCCGCAAATTAAATTATTAAAATCTTTCTTTCTTTAACAGGGGAGCTTTTATACATAATTATACCCACTATTCAATTTGCTTCAAGTCATAATCACAGGTATTAATCTTCCTCTGTTTGTTCCTGCAGAATGAGAAAGAAATCTCAGTAGGGTCAATGTGGTGGTGTTGATCTATAAAGCGCTAAAATGCCTTGGTTTCCTGGAGGGGCCCCTTGCCAAGTTTGATGCCATTACACTACTCTCTGTCTAATAACCTCTTTTTTGATGCAGATGATGACAGTAGTAGGAATTTCTGCATTGGAAAAGGTGAGTACCTGCTTCTTGGTGGCCCTTGGCAATGTGTTGTTGAACAGAAATATTTTTAACCTGGTTGCTAACAACCAGAAGTGACATCTGTGAAGAAGAAACATCAGCATGGCTAGAGAAACCGCCAGTGTTCAGGTACTTGTCTTCTGTTTCTCTCTCTGCAGAAAGTATATTGCCCAATACGACATAAACCTTTATTCTGCTGCTAAGAGACTGTTCATTTTATCATCTTTTGCTTCAACTTGTCTCTTCATTTAAGTCCTTCTCTGCTAACAAGAGGTCTTAGTGATTGTCACTTGCAAAGGAATCTGCTCTTCCAGATATGATACATTGCATGCTCAATTTGTTATGGCCAATGAGCAGATCTGCAAATTACATGACCAGATCTGCAAACAGCATGAAAAACTGCACTTCAGTACAGGCTCTTTCCCTTTGGTATTAATCTTCTCCTCATCAGTCCCCTGACTCTCTCCATTAGCTGTATTGTTGTTACAATACTCACTCCCACTTTTACCTCCCCACCACTCTCATTTTTCCTTTTCTGTGGCTCTGGTATCAGATTTGCTCAGATGACAATTTGAAATTCATAGCTCTCTCCCCTCCCTCTCAGCACAGGGATTCAGGACCTAACAGCAACAGGCAAATAGATCATCTCCTCATAAAAGAAGGGATTCTCTTAGCTGCTCAGGACCAACGACACATCTGCCAGCAGTTCTCTATCCAGGCAACACCAGGCACTGGCACACAGCCTAGCAAAGGCACTACAGTAAGGGGTTATTTAACATAAGTAGTAGCACTGATAAGTCTCTTGTACCAAAAAAAAAAAAAAAAAAAATCTAATATTACAAATACTACTAAAACAAATCCATTCATGTGATTGGCTCTTGAGTGGGCTGAGTTTCCATGGCAACTGTCAGCAGCAAAGCTTGCAGAAAGAAAGTATTCTGTTTGAAACGGCTCAGATTTCTGCCATGAAGTTCACACACAACAGATTCCTTCATTAGCTACGCGTTAACCTCTACCCAATCTCCCCAAAACTAGACAACCGTTTTTTGGTCTGGATCTCCCTGTGCAGTGGGAAATTTGTACAAGAGATTGTCATGAAGGGGGCCTCAGTTGATGGGCACCTTTATTCAAACTGGTTATCTTTATCCTTCCTGTAGCCTCCATTGCTGTATTCACTGTAGTTCCACCTGAGATTTGAGCAATAACTGATCTCAGGAAAGCTTCTGCTCAATTGGGACGTGTCACAGACAGCCATCGTTCTGCCCAATCACCCCCGTCTATGCCCAAAGAGCTCTTGCCTATGAGCAGAATAACAGAATCACAGAATCACAGAATTGTTGATGTTGGAAGAGACCTCTGGAGATCATCTAGACCAACACCCTGCTTAAGCAGGGTCACCTAGAGCATGTTAGACAGGGTTGCATCCAGGTGGGCTTTGAATATCTCCAGAGAAGGAGACCCTACAACCTCTCCGGGCAACTTGTTCCAGTGCTCTGTCACTCTCACAGGAAGGAAGGTCTTCTTTATATTCAGGTGGAACTTCCTGTGTTTCAGTTTGTGCTCCTTGCCTCTTGTCCTGTTGTTGGGCACCACTGAAAAGATTCCGGGCCCATCCTCTTGACACCCCCCTTAAGATATTTGTAGACATTGATAAGATTCCCCTGAATCTTCTCTTTTCCAGGCTAAACTGGCCCAGCTCTCGCAGCCTTTCCTCATAGGAGAGATGCTCCAGTCCCATAACAATCTTTGTAGCCGTGTGCTGGACTCTCTGCAGTAGCTCCCTGCCCTGCATCCTCCAACACGAAGGCACCCACTCCATTCAGCACTGTGCCCACATTTTCCCTTTTCTTCCTTTTGCTATTGATGTATTTGAAGAAGCCCTTCTTGTTGTCCTTGACATCCTTTGCCAGATGCCATTCCAAATGGGCCTTGGCCTGCCTCGTCACATTCCTGCATACTCTGACAACATTCCATATTCCTCTCATGTGGCTTGTCCCTTTTTCCACATTCTGTGTACTTTCTTCTTCTGTTTGGGTTTTGCCAGGAGCTCCTTGCTCATTCATGCAGGTCTCCTGCCCCCTTTGCTTAACTTCTTACTCATAGGAATACACTGATCTTGAGCTTGGGGGAAGTGATGCTTGAATATTAACCAGCTGTCTTGGTCCCCCCTTCCTCTAGGGCCCTATTCCATGAGATTCCTCCAAGTAGTTCCCTGAAGAGGCCAAAGTGTGCTCTCCTGAAGACCAAGGTTGCAATCCTGCTTATTCCCCTACTTCCTCCTTGTAGGATCCTGAATTCCACTATCTCACGGTCACTGTAGTCAAGGCTGCCTCCAACCTTCACATCTCCAACCAGTTCTTTTTTGTTTGTTAGTGGGTCCAGTGCATCAAATATCTGCATTTCAGAAATATTTTGTCTGAAACTTGACCAGTGGTGGGAATAGATGATCTGTGCATAATATCAGGAAGAGGTTTGCTTTTCCTCTAGCTGTGCTCTTCCACTAGACTCTGCAAATACTGCATTGCTAAGCATAACTGTAGGCTGTAAAGGAAAAGGGTACCGAAGCTTGCTTTACACACTACTGAATGAGAGGCAGCAGTTGTAGAGCCAGGAGAGATCTGTCTGCATATGCTTCTAGGCAAAGTCCTTGCCTGGGGTTGAGTTTGAACAACCTGTGGAGATTTCAGGAAGAGGCTGGCCCAAATGTGACGTGGGAGAGGGTTAATTTACATCTGAGCTGATAATTTCCCCAGACCGCAATAAGAATGCAGGTTTTGTGCCATAACCTGGCTATCCACCCTGCACTTTTCACACAATTCTTGCCAAAAAATGAAGGAGCTCTTGGTACACTGATGTAGAGAAGCAAGAAAGAAATCCAGAGCAATGCAATATAAATGCTCATGAGACTGTCTTACACATAGACATAGGCACTTGGTAGTCACTGTAAGGGCACCACTAAAAGGTCTATGCTGTGGGATCATCTTCCCACTAGAGCTAATAATGCCTATTACTAAAGAAACTTAACTAAAAACTAAAACCTATAGGCCTACCTGCCTCTGTCCAGATACACCTGAGCCCTGCAGAAAGCCAGGACCTTGGAGCTCTTCAAAAGCTATCATACACCAAGTTCCCCCAAATCTACGTTCCCGCTCCTTCCCCAGTGCATGTGGCTGCTGCGTGATAGTCCAGTGAGGTCTCACTGACCACTCCTCTCTTTTCTCCACCACGTGCAGGAGGCTTTGACAAAAGCAATTTATGGTTGTGGTAGTTCTCTCATCCTTCCCTGCTGAAAGTCTCAGCTGAAGAAGGGGGGGAGTCCTGGTGGTGGCAGCTCAGAAAGTAAGACAAAGTCCATTGCCTCCAATAATTCTGAGGGGGAAAAAAATAATACAGCCATGTTTCTCTAGTTGCTTATACTAGTATCTCTCTCCCTTTCCAACCCGTCTCCTTCCCTCTCCTCCTTTGATACCATTTTCTACTAGATTGGTTTTGGAACAATCTTTGACACTCAGAACCAGCATTCAAACGTGGGATTGTAAAACGATCTACGTATGAATAGCAGCACCACTGCAACCCAACCCACAATGCAAGAAATAGCTGCTAAAGTGAAATATTAATGTGCTTGACTCTGGTAGAAGGGAAGGTGGGAAAAGTGCCCATCCTGTGAACACACCCTCCTCCTGGAGATATGACCTTTGTCCTGGACAACTCAAAAACTGCTCCATCTTTCCTTGACTGGCCAGCTGGAACAGGACACCTGTATCCCAGACACAGAAGCAAATAGATAATGCTTACAAGTTAGGACAGGTGGGGCCCTTTATCATTAGATTTCAATGAGAAGAAGGTGTAGAACCATCTCTGGGGATGTGGGCAGCAGTAAACTCATGGTATACCCAGGATAATGAAGAAAATCAGTGGCAGGATTGAAAAATAGAATGTTAATCATTGACCCAATCTCCCTGTTTTCTGCATGCTTTAACCTAAAGCCAGTGAGGTTTCACAGGCACTGTGAAGGTATGGGCTACTCAAGATGGGGTAACTACCAGCTCAGCCAGCTGTGCTCCCCAAGGCCTGGGGCCCATGTAGTTGCTCTGATTACTCTCTTTTTTACTTAGACATTACCTCTGAGTAGGTCATCCTTGGTGTTTAGTGCTGCAAATGGCCACCACACACAGAACAAGGAGGCATATTAGATGTCATGGCAAGCCGTGTTATCAGGCACCACAATCTGCCCCAAACCCAGTTCACTACAAGAAGGTTTTGACATACCTTGGTGACATCTCCCATAGGCTGCCATGCAGACTCACCTTTGGCACCTGAGAGGTTACTGTCCTACCTCTATCTTCTCTCCATCCCTGTCAGAATAACATTTTCTATGGCCTCATAATAGCACCGAGGTTTCCAGTGGTGCCACGGTGACTTTGTCAGACCAGAAGTGGCAATGACTTTGAACTTCCCCTTGTGTCTGGTGTTCTGTGAGAATTTTCACCCTGGTGTTTGGACTATCCTCTGCACTCAGCCACCTACTGAGAGCCCGACTCAAATACCCAAGGAAAGAAGAAACACCTTAGGCAAGGGGTTTCACAAAAGCCCTAAGTAATGGCTTTTGTGAAAGCATCCAGTCCCTCTTCATAGTCCATGGTACAGGACACACATTTCCAAGGTCAAAGAAGTTAGAAGAGACAGGTAGTCTCCTTTTATCTCAGTAATTCACCTTTTCTACCTGCCACTGCTGCTCTATCATTTATGATCATTTTTTTAAGCTCCTCTGCCAACATCAAGCTTGTTAAATTAATTGGAGGGAATAAAAACAGAGGACCAGCAATATACCCCATCCCCGTGGAGATGGAGTCAGGGCTGGATATCGGTCAGCAAAGGGAAGGTGTCAAAATGCTCTGAGCAAATGAGCTGCACTCACACCGTGCAGTGTAGAGAAGGTAGGAGTGCAAGGACTAAGCTGCAGCAAGTGTGTTGTCACTTGGCTTGCCTGTAGCTCAGGTCTGGCACACTGTGCTAAGGAAGAGCAGATCTGGTCAACTAGGATGCGACAGCAAGGGATGAAGTACATCAGACAGTTCCCTTGTAGAAAGCTCGGGAGAGTACCTAGGTCCCTCTGTCTGTGCATGAAGGTATCTGGGCTCGAAAACATGTTTTGCTTCAGATCTGACTAGCAGGTTAAGATACCTAGGTCATCTCTGTCTCTATTATCTCCTTTGCTGTTTTAAGAGAGTGGAAAAAAGGCCTCAATTTTCTGCTGAGGAACAGAGGCAGAGCTCTGGGATAGATAACTAAAGCTAGATTAACCCCAAACAGGATATTTGTAGCCCATTTTGGGTCTGAATCTGTATTCATTCCCCAGGCCTCTATCCTGACCACACAGTCATCTCCCCTCCTTTACAGTAGCACCACAGTGCTGGCACTACCCCAGCGTGACTGTTGTGTGTTACCCTGCAGCTACCTCTGTATGGAAAATTAGCCAGGGCAGAAAAATACCTGGGCATGGGAACTTAGCTACTTGCAGCATTTTGTTGTTAGAAAGGCTCCTGAAATGTTTTTGGCCCGTGCCAGCTTGCATGCCCCGGCACAATTCCCTGACATGATTTAGGAATTAGCATAGGTCATGGGTATTCCCAACAGGTAGCTGGTATGCAGCTATCTGAGGTAGCATCTTAGCTAACAGTCCAAAGGGTTTCTTCTGTTGTTTGCTTTTTAGCTTATTTGTATAGATGTAGCCTGTGGAGAAATCTTAATTAGATCTTCTACAAATAGTGAAGAAAAAGATTATCTTCAATCCAAAGACTTCATGATCTAAGGGAACTGGCAACAAATGGACAGTGAGGGCAAGAGAAGATGAAATGGTTTGTGATTAGCCAGCTGAAACCTCAGCATAGCTGCAGCCTAACACCCGAGTCCTCTGAAAATACCAGTTTTGTCTGAAACAACAGATGAGCAAGAATCCTCCACTAAAATAAGATAAAATAAAGATATTCCCTATCTCCAGGAGGGAAAAAATGTGGCTAGACAGGGACGTGGAGAGAAAAAAATTGGGGTGGGGGGCAGATGCTTCTTGTGTTGCAGCTGCTGTCAACATCTCCCTGTAAGTCCCGGGTAAGGAGACACCAGTTCCTTACTCAAACAGCCTCACAGGAGCCTCACTGCCAGGTTTCAGCTCCCTCCAGCTCCCTCCTAGCAAGTGTCAGTGGCGCATTTATGAGTCAGATGGAGAAGGCTCTCAGGTGGTCTCTTGCTCTGTAAGGAAGGAGGCTGCGGGCTACTGACTTCAAAATCAGCCTCTAGTGGCAGCTACGTGAGAGGCAGCGTTGTAGAAGAAGGGATAACAGGAGCATGTATATAGAGAGGCCATCTAATCCAGTGAATATTAATTAAACCGGTTCAGGAAAAAAAAAGAAGAAGAAAAAAAAAAGATCCTGCTTTTAAACGGAAGCAGTTTCTCTCTCTCTTTCCTAGAAGACTGGATTGGCTTTAACTTAGATTTGAACGGGATGTCCCTCTCCTGCCCTTTTTCTGATGAAGGAGAAGTATGCTGGCCACCATGTGATGCTGAGAGGAAGAGGAAGGTGGCTCATAGCTGTCTGGCAGCTGGGGAACCTGGAGCTGAGGTGAGGTGAGGTAAGGAGACGGGAAGCAGGAAAGTGGTGGTAGGCCAAAGGAAGAGCTCTGAAGATTACTGCCTTGTTTTCTTTAGCCAAAAAGTGCTGTTCAGCTTTGTCAGCTGCCAGAGGCTGTCTGCCATGCTGTCCTCACTGCAACCAGTGTAGCAGAGAGGACTGATTTCTCCTGTGCCATCCTTTATAAAATCTACATTTCGCACCTGCAATATTTTTTTCTCTGCACATAGGGGTGCAATGCCTCTTCCTAACACCCACTGCGTTTTGCTTCACAACTGCTCAGCGATGCCATCATCCACAAGAGGAGGGGGCAGCTTGCAAGTTTTCCACATCCAGTAAAGCAACCCAATATGCACCATGAAGGAAAGGAAGAAAGATCAGCCCTTTAGCCTGAGGATATCAGAGTTTCCACTTAGCTCCTCCAAAACAACTGAGGGGGGATTAGAGGCAGCATTAATATGTATGTAGCATGAACTCTGCCCCTCCACGATTTACTGGCTCTAAGCTGGCACCGAGAGAATTGTTGAGGAGAAAAAGCTGCCTCTCAAAGCTCTGTCAGCTGGTTGGTATAACTGTCCTCATCTCTGAAATCACTCCAGCAGGAAAGGGAAGACAGACAGTGATCATTATGGAGAGACTCTGGTTTGCACTGAAATCAATATCTGAACTTGCAGGGATGGGATGGGGCTGGGATGTCCTCAGAGTGCTTTGGGCACCTGAGAAAGGTTCACAGGTTCTATTTTGAAATGACTTCATTTAAATCAGTTCACAACCCCATGTAGATGAACTTCTGTTGGTATCTAGGTGGTTTAAATCAAGCTAAACTCTAACCCACTTCCAATACCCTGAAACTACCCAGAATTCCCATAAGGAATTCACAACTTATTTTCTGTGCTTATTAAAAAGTTCCACACTGAGGGAAATCAGGACGGATTTTATCTGGAGACAACATCAGTATCAGACTCCATCTCACTTCCTTTACAGACTAAGATGTGCAGCTCAATTTCAAAGTCTTCAAGAAATGTTCAGGGACTGCCAAGTTCAGTACGTCAAGAATGAAATCAACAGTGAAATCTCAGGACCTCATATTTAAAGGAAATATTCTGAAATGTTCTGCTTTGACTATTATTTTGTCTTTTACATAACTGACTGTATACATAAAAATACATACAATTTCTATGTTTATATCTACCCGTCTCTATTGACATTTCACAGAGATACATGTTATCCTGTGATAAAGTAAGTTGCAACTGCAGCAGTTAGATCGTTTCCTGAGGAAAAGTGAAATGCAAGGGTGCCTCAGCTCCAGTTTTCAGTGCAAAACTATTCTTTCAACATTTCAGTGTATACCCACACTTTTCCCAAATGCTCAAAGCCCTACAGATTCCCACGTGATGTATAAGGCAGAGTCTTCTGTGTCGCTTGGCAGCCACCACACTGAAGGGGTAGGGGAAAGAGGTTGTTTTGTCTGGGTCCTGTCTAAAAATTGGCAAAAGCTGAAAATCTCATCAGCAAGCCTACCTAGGGTCTTGGAGCAGGAAAGCACAATGTGTAGTGGACACAGAGAGACCAGGTCTGATTTAAGCATCGGGAAACTGGGGAGACAAACATTGATCTGGGCGGTAGATGAGGTACCCAGCACAGGCCTCCAAACAGCCACGATCTGACATCCCTGGCAATGGAACAGAAAGGGAGTTGATGCATCTTTGCACAGTCATCAAGCTGTGCATTTTTAGCTCCGTGGCAGGGGTAAGAGTGCTCAGAGAGGTCTCAGCCAGAAAAAAAGCAGCCTAAATGCTATGGAGACTGCAGAGGAAGAGGTGTGTGTGATAGGGTTTTTCTTAAGGGAAACAGGGGAGCAAGTGCATTTAGCTACTATTTACTGGGTCCATCCATTCATCCTTGAAGGGCTCCATCCTTGGTCTGGAGACAAGTCAGGTCTCAAAGAGAGAGGAGCATCAGCACTGTTTTGATTCCTAGGTAGGCAGGAGTCTATCTCACATACATTTTGGGTCAAAGGGTAGGTCCCAATGTTTTATCCTTGTTCTAGCAACTGCTTACGAATTTTGCATGAATAAGTCATTGGATAAAACATAGGAGCACGGTTTGGATAAGAAGCCAGGACTGAATCTTGTTCTACTGCTGTATTACAAAACTAGATGACTCAATTGATTTTCAGTCCCATGTCCCTCACTACCCAGGCACCAGCTCAGCAGGAAGAGCAGAAAGTGGTTCCACACCTACCTGGTGTCATGTTGGGAAAAAAGGGCAATGGGATCTCTCTTTGGACCGATGGGAGGTAATTATGAGAAGAACCTCTAGGATTTTTAGCCTTCTTGGTGAATTATGGGCAAGTTGGGCTTTAGCTGCCTTTCCTTGAATGCACAGCCATTCCAGGTGGAAAGCAAAGATTTTTACATATAGAAAAGAAGGCAGGGAGGGAACAGGATTAACAACCTAAAAGATCCAGAAGCCTACTAAAAAGACATACTCTTAGCACACTGTTCCAAGAATAAAGATTTGTTACCTATATCCTCCCATTTGAGTCTCTTCTAACTCACTTTGCTCTGAAGCAACTTTTTCTCTGCGCCTCCTGTGCCACAAGTGGCCTCAGCCTCTCTCTCCTATTACGCAAGGGAGGTGCCTACAGTAGTAACAGATGTAACTGCCTTCTTGCCAGAAACCTGCTCACCTCTCTGTTTTGACCTTGGTTGGTCCAGGCTTGAAGGAAGAGATCTGTGGATCCTCCAAGACATGAAACCTGGAGCTGACAGAACAAGATGGGATTGCCTGCACTGCGAGCTCAGCCCCCTGCTAAGGGGACAGGCAGCCAGATGGATCTCTGGCAAAGCCCTGCTCTCCTCAAAGGACAATAGGAATCATGAGGGTAGGATCAGCACAGGCTTCAAGGCTCTCCTGGGACCTCACAGCTGAAGTACAGTATGCAGTAAGCCAGAGCAGTGAGGTGAATGCGTGACAGGTGATTATAGCATTTCTCAGCTCCAGGCAAGGAAGGACAGGAGCTCTCCAGGCTCTGCACGCAGTCCCATCCATGCTGCAGCACAGATCCTTAGTGAGTAGATGGGCCACTTGCTCTTCCATGACTGTCTGTTCTCCCTTTTCCCCTCTTTAGAAAGACCAAGGATATATTTTCCCCCTAAGACCAAGGATTCTCTTTAGCGTAGACTGAATGAAGGTGGAAAACAGACTGCCTTCTTCTGCCACACAAATGGTTCTCCCCAGGTGGGGCATGGGTTTGAGAGAAGCCTGCAGCTCTTCAAGGACAGTCTAGACAAGGCGGCAGCTGGCTGAGGTTGACCTCACACATTCTCTACAGACTTCTCATCTGCCACCCAAACTTTCCTCTCTTTCTCCCTTCTTTCGTCACTTTGGTTGTGAGTGCTTCAGGCAGGGCCTATGTTAGCAGCTAGCGTGATGGGGACTTACCCTCTGATGTGTCTTGCATATCCAGACAAAATAGAAACAAGAAACTGCTGTCAGTGTGCAGCCATGTGGCTGCTTACCCTACGCTGGGGAGTTCACTGTATTCCCTTGAGTTCAGACAAGACCAGAATCTACCACAGAGTATTTAGTCCTGCTCCACCATCCAGGGTTTCTGTAGCTAATACATTGTTGGAAGTGATGTAATCATCATTTTGAGGAGCCAGAACATGTATTACTTACTTTGATAGGGTTCAAATGCCAGCTCTGATTTTTGCCTCTTTATTTCACTTTTTTTTTAAGTATACTGTGGAAATGTGTCACCTCTTGTGGTTATATCAATGAGAAAAATTACAGAAGTGACACAAATTGCTAATTACTTTATTATCCAGTGATTAAGAAAAAAAAAAGAGAGAGAGAGGAAAAAGAAAGAATAAAAAATTAGAAGTTATTTCAGCAAATTCTATTTTTAAAGAAATAATTATTGGGTTTCAAATGTACTAAATTAAGTAATTCTCTGCTAGAATTCTTCCCCCTTTTTTTAATCTTCTTTCTTGGCTGCATGGCTTGCTTTGCAGTCAGTGCTTTCCTAGGGTGCTGTGCTTAGTCCTATGCCATTAATTAGCAGAATGGTAGCATTGCCTGCAGAAAGAAGAGCTATGCAGTGTGCTAAATGCTAAACTAGCACGGAGCAAGACATGAAGCCAGGAGAGCTTCCAGGCTAAACACGTAAAGTCAGTGATGCTCATACCTTTTACACAGGCACTTCTCAGCTGATGCGTGCCAGAGCATCTATGTGTGGTCAGGGGACAGTAGTGGGGCCAAGGGGCAGATAACACCACAGAGAAAGATTGTCTGCAGCTGGGATGGGTGTTTCCTAAGGGTTCCAGGAAGGGAAGCAGGAGGTGTCTGGACATGCATCCCCCACAGTGCTCCTAACACCGCCCTGCCCTGCTGCTGGAGCCTGGGGTTCCTCTTCCCCTAGACAGTGTGGCTGCTCTGGGCTGAAGCCCTGGCCAGATACAGCCAACAGGGCTGCTTGCTTATTTGCTTCGACTCTGTATGCTGTGGCGCTCTAGGGAGTCAGGATTTCCTGGGAAGGAGTTTTCTCTGAGCATCGACCTGGTAGTGGAACGTAGGAAAGAAAAATGAGATTTTCCCTCCTAGGTAGGTAACTGGGCACCAGAGAACCCATAAGGGAGGGCAGAGGTGTTGCTACAACTCAGTTTTGCCCTTCCAGAGCTCCCAAGCCATCCCCAGAACTTTTGGAGGATCCTCAGGAGATGTGCAATTCAAGCCACCCAAGTGTATTCCAGAGAAGCAGTGAGTCCTGTGCTGCACTGGCATTTGGGGGTGAGCAAGTGGAGATGGAGTGAGGCTTGGGGAGCTAGGAGCTGTGGGGTCAGGGTTCATCCGAAAGAGGATGGCTTAAAAACAGGTAGGAGGAAAAGCTAGCGCTGTGGGGTCAGGGTTCATCCAAAAGAGGATGGCTTAAAAACACGTAGGAGGAAAAGCTGTGGGTCCTGGTTTGCGGTAGGTTGAGAAAGTAAAGAGTGTGATATCTGTGTTCTCTCTCCAACCTTGTGCCAGCATCCAGGAGGGAGCCGAGCCTGGAGTGAGAGACTCAAATTTCTTCTTATTCATGGGGTCTTGAATAGAGGGGGAACAGACACTTGGCAATGAAGACAGTCACCATCCCTTTAGGTAACACAATGAACAGGAAACCTATGATTTCCAAGGATCTGTTCAATACTTTATTTACTTCTTTTTTTCTCAAATCCCAGGCTGCAAGGGAATGTTTCATATCATCCTGGATCACAGAAATACAGGCTGACAGTTTAACAGCCTGCTTCTTTATGATGTTTAGGCACACTCTGTGCCAGGATAACTCTTGCCCAACTTCATGCCAAGTTCAGTACATTCTGTTTCTCTTATTCTTTCCTGTCATACAGATTTGGGTAAGCCAATGTACCCCAAACTCTCCCAGGACCTCCCCTCTCCTGTAATTAAACAAGAACTGTTGACAGCTGTTGTCAAGCCAGTTTCCAGCTTTCCAGAAATTTTCAGCAAATAATAGGAGAAACTCTGAAATAGGCGGTAAGTTAAATTCAATAGCAGAGAGAGAGGTAAAGTCTCAGCAGTCCTGAGGGATGTTGGTTCAGGGAAAGGCTACTAGCACTACCCAAGATAAGGGGAAAGCACTACCCAAAGTTGTTTACTGCCTGGTGAGACACCAGAGCCAGCTCACAGAGATGTGGAGGGCTTTGTAGGGCCTTCACTTTTTACCTTCAGAGCTGTGCCATTTGCCATTGCATAGAGCAGTAGCTCCCACTCAAAGGGCTGTGTTGTGACTGTGGACACCCACCATTGCCCTCTATGGGGGTCCCCAGGGCCCCAGAAGGTGCTGGGTGAGGCCTGAAAGGGGACACCATTTGCTCTAAACTTTTTGGCATCATTTTCCTTGCTGAGAGTTTGTCAGAAGAGATTTGTAGTGGACACTTTTTTTTAAGCTAGGAATTTGACTGATATTCCTGCTTTGCTGAACTTGCTTTGCTGGCTGCTTGGTAAGTCCCTTAAACAATGGTACTGTGATAAAAAAGGCAAATAACTAAAACACAATAACTGCTAAAAACATTTCCATTAACAAAAATATTCTCCTTTTAAATTTCCCTATTTAAGCAGCCTTATAAGATTTTAAGCCTTCAAGTACCAGTAAACTACATCTCTGCCAAGAATGGCTACTTAACATCAGGAAAGAGATAGAAGAAGAAGTCAGGCTTTACTGCAGATGGAGGCGGAAGTGTTTGACGTTAGTATAACCTGAGGTTCTTCACTTCCAGAAGAAACTCCTATTTGCTTATTCAAGCTCATAGGTAAAAGCCGAGAGGCCAAAGCTCAAAGCCAAGATGCAGTGATGATGCCAGGAAGAAGCAACCTTTCACCTGCAGAAATGCATGGAGAGGTCACATCCTAGGGAAAATGTGAATGAGCTAAGTCAGGAGGAGACACAAGAAACAGAGCTTTTGTCTTGCAGAGTGTTTGCTAATGAGATCCAACCACGGTTTCAACTAACATGAATTTACAGGTTATAGCGTCAAATTTGATGGAATTTGTGTGGTTCTATCCCATTTTGAGGATCAGCAGCCATGTCTGCAGATAGAGGGAGCCTCCTCAGCCTGTCCAGTAGCTTATTAAAGGAGTGGCTGTGTGGGGCAGTCACATTTGGGTGTCTCACTCTAAGGGGAAGCCCAGTATGATCAGTCCGTAAAGCAATTCCTACAGGTTTTGTGGATATGCTGCTCAGCCATGTGTCTCTCCTGCAGCAGGTGTCAGAGGGAGAATTGTGGTGAACAAGACAGAGGAAGTTGGAACTTAAGTTAAGTGGAAGCCAAGTTTCACATCAATTCCTGCAACTGTTTTCCTTAATACAATGTCTTCCCCTTTGGATGGCCTGCAAGGATGCTCCAGGAACAGGAGAAGAGAATGAATTTCGTGAATAAGTTCCGATTCCCTCCTGCCCAGCTCCATGGCTCAAGCTGAGAGCAGAGATTGTGAATAAAAAGCAGCTGTGAGGGAATGGGACAGAAAGAAGGGATCTCAAATATCCCACTTCTTACTGTCTTCCAGTCCCTGACAAATTGTAGTAGAGTTCTATTAACTAAATAACAAGAAGGACCTGTACTAGCTGAGCTGTTAAGAGATTCAGAAGAGCATGACTCTCGCCCTTATCCTCCATTCCAGAGTGTCCTGATGGAGTTGTTGTATACAGCACTGAGCATGTAGCTCTGAGGAAAGTCAAGTGCCAAAGAGGAATACTATCCTGCATCTCTTCATGGGATCCATGGTTTAATTCAGGTTGATCTCCAAAAACCCTTCACATGCAGGCTCCAGAACTCATTCCTCACCCCATACTCTTACCTGGGCAACACGCTACTGGGCTAATTCAGACTAAAACTGCCTGGAGGATTACTGTAGATTTCCTCTCTTCCCTCCTCTTTATCTATATGCATAGGATGATAGGGGCTGAACTGCTCCTCATATAGCTAAGGTCCAGCTGGCCATTCGATCTGATTGAGTACTCATGACCCACTAAGCCAAGGATGAGAACATCATACCAGCCATATACAGGGAGCCAAGAACTTATTTATAGCCTAATTTAAATCCAAACAAGTTAATGAAAACAGAATAGTTACAATAGTTATAATAGTCTAGTTACACTTACATAGTATAGAGAAGCCTCATTAATAATAATACCATTAAAACTGTTATACAAGAAAATATCCTGGTAGCTCCATTTTCTCTGGTGCGATGCTTACTTTGCCAGTGTCCCTCCAGGCCCTACAGTGGAAGGCACAAGTCTTCCTCCAGCAGCTCTGGTTGTCACTACAAATCATCACTTCCCAGCGGTCATCACGACAACAAATGTGATATCCATGCTGGGGTTTCCTCCTCCCCAGTTGTGGGTCCTCCTGGAGCTGTTTCTACCCCTCCTCTCACCACTGCTGGTTCCCTTCTGCTTGTCCCCAGCTCCAGCAGCAGAGTTGCCCAATGCCCAGCACGGGTTGCACAGGGGATGTTGTTTGCCAGGCAGGGACTGCCCAGGGGCAGCCTTGGTCCTGCTGGTGCTGCTGATGCTGAGATTAGGCTGGGCAGGCAGGAGGCCCTTGGCCACCAGACACTAGTAACCACAGTGACAACCAGCTCTGGTCACGGCCAGCCTGGAGCTGCTGAAGACCCTGTGGTGTCATGTCAGGGCAAAGCCTGTGGTCTTCTGCCAGCAATGGTAAAAATCATATTTTCTGGGTTACAGGGCAGAAAACATACCAGCACAAGTGATGGGTAAAACAAAATCGAGAAGGAGCTTAGAGCCACACTTACCTGACAGTGTAGACAGGCCTCAAAAGGAAGGTGATATGCAGGACAGGATGAGAGAAATATGTATGATACAAAAAAGGAAAAAAAAAAAAAAACTCTGCTGACTCTGCAAGTATATGAATAATGGATTTTCTTTAGGTCAAACTGAAAAAAATAAAAATGAGAAGGTAAGATGGTTCTTCTTGACCCAAATATTTTCTTAAAGTGAAATAAATGTATGAAATACTAAGAATTCACATCTGTAACTCATTGACTTAAAACTAAATAGTTTTGTTGCATTTTGAGTTTCAGAGCAAAGTATTTCATTCAACACAGAACGTACCCTTTTCTTCTATTTTCAACTTTTTCACTGTTAGTCCTTGTTCTTTGGGAAATTTAAGTTGTTTTTTGGAATTAAAATACTGCTTGAAACAAAAATTTGGAACAACTAGTACATTTATTTTGAAATTAGCCAAATGAAACCGTGATTTTTTTCCTGAAATTTTTCTTTTGTCTCTTCTTTCCTCACCTGAATTGTTCATTAATTTAATGTGAATTTACAAATAATTTCAGACTTCTTCCCCAACCATTTTTGTACCATCGGAAATTTTCTACCACTTGTGTATACATGTGTGTGTGCATGTGTGTGTATACAGTCACATTTCATGTATAAATACATAGAAATATGGATTGTGATTAAATTCTCAGTTGTGCAGAATGATTCATAGGGAGGTCGAGGTATGAGAGAGAGTTTATTCAGGGTGGCGAGGGTAGGCTTATGATAACTTATATTTGCAGCTACTAGGACACCCAAGCTCAAGGAAGAAGAAGGCATTTCAGATGTCTTGTAGCCTGTTGCTGCCAGATCCAGGCTCCCTGGAGAGACCATGTAGAGCTGCCTGAATAACAAGTGTCTGAATATGGCCCTCTGTCCCCGCTGCAATCATCGCGTCCAGCATGTTCTGGATGGCACAGGGGAATAGATGTTTCTTTTCTGACTCAACCAAGCCTACGCAAGCACCACGTTTCCCACTCCCCCACTGCTGAAAAGCAAACAATCCATTAGGACTTCGCTGACTGGATCTGACATTTCCCAGGTGCAGATTAACACCCCCTCAGGGCCCAAGCACCATGAAAATCAACTCATCGTTTGCGCGTCACTTCCCATCACCGCTTCCAGTAACGAGGAGCTCCAGCACCTGCCAGCTGGCTACACCAGTTTGCTCGGAAATGAATGACCCAGTGCTCTGCACCCACTGGCACGGTTTTCCAAGGTGTTTGGCTTGGCACGGGAATGATGAACATGGGGAGCAGCAGCACGTCATTCACAGTACAAAGCATTTGGAAACAATATTGGTTTAGGATATTCCTGCTTGCCTTGCCTCCTTCCTTCAGATTGATGATAGTTGGTCTTTGGAGGTGGACATAGCTAAAGGTGTCCCTTCTTCTTGCTAGTTGTCCCTGCCTGTTCTCATCCCATGTAACTGCAAAATGGGAAAGCGTGACAGCGGAGGGGCATGGAAACAGGAATGCCCCCAGCTTACTGCTCTAAATGACTTTGCATTGGAGACCAGAGAGTCTCAACAACCTGTGAGTCTGGAAATACTCTGACTAACTTCTTACTTACCCATGAAGTGGTTGGATGAGCACTGCCCAGACTATTTCAGTCTGAAGAAGCTCAGTATTCAAATTGCTGGAGCTAATCTTGGAAGGAAGTTAAGGAGAGAGTTCTTGGTCTAGAGGCAGTACTTAGCCTGGCACAGTTTGACTGGGACAAGCACACGTGTTCACAGCTTTAAACCTTCACAGTAGCTTGCTACGCACTATCCCACAAGAAGCAGCACATCTGAGTTTGGAATTATCCTTGTTCACACTTAATTCTGAATGGGGCCGTCTTCTTCCAGTTTCATTTCATCCAGTAGCACTTCATTTAGATTAAACATTAAGATGAAGTGGTTTCAGTGAAACAGAGGCGTCCCTGAATGTGAAAGTATTCACAGCCTTGCCAGGCGTGCTGGGTATAAATCTTCTTGTCAGCTGGGTGCAGAAGGAAGAGTTCTCCCACAACTAGGAAAGGCTAAAGCCCAAGGAATGGAATCCTGCCCTGAGGCCTAGCACGCACTTTCTGCACGAACACACAGGACCATCAGTTCACCTACCTTCCCTTTCCTGATATCAAAAATAGCTAAATACATTTTGCAGCCTCATACTGCGCAGTGGTGAAGGCTAATTAACACAGCCAATGCCTGCATGAACTTCTCCCATGAAGGGTCTAGCAAATTTTGCAGACGCTGTTTAAAATATTAAACTTTCCCCACTCTGAAAAAAAGATTTTCTCTCTCTCCTTGGAGAAATCCTTCTTTCAAAGCAGAAAAGCACAGTTCCCCAGGCTGAAGTAAGCCATGCAGGCTGGCTATATATCTGTAGAGTATTCATTGTGCTTTTGGGATTCTGGCCTGTCCTAACTCATAACAGCCTGCCATATTCTGTACCCCAGGGGGCCAGTACCATGAGTGTGAATATACAAGAACTCAGTGGGATTCTTGGGGGACTGTAGCCCACCATGTTGCTAGATGGAGGATAAGCAGCTCTGCTCCCTGGTATCTGCCCCTCCCCAGGCCTTCCCGGTGCTTCCACCAGCATTACTTGCCTCCTTCAAGCTCCTCACCTTGAAGGAGTAGAGCAGAGTAGATCACCTTCTCTTACAAATCACCCACATGGCAAACAGATCCTGAGTTATTTTGTTCCTCTCCATACCCTGCTAATGCTGAGTATCACCATGATGATCTCCTTTTGGACTCTCTTGCATTCTTCTTGGAATGTCCATCATCTGCTTCACAGCACACAGACTGCTCCATGCAAGCCTCACAAATCCATCCAGTATCTCTGCTTCTTGTATCCTTCCTCCTTCCAGAAGACATTGGTACTGAAAACAGGCCCTCAAACAAGCTTGCAAGCAGATGGGGCAGCTTGCAAATCTCATGATTTGCCATGTAGATGAGAGGTGTGGGCAGAGGCAAATTGCCAGAAGAGCCATTGCTTACAGTAATGAGGGAGAAATCAGAGAGGTGATGAGAGTGAAAGGATAAGGACAGCTGTACTGGTTTAAATAGAAAGTTCCTTCAGCTCAGTGTCCTGCTGCTAATAGTGGCCAGTGGCAAGTGTCAAGAGATTATCTGAAAAAATAAGTGTAGAGTTATTCTTTCCAAAACACTCTTTTAGCTCCCAGTAATCTGTAATTCTTTCTGAGAAAAAGCTTTTGTATTTAACAGCCCTGAATGGATTTTTCTGTTCATAACTTTACCTAATCATTCAACCGTGCAATCCTGTAATGGAAGCAGGGATGTGGATTCAGAAGATGTTGGGTTTTTGACTTGCCCTGTGGCAGCGCTCAGTGCACTCAGGCAGGATGTTCTGGCCTCCATTCAGTGACTGAAACATTGATGTCTAGTGCTACTGCAGATGTCCAGGGTTATCTGAGACATCTGCAAAGGGTGGGAAAGGTATCAGAGACCTTCATCATCCTGGAGAAGCAGTTAGAGGCCAAGTAGAACTTGCTGGGACATCTCAGAAAACAGCTGATGCTGAGAGTTAGACAACTAAAATCTGCTCTTTGCACCTCCGTGCTTCAGATTCCCCTTTCGTGAAACAAAAATCTGGATACTCAGCTTCACCACTTGATCTGTGAGCATGGGAAGGCTAGAGAGCTCTCAGCTGTCCTGTGAGAAGGATGAGTCCATGATGAAAGTTTGAGACTGCTAGTTGAGAACGGTCTCCTCTGGATCCTTTCTGTTGTGAGGCACACCCACGCAAGTGGGCAGTGGCAAGGTTTCTCCTGGCGAGGATGCAGCTCAGCCCCCACCCAGATTGCCCTGTTGTGGCTTTATGGATCACACTGTAACTGCATGTGGCTGGCATATCGTGGCAGGCACCATAGGACCAGCTCAGACAGGGATGTGCCTGGTAACTCTCAGCCTCTTGTCCCACTCTCCCCTTTCTTCCCTTCTACCTCTGAACCATCTGCCACTGCACTTCTCTTGCACGCTGATCTCATCCCTCCATGTACATGCAATGTGCAACATCTGCACTAGAGAATGCCACTCAGAGGGGCTTTAGTTCCCCAATACATTTCACTGGAGTCAGAAACAGGCTGAAAAATGGGGGTGCTGGATCCCGTATCATAGGTAGGTATGAGCTGACTGAAGTGAAAGCTCTTTAGAGGCCACATCCTGCCACTTTGGCACAGTTGAAGGTCTAACCTCACCCTTCTTTCTCCTTGTACTGGGATGCTGTGAGGATTATCTCACCATTTCCGAGCAGGCTGAGCATTTCTGCGAGGCTGACAGGCACTCGCTGCCGCTGGAAATTAGCTCCTGTTGTCTGCAGAAGATGCATTCATTACCTCATGCCCCTGGAGGCTCTCTGCGCTGGAAGCAAGCGCGAGGCTGGCGCAGCGGTTCCCTGGGCTGACGAACGGGGCTCTGCATCAAGCCTGATGAATATCCAGGGGTAGAGGCAAGCCCCTGTCCCCTCCCCACTCTGGCTGTCCTTGCCAAAGTCATCAAGCACTTTGCAACCCCTTTCCTCTCCCCGGAGCAGCTGCTGCCGTGTACCCTGCAGAGTTAACTCATTCTACCTGAATGCGAACCAGCTCTCCCCAGCAATCCCATTAGTGCTGTTTGAAGGCAATGATTTGCCACCTCGGCTTTCTGGTGTCCCGCTGCTGCTCATTCCACAGTGAGGGCTTTGCCAGGCTAGCTTCAGACATTTAAAACAATAGGAAGGCTGGGGCTTAAAAAAAAATCAACAGACGCAAATTTAGGAGCCTTATGACAGACAGAAAGATTTATTCCTTCCCTGCCTCCCCCAAAAAAGTCTTTCTCCAAATCCTGGGATTATAAAATGCAATGAGATTGATTGTATATGTAGATACTGCTATGTCTATTCTGAAAAATCTTGTCAAAAAAGTGTTTCATTTGGTTGATTTTTACATTTCTAGTCATTATTCTAGTATTATGAATTCTGCAAGGGAATGTCTGTAAACTTCAGAGTATCTGAATGCCTCTGCAGTGTTTAACAAGCCATGCAGCTCTGCTAGGGAGGAGGCTGCTGCTGGCCCTTTTGCAGCTAGGAAATTGAGAGACAGAATTATTCAGGGACATCTGGGAAGCCAATGACAAAGCTGGGAATTTGAACTCAGTGTCACCCTGGTCCCTAACACTGTCCTAATAATTGAGATGTTTCAGTTCCCTTCTGCTGTATCTGATGAAAGGCTTCTGAAGCATCTGGAACCTGCTGTCTCCCTGTCTCTCCACACAAACCTGTGGTTGTGCCTCTTTTAAAAGGATCAATATTTCCCCACGCTGCATCTAATGCACTTCCAAAGCCAGGTATCAGCAGGGATGTGAGCAATGGCTCTGCACTGAGGATCCAGAGTGGGATGCGAATGATTTACTAGTGTTCAGCTGGAAACCATAAGGGTATGAAATGGAGTGAGCAAAACTAGGTTCACTACCAGGGCCTCAGCTTATCAGCTGGCCTTCCCCATATATCTTACCCCAGACAGCAAGGTTTGATTGCCGCATGTCTCGTTGACTACAGCTGTCAGAACAACCTCTCCCTTCCAAGCTCAATTGGACCATATGATTGTGCATTAATTCAGAGCTAATTGTCAGGTAATGAACTCAATTCTGCTCACTCAGTTTCAGCGTAGCCCTGATGAGGCCCCATCTGGAGTACTGTGTCCAATTCTGGGCTGCCCAGTGCAAGAAAGACATGGCGTTACTGGAGAGAGTCCAGTGTGGAGCTACGAAGATGATTAGGGGACTAGAGCATCTCTCCTGTGAGGAAAGACTGAGAGCTGGGCCTGTTTAGCGTGGGGAATAGAAGATCGAGAGGGGATCTTATCCATGTCTACAAATTCCTTAAAGTAGGGTGTCAAGAGGATGGGGCCAGACTCTTTTCAGTAGTGCCCAGTGACAGGACAAGAGGCAATGGGCACAAACTGAAACACAGGAATTTCCAGCTGAATGTGAGGAAAAAATGTCTTTCCTGTGAGGGTGGCAGAGTACTGGAACAAGTTGCCCAGAGAGGTTGTGGAGTCTCCTTCTCTGGAGATACTCAAAACCCTCCTGGACATGATGCTGTGTAATGTTCTCTAGGTGAACATTGAGCAGGGGAGTTGGACTAGATGATCTCCAAAGATCTCTTCTAACTTCAACTATTCTTTAATTCTGTGATATCCTTATATTTCCAGGACCCCCCTGAGCAAACCTACTGATTTCAGTGCTATAAGGGCTTTGGGTAGGAAGAGCAGAACAGTGGTCCCTTTTCTGGAGTGCATATACACTCAGAAGTCCTGAATCTCTGTGTATATTCACAGCTCTTCTCAAATCTGCTGCCTCAACCCACGAGTGACCAACACAGGTCACCATTCCCAAAGTCTTGGTGGCACTGCAATCTGTGGTGCTTACCAGCACAGCTTAGACATCAGGAGTGGTTTCATTCCTTATCATAGCTCCCCTTCTCCCATCCCCATCCAGGATCTGGGAGCACCAAAGTTTCTATGTAGAGACCTTAGAGTCCCTTCTTCTGCCCTGGGTGCATGAGGGAAAGGGAAAGAATTTGCCTCCTTATGCCTAGAGGGTTTTTGTGCCTGGGGAGCGGGGCATGTGGAACAGGCTACCACTACCATCCAAGCCCTTGCCCCATGAAAGGAGAAAAATATAGCCTGGCTTTCACTATTTCCCTCACCCTGGGTAGGGTCTGAGTGTTTGGCTGAGCCTGGCACATGCTGCAGCATCCTGAGCACGACTTTGTTCAGAGAAGAGGGAAGAAAGGCAGCATTGTTGCCAGGCACGACATTTCCAGACTGCAGCTCCTCCCCATCTTTAAAGAGCCAGAGCAGGGTTTTGTTCAGAGCCAGCTCACTGTTTGAGCAGATCAGAGCAATTTCTGATGCCTAGAAACCCATTGCCAGGCAACTCGATGTTTATGCCTTCTTCCTTAGCTTGCAAAGAAGAGATTCTCCCCCTCCCATGTGCTGCCAAGCCTTCCCCCCTGCAACCTCCTTCCTCATCTCTCACAGCTGAGCATAAGCACCCAAAATCCTCCTGCTCTGTGCCAAAGTCTTGGGCTTCCTCCCTCCTGAAGCATCTGCTACGACACAGCTAAGCTCCTACTTCTTCTCATGCTGGGGATAAACATGCCCTCGTTCTAACTCATAACAAATCTTTGACCAGCCAGGACATGTCTAGCACTGTCCTACTGCCATGTGTCAGCAGCCGAGGTAGTTTTGCAGCAGTCCAGGGGACTGAAGACTCCTATCCACCTCACACACCCACTCAAGAGGCTCCACCTGCAGTCATTACCTCAGCTGCAGGTGGCTGTGATTGCATCTTGCAGTGGAAGGCAGCTCACTGTGAGGCACTATTAGCACCGGCATGATTTTGGCCTGGACCAACTAGTTACTCCATTGGATAACACTAAGTTTCTGTTTCAGCAGGACCAACATCCAAACATTTTACTTCTAGGCAGTGTACTTGCAGCTTTTCTGGAGTTCAAGGTAGTTTACTAGCAGGAAGGCAGACTGCTCCATGACTGCTGGTCTCAGACACGGGAACCAGCACAAGCAGGTTGCATTTGCTAGAGCAGGGCTAACTAGTGCATCTTGACAACATGGTCACAGTAGCTTTGAGCTCAAGGGTAGTCCAGCCTGTGCTTGCTGTCTTCTGCCACTGGCAGGCTCCCATGCAAGGTGTCTCTCAGCCTAACACACGCTGGTCCTGCCAGCACTACTGGCTAGAGGATGGTAAAGCAGGGCTGGTGAGGGGAGTCATGCTCTCTCGATGGACTGACCCCATTTCACAATTATCTAGAATAGCTGAAGGAGAAGTGCTCTACTGCAATGATATAGGGCTAGTATGAAAAGAGAATATGCGGAAAAAAAGGGGATGAAAGGGAGAAGATACTGTGGGAAAGGAAAGGGAGAATTTAAACATGAATGTTTTTATTATTGTTTACTGATGTCTGTGACATAGACTCATCCAAGCTAGGAACCTGTCAAGCACAAGCTTTTATCAGCTTAAGGAAACCGTGAGTTGGCTATTGCTGTTGCTTTGTAGCTTAAGCTAGGGTCACCCATCACTCAAACCACAAGCCATGGTAGATAGAGCACTGGCTATGTCCTGTATTCCTGGGGACAGAGCAAAGAAAGGAGATAGTCTGTGTAACACTTGCATGCAGTAGCTACATTGGCACTTCACAACCCTGAAGTAGAACCCATTTGGCTCTCTGTGGGACAGTGGTTCTCGGATACACAAAGCAGCTCGTTTTCTCCTGGGGGGAACAAGGCCACCAATGCTGGACTTCTGTGCAAGCTCCTTAGCAACCCCATTCCCAAATCTCAGTCCTACCAGCCAAACGTACTGTCTCCTGCATATATCCAAGATGAATGCTCTTGGTGCCGAATCCATTCCAGCATATATTCTCAACTCTTTTCATCCCTCTAAGCCCGTGGTGACAGACTTTTGCCATTAGATATGCTGAAGAGTGCTGTTCCCCATACACATGCACACTCACATGCTCTGGGAGTAAAGCAATGAAATAAATCACAAAAAGAGCAAGTGGCTGTGATGAATTAGTAGATGTTAAATGAACAAAGCAGGCAAGCTGGTGAGGGCACCACCAGCCTCTTTCGCTAGCACAGACATGAAGGCAATGGGCAGTGGGGCTTGCGATGACTCTAATTCCCCTTTCATATTTTGCCAGGAGTGCTTTCAGAGTCACTTTGTCGATTGAATTTGTCAGTCACCATTCTGGAGACAGCAAAGCTGCTTTAGCTCTCTTTATTGTGGTGCTCGCACAAGGCAATTCCAAAGCATCTGTATTCATTCCAAGCAGCATTAGGTAGCTGATGATTCAGCCAGCTGCTGGCAGATAGCTGCTCTCTCCTTGAGATGACTGAGTAATACCGGAATAACCAAGGGAGTTGCTCCCCTTTGGTCTCTCTAGATTTATTTATTTATTTTGGGTGAATCTCATTTACCACATGCTGTGATGGTACACTTCCCCCTTCCTCTCTCCTCTGATATACTCTCCTCATTATTTTCCCGTATTTTTCCCCCTCTTCTCTTCCTACATAGAGAGGTCATCAACAACACCTGGGTAGGGGCTAACAGAGCATGCACCAACTAAAACACCACCTAGCATGCAAATATGACTATGCGTCAACCATCTTACACCATAAATAGGGGTGGGAGCAACCTAGAGTCCATGGAGTTCTTCTGCATGACAGCTGGCTGCGCTGCAGAGTCTGCTCTTCAGCACGAACACCTCTCAAGGTCACTCCTCGAGGCTGAGAGATTCTTTACCTGTGACAGATCCTCGGCAAATGACTAATAGCATACTGAAGTTTGCAAACCTAGCTAAGTTACATCTCTGATTGATGGTACGCACATCATCCTTAGATATAAACCACTGACCAAGTCTGGGACTAGGACAGGATTCAGCTGCACCAAAGCTCCTCTGCAGAGGAGTTCAGAACACAAGGGGGTCCAGTCTGAACTTCATGAGTCAATGGGAGGGTCTCCCTATTAACTGTGCACAGACATAAGCCATTGACCAGGTCTGAGGCTGAGACTGGATCCAGGTGCACCCCTACTCCTCTGAGGGGGAGTTTTGGAGGGATTCATCCTGAGCCACATGACTCGACAGCAGGGCTTCCTTAACACTTTTCTCTGATCCTGTCCTCCTCCATGCAGTAAATAATAAAGTGAACCTTGCCATTGACCCTCATTAAATCACTGTCTTATTTACAACTGGACTTTGTTAAATCACTATTTTACCACAAAAATATATATTATTGCTTCTCTCTTACAAGTGAATGCATCACCTCTCCATCTCTCCCCGAATGCATCCCTCTGCACTCCTCCACACTTATCTGTGACGCATGCGTGCAGGAGCTGAGCCTTAAGCATGGTGTGCCCTTGGGCGTGGAGAGCAGACAGGTCTGCTCCTTGTTTACCTTGAACACTTTTGTCTCACCAATTTAAGTTGCATCCTTGCTGTAGCTAGGGAGTAGGATTGGAGAATGAAAGTTTTACAGAAAAGGAGGAGGAGGAAGTGGCTATTAGTATGTCACAGGTAGACACAGAAAACTCTGTCAGAGTTGGACCCTCTTGACTTGAAGGAAATGACCTGAATTTCTTTCAGGTTTAAAGAATATGTAGTTTGTAATATTCAGCAAGGAATGCAAGCAAGGAATCGTGTATGAAAGAGTTTCTTCTTGAAAGACTCAGGCCTGGGTGAGATGGCCAGAAAGAGAGGTTGTTCTGTGGTGTGTTAGGAAAGCAAAACAAGGGTTTCTAGCTACAGACACAAGTAGATACGAAAGCAGGGGTGAGGCTGAAGAAGTCAGGTAGGAAGGAAGGAGAGGAGGATCCTTCCTTCAGCAGGCTGATGGGGGGGGTGGGGAGTCTCCAGGTCCATCTCTGGTAGGAGGGCTTCTGCAGGTAAGCAAGGCATGAGCTCTTCTGGAGGCAGGTAAAAGCAAATCGCAGCAGCCAGCAGCAAATTCCCCAGCCCTTGGCTGTACGAAGAGGAAGGTTGCTTGCATGTGAAGTGTCAGATTTAAAACGTGTATAACTACTTGGAAATCAGTGATCACAGGACAACTGAATCTGCACCAAAGCCTGCAGAAATCTTGAACAGGGTTGATAGGGCAGGATACATTTCTGCTAACTCTTTCCACTTGCAAGTTCAGTTTCTTGTCTAAGCTGCTGGCCTAGCCTCCATCCCCAGTCCTTGGAAAGAGATAGGGATATTTCAGCCCTCCTGAGAGCGGTATCTGAGATGAGTGAACTTGAATCACCTTAAAGCAGCTCTGATTTCTCTTTGTTGATTACAGAGGGAACTTGATGACAGCCTGGGATCAGACACTAACTACTAAACAGCCATGAGTCCTGGCTGCAGTGACAATTTCTCTGCCTTCCCCTTCCCCTTCTCTGGAAGCCAGAAGTCAGTTTCTGAAGCTCTGTCTGCCAATTCCCTGTGCTTCCCCAGTGGCTCCATGCACAAACCAAGCCCGCTCTGATCACAGATCATTTTTCCATCATAGGGCACATAGATTTTCTCTATTCCCCTTGCATCTAAGTAGAAGGCCTGTGGCTTTCACAACATCTCTGTAGCTGTATTGGTGTGCAGGAGAGAAAGAGGTCTTTCTCTCAGAGCATCAACAAGGGCAGCCTTGCACTGACAGGTCTCATGAGTTAATAAGCATACCAAGGCTTGGACTGGGGAACAGTGCAACAGGGAAAGGAGTATCCTATTACTGTTGGCAGTACAGCTTGCTGAAGGAGGTGCAGAGAGTATTTCCCACCTGGCTGTCCCTAGGCTGTTGAGAGAGGTGTTCCTCATATTTCTGTCTTATTATGGGATTAAGTCCATTCCTGCCTCTCCACCTGATCAGTGTTCACAGCTTTTGAATGGGAAGGGGATGCACAGAATAGAAAATAGTGCTCTTCCAAAAGCAGCTGTTATCCCATGAAGTAGAATGGTCTCACCTTGCAAAAATATTTGTTCCACTCTGGAGGATACAATCCATTGCCTCATTTCCCCTCAGCCCACCGTAGCAGGCGTTGCTTTGTGGAGCTTTGGGAGAGCATGTTCTTATCTCCATCGTCACTTCAAGGCAGAGGAGCTTAATCTCCTATTCTAAGTGTCTTTTCCCCCCCAAAAGGTACCTCTGTGTGGAAGCCTGAAGTCATTGCTATGATTTGCCAGTCCAGAGCATGGGGTCTAGCAGCTTTCCCTTGAGACAACCTGCAGCTGGGTAGATATCTGTCACCTTCCAGACAACCACAGCCTTGCACTGACTCTGCCCCTGACCTTTCTCCGTCAATATGAGTTTAATTTCCTTTCAGCTGCACTTCAGAGAGGGGAAAAGAAACTGTCCTTCAAGGTGAGGCAGTGATCCTGAGCTATCCTGGGGCAAAGCTCTTCAGAAGGGCCTTCTGACCACCTCTGGCTTCACTGGGAAGAAAGCTCCCTTCTCTCTACAAGGCAAGGAACAGAAGGGAGAAAATGAATGGAGGAGAGAGAGGGAGCATTTCAGGCTTGTAATTCAGTTACTGCGCAGCGAATTGATTTGCTGCACCTCAGAGGGCTGTTTGTTTTCACAGAAACGCAGGAAGAAGACTGATGATTGTGAGACAGGGCTCAGGCCTGCTGCCGGATCCCAAAGGCAGCAGAGGACTGGGAGAGGAGACTGCCCTGCAAGTGCCTTCCTAGGTATTAGTTCAAATCCATGGATGCTCCATGGCCACTGCATCCTGCAAGCAGGTGAAGTGAGCTAGGGACAGGGTGAACACACCAACCAGTTCCTACCAGGCAGCTTGCCACATTAGAAAAAAACACTGATTTGACCAAATTGTTTGTCAGCTACAAAGGAAGGAAGCGTCTCTTGGGGTTACAGCCCTGAACCTAAACCCCTGAACTGGCCTTTGTGATGGCCCAGAAGAAGGGAGAAGCTAATCCAGGTGTCTTGTGACTAAACAGGCAGATGTGGTATCCAGGGCTAGAGATTGTTTGCTTTGGCCAAGCTGAAAAAGAAAAGAAAAGAAAAGAAAAGAAAAGAAAAGAAAAAAGAAAAGAAAAGAAAAGAAAAGAAAAGAAAAGAAAAGAAAAGAAAAGAAAAGAAAAGAAAAGAAAAGAAAAGAAAAGAAAAGAAAAGAAAAGGAAAGAAAAGAAAAGGAAAGGAAAGGAAAGGAAAGAAAAGAAGAAGAGATGACTCTGGGCTGAAAATTTACCCAGAAGGGCTATAGCAAGAGCAGGAAGAGAAATAAATGGAGAGCAAATATGGAGCAAAGAGTGGGTTGCTCGTCACAGCCTCGAGTGAACACTTAGCATTGAGAGTCCCATAGCCCTTGTCCTTCAAAGGGGCATGTGAGCATCAATTGGTTGATCAGCTCATCTTGAACATGAGGCAGGCCCTGGCTGCTAAATTCCCCCTTAAACAAATGTAGTGACCAGGTTCCAGAGAACTACACTAGTGTCTGGTGCTCTTCAGCAGGGCAACCTCTGGCTGGTGACCCCATGCGATAATACAGAGGAGAGGAATGAGATGTGCAGGGAGATGTGCTGGGATGAGATTGGTCGTGAGTGCAGAACCACCTGCAGAACCAAATCCGAGAAGAGACTGAAGAAGTCTGAGGAATGGCATTGCTGGTGCTGTGAGGAGTGAGCAGCCCTGAGGGTCGGAGCACAGGACTGGACAGATGTGGGTATTGCCACTCAATTTGGGGATTCACTGGCAAAAGAAAGCTATGTTCATTCTCTGAGCTGGGAGGGGAGAAGCAACACTTAGGAGCCCTAGTCTTGGCTTAGCACCCCACTGTGCTATCTGTGATAAGAAACCTTCAATTTGAATATGTTTTTGAAAACAAGGTGGTCATAATCCAAGAAGGGTGCTAGAAGAAGAACCAGAAATGAACTTCCTTTGGCCAAGCGTGGATTTCTTCTTTTTGAGTCTTTGTTATGTTTCCAGCATTGCCGTTAGGAATGGAAGTCTTCACTTTGCTAGGGCATGCTGCTGACTACCCTGCTGTTTTCAGTTTAATCTTGTCTTATATTTCACACAGCCCTCAAGGTACTGGAGCAACTCACAGACACAAACTGTTCACAGAAGGATAAATGAAGAGAAATGCTATGGAGTACTTTAGAAATCAAGGATACAGGAGGGTGAGCTGTGTTTCAGATTCAGTTTGTGGCCTGGTATCACCTAATCGCAAGTGAAAGGGGAGAAGTGTCTCCTCAGGGGCATCACACAAAACCTCTCTGACATAGAACCAACAGAAACAAAAGAGCCCACAACTCCAGGGTAGTCCCATATTGTCATAGCCGAAAGGCAGACCCTCTGGGAGTTTGGTTGGAGGCTGTTCTTAGAGAAGAATTTCTCAATGCAAAGCATTTTGAGTATTTGAAGGTAGAAGACAAAAGCTCTACAGAGCTTCCTCAGCAACGTCTCTTTCCTCTGCGTGTGGTTGAAGGCCATGAGCCTCTGTCGAGCTAACAGTCTTGATGGGATACCTCTGAGACCTTCCTGCAGTAACCTAGTGCTGGTTGGCCAAACTCTGTCCTATGCCTCATAATCAAGTGATAAAGGGGCTGGAGAAAGACGCAGTGAAGGGGGAAAGGGCAATCTCCACATCAGCCTCTTGAAAAGTATCTAACATGATCATTCTAGATGTCTCCTATGGCATGTTCCTGTTGCTACAGGCAGAGTTATGGGCCACACAGTCCTCTATCATTTCCCTACAGTGAGAGTTGTTGCATTAGGAGATGCTTGCTCAGAGGGCCACAGCTAAGGACAGGGCTTTGCCTACCTAGGTCCTATTACTAGTGGCCTTTGGGGAAGTCTGTACCCTTCTCCGGTAAGGGCTGACCGCTGCACAGCCATTATCTAGGTTTATCATAGGGACTGAAGTAACCACAAAGCATTTTAGAAATCTATCTGCACTCTGTGGCCTGCTCCCATTTACTGGGTAGCATTACTTTGATCTGTCATTCACAGCCTGCTGAGAGAGAGGAAGATTAGGCAATTTTTGCACTACAGTCCTGTGAGCAGAGGCCACCTCCAGCCCACCAGGCCAGCACCTGGCTCCCCCCATGCCCCCTCTGCAGCCCGGGTATCCTCTGCTGCCCGCAGGTGTGGATGCAGTGATAACCGCGGTGAAGGGTTCCCTCTACTGGCATGAAAGGCAATGGCTCCAAGCCCACGGAAATTATTTTGATGAAACAAAGTCTTTTTCTGAGGCTCAGAGTGGAGGTCTAGTTCTGGTGGGCAGAGAGGTGTCTCATCCTCACAGGAACCAGTTTGAGGGAGGTTGGCAGGGCTGAAAAGATTGACACAGCTGAAAAGGTGGGTTGCAGGGGCAGGAACAGCAGCTGTGTGAATTCCTAAAATAGCGAGATGTTAGGTGTCCCACAGTGACCTCAAGCCGTTACATTTTTCTGATACCTCCTGGCACCTTTTTTTTTCACGTGCAAGCTCCTGTCCCTGAGCCTTTGCATCTCCCCATTCCCCAGCACCAAAGCCCCCCTTTCCCAGGGCTTTAGGGACGTAGCTCTCCTCCCCTGTATGGGTCAGATGTGCAAGGAGGGCCCTGCCAAGGCAGTAACAAAACACGACCCTTCCTCTGCACAGCCACAGTCCAGGTCTGCACCCACCGTGCTGAGCTAAAGGCAGGTGCAAAATCGCTGGCTGCCAGGGACCTGGCCAGGCACTGCCCCCTTGCAGGAGCGACACCTCCCTCCATCCCAAATAACCAAATAATGTGGAAACTCCTTCCTCGTTCTTGTTCACAACTCTTTGCTCTGTCCTTCCCCCTATGAATATCTCTCCTTCCTTCCTTCCTCCCTCTCCTTCCCTCTTTCCACTTCTGTCTCTGTTACTATCAAAGTGAAATATATGAACAGCTCAAGGCATTGGCGATTTCCTGGATTTCAACATAACTTCTTGCAATCTTAAGTGAACAGCTTGGTTGCTTCTGCCTGTCAGAGAATTTAAATTGCAAATTGAATAGTGAAATGCAGCAGCCAAGGGTCTGTATCAGTGACTTTGGAGAGCACAGCTATCGCTTAGCAACTGGAGAGTGGGAGGGAGCGATCAGTAAACACTGCGGTGAAGTATGTTTCTGGGACACCCCCCTGACCCTGAATGGCAGGGGGTGGTAGCTCTCGGGTGCTGGAAAGGGTGCCTGTGTGGAGGGGATGGAGGCTGGCACTCATGTGCCACACCCGTGGAAGGACCCCAGCGGTTTTTCCCTGGTGTTGGCACTGTCAGAAGCTGCAAGAGAGATATTATCATCCCCTTGCCTGCAAATAGCCATACATCACATTTCTTTCCTGATCCCAGCTGAAGTTCAGCACCACAAAGCCCAAGGATATGGAGTTACAGCACCAGGTCACTTTGCAAGAGAAATTACCAGTTCTGCTCTTACTTGGTAGCTGTCTCATCCTTGGTACACAGGACCTAAGTGTTATCCTGACACAAGTCAGGCTGAGGACAGGGAGAGCTGTGTGAAACTTGCTGGCCCCTCCATGAAGGACGTCGGATGAAATAGTTCGTTAGGGAGCTGGAGAACATGGCATGCAAGGAGAGACTGAGGGACCGAAGTTTGTTCAGCCTAGAGAAGAGAAGATTGGCAGCACGCAATGGGACCTATTTGCTATCTTCCCTTACCTGCAAGGCTTTTTAGGAAAGGTGAAGCAAGACTCTCCCGAGAGATGCACAGCAAACTGACAAGAGCCAGTGGTCAGAGGTTGTAATAAGGGAAATTTAAGCTGCACATAGGAAAAAGTCTTCACAATGAGAACGGTTAAGCACTATGGCTGCAGACCAGAGAGGTGGGGGAATCTCTATCCCAGCAGATTTTAAGACCTTGCTTCGAGATACCTGGTGCAACTTTGAAGTTGGCCTTGCTTTGAGCTGGAGGCTGAACTAGAAACCTCCAGGGATCCCTTCCAACCTAAGTTATTCTAATGATCCTTTTTTTTCCCTTGAAATTGGTAAAAACAGACTTAAATACTGCCATAAATTCAAGCAGAGAAGAATCCTGAGAGATCACTTAAGCCTCCCCCTCACTCCATGCAAATTCAGGGATATCTGAATTAGCACCAACACCTGCTCACTGGACATTTGCTTGCAGGCCTTGGGGAAGGAATACTCAATATCCCCCATGGACAGTGTTTCAGCACTTCTTGCCTTTGCTGTTAGAAAATGCTTCTGGATTTCACCTGGTCTTTCCAGTTTTTTCAACTGAAACACCTTCAGCAAAACTCAAGCCCATAATACTAACAGCTGCTTTGCACTTAATGCTTAGTAACCCTAACCTTCAAAGTTAATATATTTTAGAGGTACTATAAACTTCAATGCCCTGAAGCAGAGAGTTCCACGGGTCTTTAGGCTTCTGCATTAAAAATAACAATGGCTGCTGATGAAGAATCAAAAAGACTAAGAGAGAAGCAATGTTTTTCCTTGTGTACCCATCCTGATTACAGCCCCTAAGGTTAACAAGTGAAAGACATATTGCTCAAGTCTGTCTCATACTAGATACCTCTAGCATGCAGAAATGGATTTTGTGACTCAGTAAACCTAGTCTAGTTTGTGACTCAGTAAACCTAGTCTAAGGCCCTGTGATCATGGACATCTTTCCCATATAGGTACTAGGTGCCATGGGTTAGATTTATCAGAGCTACTTCCCCATAGGTTCTGCTAAAGGAGAGAAACAAACATTGTCCAGGAGTATTCGTCTTATCTGGTTCAGATATATATTTCCAGATTAGATGAATTTCTCCATAGCGATGTCTGTTCCTCTCCAGTAACTGTGAGAAGGGTAGGAGGGGATTGTCTTTGAGGAAGGCACCTGCAGTGCAGATTTCTGAGCTTTGGTAAAGTGAGTCCCAGCCCAAGTGATCCTCTTAGCGGGCAGACAGAAGGTAATACTCCCTTTTCCAGCATTATGGCCTGTGGGCCTGGAAGTGCTAGGAGCTCATAAGAGAAGGCCTGGTAGAGTACTTAGAGCCAACGGAAAATACTGTATTTTGAGAAATACTGCGCTCAGTAAGGAGTTGCTCCCACTGAGACCGTGCTGAAGGAATTCTTTGATGGGGTATTCAGGGGACTTATCTTAGTGCAAATACAAAGTGTAAATAGTTGCTGAGTAAAAGTGGCTGAGAAACTTCTGCAAGGGATTTTGGGGCAGAAATCTAAGGCCAGCAGATATTAAGTGCACCATCAAAGGCCATTCAGGGAACCTGTGATAGAGATAGGGTATGAAATGCTTTTTTGCAGTGTCCCAGAACAGTGCTCTAAACACAAAAATTAAAATATCATTAAGATGTCTCATAGTCATGTCATTAAAATATCTCATAGACTGTGATGTATATACAGCAGTGACATTTATATGTCCACCCCTCATTCTCCATGGTACAATGTTATTTGATGCTTGGCCTAAAATGCTGTCATTAATGTCAGCTGTAAGCAGCCAATGAGTCTCACTCCAGAAGCAGCTGCAGTTTACTAGTCTGTGCGCAATTCACTTAAATCCCACACTTCCCTTAAAATGGTGTTGGCATCTGCTCAACCACTTGTCAAATGTTTGGTGATGTTACCATCTTGAACAAGAGATAAAGACACGTGAGGAGCTGCTCTTATTGAAGGAATACAGAGTATTACAAAGGCAGTAGTTAGCATGACTTTGAGAGATGCATTTGACAAGAGGACACACTCTGTGTGTCTGCATTTCCCCCCAGCTCACGAGGGAACAGGTGGTGCCAGCGTTGTATGTTGCATGTCAGATGGCCGAGAGTTTTGTGGATTAAGCCGAAAACATTCAGCTAGCCAAGGGCAGCGGAGATGCAGTGGAAGCCCTGGTTCTGGTGTCCAAGAGGCATGCCCTTTTGCCGCAAAACATACCAGCTAGAGTCAGATTTGTCTCGCCTTGCTAGCATCCAGATGTCTAATACGAGCTCCTAAGTTACAGGTGTTTCCCTGGACCAAGCATTTCTGATACTTTGGCAGGGAGGCATGGGGGGAAAGACTCCTCTTTGAGGTACAGCCCTTAAGACCAATTAGTCTTTGTGCTCGTCAGTTCTCCTCGTATGAGAATAACATGTGATTTGTTTATTGAGGCTGGGATTTGGGCTGCCTTTTATCACCTATGAAAAATTGCAGGGTAGAGAAGTCTTGACAGAGCCCTCCCTAAACTGCCTTTGCAGATATTATATCCCTGCCCCTGAGAAACCCAGTCCCTAAGCTTGACCCTTCAGGTCCCGGAGCAACCTGAGGGCAGTGGGACAACATCTGGGGGAGCTACAGAGACCATGGCATGGACCACTGCACTGAAGATGTTTTGAGAGCAAAAACACATTTTACGCTTAGAGCAGCCACCATAGCCCGTCTCCACCGCTGTAGCAACACTGCAAAGATATGTGCAGGCATGGACAGTGCTATATGCTTGGGCTAGAGTTTCAGAGCCCTGTGATTTTAAATCCCCTATGTCTCATTTTCCAAAGCCCAGATGCTAACAGGGGGGCTCTTTCCCTGCAGGCTGAGGTTAATTGGCTTGTGCTTTTAAGAGGATAAAGCTGCAGAGACTCAGAGTCAGGGCTGTTCTCCAGATTTCCATTATAATCTACATTGCAGGAAAATAGCTTTCCTGATCAAATCATCTGTCCTTTCAATACAGAGGATAAAGAGCTGGGGATGTGGGAAATCTGTAGAGTGGGAAATCTGTAGAGTGTCTGTGTATGACCTTGCCAGACAGAGGAGGAAGAAGAGGTAACAAGTCTTCTTCACTGTATGGAAGACTGAGTGAGGTGCTTGAAGACACCCCGCCCTGTCAAGTGTCATAGGAGGGGAAGGAAAAGAGACTTGGTGTGGTTGATCCACAGCAGCAGCAAGCAGAATTAGGGTATTTTTGAGCTTGATGTTATTCATTACTTGACAATCAGAAGAGGGGGAGCAAGCTGTTTCACCTCTCCATTTGCCACCTGCAAAATGGGATCAGTAAGATTTATTTACCAAATTCATTTTTTTTTCAAATTCCTTATTTTGTTCCTGGTCAAAGCCTAGATTACTGGCCAACTTCACAGCAGGAACTACTAGGGAAGTTTTCTCCCAACCACCTGTGTGTCCCTCCCGGCTCTTTCAGCTCCCAGTTCTTTAAGTACTTACTTACTTGGCTTGATGTCTGGGCATCCCATGCGGACTCCAGTCCCAGACCAGCCTTTCATTAGCATGCAGTAGCTCAGCACATATGTTCTTTTTTACCTGTTGTACCTCCCATACAGCAAGCTCTTATAGCATAGAAAGACAGCACAGACCACACTCTTCAAAAAAATTCTTTTTTGGGAGTAGTTCTGATATTCAAAAACAGACAGGACCAACACAATCAAAGCCTGTGGTGAAGGTGCTCAAATCGTTGGGGATTTCCCAGCCCCATTGTGATAGCTCTCACTTATTTTCCACAGATAAACGTAAGTGACTTGAAGCCTTCAAGTTCCTGGCAAGAAAAATGCACACCCCACCATCTGAGTCCAGATGGCTTCAGAATACAAGAGGACTCCTTGCTGTCATTGCACTGACGGCAGAAGCAGGAGAAGATGACTCTCACTGCAAAACTGAGAGTAGAGTCTTCCTACAACTTCTTCCCCAGGAGTTTCCTTTCTGGAACCAAAAGTTTAGAATCCTCTGGAAAGGGACTCAGCATTTCCTTTCTCTGACAGCCCCATCTCTTACCTGGCGCTCTTTAGCCAACCATGCAAATCATCACTTAGACTGACTACAGTTTTTTCAGTCTACTAGAGGCACAAATGCACAGAAGAGCCCCCACTCCTAAGCATACCTCTGTCATCTGCTGGCCCCCACAACAGTCACTATGCTCACCTCTGCAGCTCAGCGCTTCAACTTCAGGGACCTGAAATCCAAGGACAACCTCTAACCCACACTCCATCCATCCTACAACATCACTTAGGATTGAGAAGAAAAACAAATGTTGAGATTTCTCACTCCCCCACACCCGCATGCTGCCAGGCTTCTACCTGTAAGGATTACAAGGTATGTGTCACAGGGGTGATTTGTAAGAGGAGAGAGGATGCTTACCTACAGTAAATTACACTCTGCTTCTTTGTGTTCTCCTGAAATTTCAATTACCGAGCTATTCTTTTATTCCTAGCTTTTCTATAGGTTTCTCTCATTTAGACAATGAATAGCACAATCCAAGTTTTTTCTTCCCATATATCTTGGGGTTTCGTACTGCCCTCATTTTATCTGAGTGCTTTATATTCTGCATGTATGTGTTTCTCTGTGTATTCACTTTTTCTACTTTAAGCTATTTTATAGCATCTTGCTCCTGATTAAGTTGCTACTGCAAATACTTTGGGCTTAGAAAGAGGACTGCTGGCTTTATGAAATGTTGCAGTTCTTCCCCTCCATAACGTGTTGCTCTTTGACCTGAGCCACCAACAGCCTCGCTAGGAAAAGTGGCCAGCATAGCTGAAAAGGAGGATATTTCCCGTGAGGATGCTGACATGTTAGTTTAAGGATGGTCTGCATCGCGCAGAAAAGGAAGAACGGTGTAACAGCCTCTGCTATACCATGGAGGCTAGGCTGGGGGAACGACAGAGCGGGAGGCTGAAAGAGACACGATCTCCTACAAAGGAAACTCTTCTCTGCCCTTTCACTGTGACAGAATCCATAGCAACCAAGACAACAGCTTTAACAGTTACCAATCTGTAAAATAGTCCCAGTCTTTTGTGGAGTGAGCTTATTAGTCCCTACCATGGGACACCTATAAGTAGTTCAAGAGTGTCTAATATGCCTGACATGTCCAAGTCCAGCCTAGCTGGTATTTAGGTGCTAGCTTTCTTGTATTTACTCTCTTTAGCATTTGACAATGTTCTCTGCTGTCATATCCAATTCCGTATGAGCAATCCTCTCTTATTGTTTTGGTACTTAACAGTCTTCACTTTCCTCATGTTGGAGCGTAACTCTGACCACTGCACCTCTTGGACAGTTTCCTGGTTTTATTGTTGGCTGAGATAATGTTTATGCCTGAGTTCAGCAAGCTGTGCATTTCCTCATCTTTTCACACGTCAATGAATGCCACTACCTGGAGTCAATCCAGCAGAGTACCAAGATGATTTGTCATAGAGAAGCCAACAAAAGAAAATGAAAATGGAAAAGGTGATGATTATTGCAATAATATGTTTTTTTCTTTCACGGTGTGTCCAGCACTAATACATAGTGATCAATAACTGCTGGGCATTGCAAGTACTACGTAGTGGAGTTCAGAGAGAAATTTAACAGGTGACATAAAAAAAAAAAAGACTTAATGGGGTCAGTAGTGAGAAAGCTCTTTGCCCCACTATGTTGCTCTTCATAAGACCTGTAGAAGCACAGTAGAAGCACAGAAGACTAGAAATGAGTTCAATAAAGGATATATAATAACTATAAACCAAATTCTTCTAATCCAGTTGGATTTCTCAGTAACTATAGGCAATTGGATGCTTTTTAGGGTAAGAACACCAGTGGTGAAATGACTCTTATCAGCAGTGGTGACTTGGGCTTCAGCTGTAGCAAGATCAGGATTTCAGCAATGTGCACCACAGTCATGCCCACAGGACAGGACAACAGTTAAGAACAGGGCCCTCTGACTTGTTACATAAACTTAAGGCTATCAGTAAATCACATTCCCCATTCTCCCTGTTAGCGAGATGGGATCAGTAGTACAGACTGATCAATAATATTGGAGAACTTTGCAAATTACCATGAGCAAAGTGCATTGAGAACCTGGGGTGAAAGACATGGGAGAGGAACAAAGCATCTTCCTCACTAAACTCCTTAGCCATGGTAATTCTGCACGGTCATCATTCACAGGAAGAATGTTTTATTTAGGAGAGAATAATCACGTCTTGCTGCCAAACATGAAATCCAATTATGCTGTGAACTAAAGGCTGTTTTAAAAGGTTTGTCATTTCTTAGCTTTATCCTCATCAGCTGTGAAGGCAGTTTTTCTCCCTTTTTTTCCTTCACTTTTGAAAGGGTTTAGTCTTTTCCCTCTCTGTCTTCCCCATGTGCCAAATTTCCCTTTCTCTATAATACAACCAGAAGGCCTTTAGTTTTTCCCTTACACCTTTGATATTTCCCCACATAAATTAAGACAACCTTAGCCCTGCTCTGACTGCAATATTTTCCATAGGCTATGAAACACAAGGCCATGAAAGCACTGAATAGCAGCAGAAAATATTCTTTTGCTTGCTTCTTTCTCTTGAACAGATCCCTGACTGGGTCTCATCCTTGCGAAGTATCCACCCATGGAGAAAAAGCTTTCCTAAAACTGTAGTTTAAAGACATAGTCCCTCCTTTTCCTTTTCCTTTTCCTTTTCCTTTTCCTTTTCCTTTTCCTTTTCCTTTTCCTTTTCCTTTTCCTTTTCCTTTTCCTTCTCCTTTTCCTTTTCCTTCTCCTTTTCCTTTTCCTTTCCTTCCCTTCACTTCCCTTTACCTGCCCCTTCCTATTCCCCTTTTATTTTTCCTTCTCTCTAGAACAATAAATAGCATAGCAACCCACATATGGAAAAAGGAAAGAGTGACTGCAGTCTCTCAAACTCCTCTCTGCCCTTGACATTAAAATGGAAGGACAAAACCAAAGGCTCGTCAAGATTCAGAATTTGAAGGCAAAAGAATTGTTGTCTCTTCATATTGCTTCCACAGATTTTTGTATGAACAGAGATCCAGGAAACATGTCAATGAGGAGAGGCTGTCCTAAAAGTCAGACAATAAGGAAGTCGGGTTGAGGATGAGACTTGAAAAAAAAATCTACTCCAAGGAAATCTGTCAAAGAATTGAGGTAAAAAAATCTCTCTCCCATGTCAGTAGTAGATAAGACAATAAACAGTTGGTTTAAATAATGGCAAGGATGGTTCAGAATAAGAAACCCTATTTTGGGGCATTAGTGTGTTTGCAGAGATCGTCTGGGAGGTGATAGCAGTGGGTAGAACCACCACTGTTAAAAGACTGTCAGAGCACTGGCATGCAACTGTCAGGAAATAATTAAGTGGAAACAACCCTGCCTTGGTATCTCTCAAATCCTTTGCAGCCTTCATTATCAGAGACTGAGGAGGTCTCCTGATCTGTGAACTTGCTCTCTACCAGCCTTGTCTGCGCAGACCGTAAGCTCTTTGAGGTAGGCCTACCACATGCTCCCTGTGCACAGTGTGTTTCTCCTGGCATGGTAGGGTCTTTTTTGCTGGCTGGAGGCATCATTTCCAAACACATAACAGCTGAGTCTATATTCCCTCATTGATCTCTCTTTCTCTTCATGGCTTCATCAACAGCAACACTTTCAGCAAGGCTGAAACTTGGGTCAGGAGTGCAAATTAATGCCAGAATGCCACCTAATTGTCTCCAATATTATTATGTCAAACTTTACCTTCCAATACTTTAAAAAGGGAAACTGTCGACTCTTTCCTTTCAGGTAAAGAGCAGCAGTCTGAGGTGCTGTGCAAAGTCAGTTTTCATGCCTATCCACTTTTCTCTGCAGAGAATCAAGAAACAGTGTCATCTCTTGAGCAGAGTACTGGTGTTGGACGTGTCTAAGGCAGCAACAGCCGTCCAACGTCCACATCCCTCAGTGGGCTGCTGGACAGAAGCATCACAAGTTCCCATTCTGCAGACTACGATGGAAGTTTTGGGGTTCTGGGAACCAGACAAAGGAGAGCAGTTTGTCCTGTGTCTGGACAAGTGAACCAGAACAGTGGCCATGAATTTTGACTAACTACTTAAAAATGACACAGAAGAATTTGATATTCTCCAAATTAAAGTCTCTCTCCTTGAGTTTATAGAGGTTCTGTGAAGTACTTTTTCTCTTAAGATATGTTCTAGATATCACAGCTATAGGCACTCGTAGGACACCCTAAGAAAGAAGATCAGTATGTAGAGACATGCACTAGACTGGGCCTTTCATGTGAACATTTTCACATGAACGCTGTTCCTTGTGGAATTTGTGCTTCTTCTGCTATAGGGTAAAATGGAAAGCTCCAAAAATCCCAAACCAAAGTCAGAACCCAGTACTGAAAGAGCCCAGGACTAAAGAAGAGTCTCCTATATCTCAAGCAAGCAATAGAGGCAGAGGCTTTTCCTGTCCCTTTAGTTTAGTCATCCTAGTCTGAACCCTTTGACAGCTGGAAAGCCCAAGACAAATGAGCTTCAACTTTTTCTTCCCTGCATCCCTGATTCATTAGTTAATGTCTGAAAAGCACTTTGGAGCTGAAGAGTGCTAAGTACTATTATTATTAGAGACCGTTCATACAAATGCTGATTGAAAAAGATAATTGTTACCTTTCAATCTTTTTTGCTTTTTTAACGAGAAGGGTAACTCGCTTCCCTCAACAGCAGAAAGGAAGCACTAAGTTTGGTGCTGCCTTGCAAAGATGATGCTGTAGTCCTAAGAAGACCCTAGGAGGGGAAAGTACAGGAAAAGAATGATGATGGCCTCCATCTGGCAGTGTTGTAAGTAATAGACTCTGTAGATCTAGTCAGTGGAGTCAGAGCTGTTCAGGAAACTATCCAGCTTGCTCTGGAATTGATGCCTACATTAGTCAGTGAAACTGCACTCTGTTGGATAGATCCCCACTGGCTTATGAGGAAATTGCTCAGCTCACATGAAAACATCTGAACTATGGACATCTAACCCTCTAAATTTGTTGCAATTCAATTTTGTATGCTTGTGGCAGCTGAGACTGCCTGCCTGGCGGCTACAGGCAGGAAATCCTGAACTTGAACTGTATGTATGTCCAGTGCTCTCCTGATGTTCCTATACGTACAAGTGGTTGCTCTGAGCCACTTTAACCCATGAAAAGATGAACTCTAAGACTTGAACTTCCTGCTCAGGCAAGGCAGATAAGCAGACACTTACCAAAGAGTTTCAGGTCAGATGACAATTCAAAGTCAGTTAATTGCAGATTTCTAGCCCATAAAAGGCAAAGACATAGGCTTCTGCAGGGCATCATGAGAGTCCCATTTAGCATATCGGGAAGTAAGTCTGAGTTCTCAGGTCCAGCTGTCTCATCTTAGCTCTATATCATGGTCTTTTCACACCCCACATAGGATTTCCATGGAAGGAAGCAGAATTAGGAAGAAGAGCTCAAATAGGAGGCATGATGTTCTTTGCATTGGTTCCCAGTCAATAAGGACCAAGATCTATGTCAAGCCATAGAGCTTACTGCAAAGTTGGTGTAGACTCAACCTGAGCTCATACTCCCCTGGAGTACTGTAATCCCTCTCGCCCTATACCCCCAGCAACATTACAGCCATCTTCCTCTACAGTTTTATTTCTTCTCTGATGGTTTCACCAGATTGACACTTGTCTGCCTTCCCCAAGTAAGCAAGAAACAAAGTTGAAAGCCTTCTTCATTTCCCATTGAACATCCCGCCTGGATCTTTTCACTTTGGACTAATGGAGCCCAGAGATGCTCATTTTGCACAGCTGTCCTCTCAGAATGAATATCATTTACACAGACCAAAGATATTACTCTCACAAAATAAATTTGCTAAACTGCTATTGCCCTATCTTCCCATTTTTATCGAGCTGGGGTTGCATTAACATTAATGAGATGTTAAAGGAGAGAGGAAAAAAAAAGAAAGAAAAAATGGTCTTCCTGAGCAAATAATAACTATTCACTCACAATTCAAAGGAAAATTATGGCTCTGTTACATGTTTGAATCTTTCTGTGGGATTTCGCTCTTAGTTTTGCTAAATTATGTGCAAATGATGGAAGCCCATACATATACATAAATGTGCATTGCAAAATGGAAATGTTTTCTTAGCCTGAAAATTATTTCCTATTTCAGCGAATCTGTATCTATTTTTTTTCTCTTGTTCCTCTTCTTTCTGTGCAATGCAGGTGAGTAGAAATTCCCCTTTCCCCCAGGGACCATCTTTGGTTGCCTGGGGCAGAGAAGTCGTTTCATGGCTCACTGGGCTGTCTCGAGAGACAACATAGAAATTTCTGGCTGGGCATGTAAACCAAAAGCACTGTTACTGAGGCTAGACACCTCCCTTGAACCTGACTGCTTGGGGGACAGTACTGCACAGGGGAGCTACTCTGCCACTTGGTTGAACTTTCCCCATCAACTTTTGCTAGTCCCGTCAGTGGGGTTGTACAAGGCAACTGCCTAATTTTGCCCATGTTCACTGCTGGCCCGTCTTTGGCAATCAGTGCACAATCAGTCATTCTAGTCCGGGCAATCTGTGTTTTACTTTCAGACCATATGGGTATTTCCCTACTATCTTCCTCTCCTGTTCTTCTAGGTTCAAAATCAACAGCAAAATATACAACTCCTATGAAGAAGGAAGGGGAAAAAAAACACACAGGTGTAAATACAAAACTCTAAGTTGCTTGAACTTTCTTGAAAAAAAAAAAAACAATCCTAATGGGAGACATATCTTTGTGGTGGATGACCCCTGCCTGTGCATATCACACTGGGGACCTGACAAGATACTGTGAGGCTGGGCAGCTGAAGCTCTAGTGCTCACTCTTCCCACTTCAGAAAAATGAGCTGACAGCACTTGAACCAAAGGAGAACTCTACTGAGACAGACACCTCAATGACATGTTTGTGCTTGTTTCTATAAAACACTGGTATGTGCTGGGTTACTTAAAAATAAACAACGCTCTTTAAAACATATAAAACAAGAAAGCCCAAGATGTGATTGCTTCTTCTCCCAGGGGAAAAATACATATATATATATCTATGGCAAAGGCTATCTTAGGGAAATCATCTTGTTGTTATCTACTTTAGACAAACAAGCATTTTTCTCAAACATCACCCAAGCTGATAAACAGACCCAAACTCTTCATGTTCTGGAAGAACTGATGAGGGCATCATGTCCTCTGACTTCGGCTTGTTTTCTTTGGTAACCCTATTCTGCCATGGTTTGCATGGGTATGTAGATGCCAGATGATGTGGAACTACCTAAGGGACACATGGTGGTTGCCCATAGAAAAATAACATAGCCCAGCATTGTAGATTTGCTCTGAATTTACCACCTGGAATTGAAGAAACTCTCTCTCTTCTACCCAGCCTCCCCTTCAGCCCACATGCCTTTCCGAGGGTCCCTCACTTCCCAGCTCCTATAGCAGCAGCATAGCCAGCTTCATCCAAGAAGAGAGTCATATAGTCATCAGGTTGCATAGTAATAATTCTCCTATTAATTCTTTTATCAGCTATAGGGCCCATCTCTAAACATGAATAACCATCCACTCGGTGCATTATATGGAACATGTGAGGTTCTGAACTCATCTGAAATCCTGCCTAAGGCTTGAGAAAGCAACTTTGTTTACTTCTCCAAACTTGGGCTAGTTTGAAATTTAACCTATAATGTTATCCTGGAATAGAACTGCAAATTCACTGACGACTAAGCATGACCTGTCCTCAACTTGACCGGAATTCCACCCCCGACCCCAGCTGCTGCAAATGAGACCAATTCAAAACATTGTCTTATTCTATCCAGGCTTACATAAACTAGCTTTTCTTTCTGATTTATCCAGACCCTCTGTTTGAAATGTTTGGCTAGATCTGCTCCACATCAGGCAAAGGGTTCATTCTCGAATTCTTCATTTTCTGACAAACTCCTTAGCAAGCCTCAAGTCTGTTTCAAAGCCTGCTAAAACATCCCTGCACGCTGGAGCTTTGCACAGCTTTGGGTTTCCAAGTGAAAGCCTAGCACTGGCTCATTATTTTACAAACCCTTTAGAGTCTGACCTAAACCCCAAAGCCTAGAATGCAAGGTGGTGTCAGGATTACTTCTGTATTTGGCAGGAAAAAATACATCTGAAAAGAACAATTAACACTTTGTTAATGTGCCAAGGAACAGACTGATCTACGTGTTGGTCAAAGGCAACTAGCAACTGCTATTTACCTTGGTGTATGCTAATGTGGGGCAGTTTTGATAGCAGAGAATATTCTTAGCCTTAAAGCACAGTGAGAAGCAGACAAGGGGTTCTCCTCTAATTTCACATCCTCTGCAGTAGCAGGAAAAGCAGAGAAAGCCAGCACAACCCTGTCATCAGACTCCTACCTGGCAGATAATAATGCAAATGGCAACAACAAAAGTTGTAAAAATTCACAGTAGGAAAACAGATGAACTGGACTGATCTCATCTCCATGCATCAACACAAAATGTCACCCCCACAAGGAGGCTCAGGTCTAGGTTATATCTCTGCTGCTTTTACCAGTCGTTTATATGTATACCCATCTTGGGTTCTAGATTGCAACCGGTGGTCTTTGATGTCCCCATCACCAAATGTGATACAATATCTCCTCAGAGAATAAAAATTTTTGCATAAATCTCCCTAAAAAAAAAACTTACCTGCATGTTCTGCACCAAACTAGGCAATCTCAAGGATGCCCAGCATGTAGGCCAGATTCCAGTCCATGGATATATCTACACCACCATCCTGCTTCCCACTCCACTCCACAAAAGCCTTGCCTCATCCAGACCATGCCATATATCCTTTAATACCAAACAGCATTGGTGGATATTCTACTCATATCATTTTCATCCTACCAAAGACTATAGCAGAAGTGGATGGTTTGGCTCATCTGATCTTTTTGCTTAGTCTCAGACCTCACTGCAAAACTTTAGAGTTTAAGAAAGTCAATGAGATACAAGAGAAATTTAGTAAGTAAAGAGACAATTGTATAACATCAATTTCAGATGGAATAGAAGCCACTACAACAATACAGATGGATAGGTAGATAAAAAGATGGACAGACAGACAGACAAATATGCAGACAGGCAGATAAATGATAGACAGTATTCTTTAAATTAAAGCTGTGGACAATCCATCATCCATTCCCTCTCTCCTTTTTTATCCCTTCTCTTTCTAAATTATGCCTATTGCTCCAGTGAAATTTATTATAATATAAGAAATAATGTTTTTTAAGATACTTTTTAAGCAGAGGTATGAGGTCTCCCCAATAACAAATGGATGAAGATGTGAAAGCTTATTGGATTGTCACGTCGGATACATTATCCCCAGGGCTCTGAATGAAGAATTAGACCATGAAGATCTTATTTGACATTCGATGTTTCAATTTCTTCAAGAACATTAGGCATGTTGGATTCAGCACTGAATTCAATAATAAACAACAACGCTGACCCTCCTCCCTTCCCCTTTACCCCTTAGCATTTTAAGTCAGAGACACATTATTAAGATTTATTTTACATTTTTATTATTACACTCACAAGAAAAGAGAGATTATATTTGCATAATTCATTTTTATACAAACCTTTATGCATTACTTACAGCTGCCGATTCTCCCCCTTTAATATATGTGTTTATATGGCAGTAAAACAATGACATTCAACAATACACAGAAAATGATTTAGTTCAACCCTGCAGGTGTTGCTGTATATTTATTAACCCTTGGGAATTATTTTTATTGAAATCCCTTTGGATAATGCTCATCAAGAGACTGAGGCTACATACTTGGTAGCAGCTTTCCAAACAGAAGGCAATACTTTGGCCTTAAACTCTCTTGGGGTGATCAGCCAGAGGCCGTTTGGTCATGCTGGTAGAAATGGCATTTTTATTATTAAATGCATCTTGACGGGACTGAACTGCTGGGTGCAGGATGAACGCTAAGACACACTCCCTGGGAGAATGAACATGCAGTCACTGGAGACAGAAGGCAGAGACTGGGTAGGGCAATGGGAGCTGCAAGCACCAAGGGTCGTATCCAGAATGTCTAACCTGACTTTTCCTACTGTGGCATTGTGATGCCTTGGCTGTGCCAGGTGGCCTAGGATCCAGGTTTGATGGACCACAGTATCTGTGCAGGCTTGCACGCAAAGTCTCCCAGAGGAGATCTGAAGGCCACCCAAAGAAACCAAAGGCAGAACAGCAAACAGTCAACAGAAACCAGTATTAAAGGAAAATCACAGTGAGAGGCACACTCAGACCCTCCAAAGAGTCTTATTCTCTGGAGACCTTTTTGCAGTTTTCAAAAAATCACAACTCAGGCCTGTGCTCCCACTGAGACACCCAAACCCTGCCCATACTTTCAAAAACACTGCTTTAAATGACAAGAATAAATAACTTGACATACAGCCTTCTGGCTTCTCATCCTTAACTTACTTTGGGAGAAAAAGCTTGAAACTGAAGAACACGGGACCACATCTTCCCCAAAGCTTCCAAAATCTTTGGAGGTGCTTCATTCTAGCTAATGTTTCATGTCTATAGCTCTTAGGCCAAATAGCAGCTTATACATAGTAGTCTACCACATTCCTGAGGACTTCAAAGAGCATTTGAGTTTGGTCTTTTTCATTTGAATTCATCCTACTAGCTAGGATATTAGGTAGGTTGATTGGAAGAGCAAACATTCCCCTAAGTGGATTAGAGAAGAGGTGAGATGGAGGGAGGTGAGGAATTGCTAAAGCCACCAAGTTTTGAGCCAAAGTACAGCCAGAATACACACATCCTCTCTCTTGACTCAGCTCTGCTCTCAGACAAAGGTGATGTGGACAGAGAGCTTAGTTTGTGTTCCTCATATGTGCTGGGAGACGCAGGACCAGCTTCTAATGCAGTGATCCACTAGGAGTAAGAGGGAAAAGAGATGGCTGCTAGATGATGCACAGTCAGGACTATTGACTGCGAAGACCTCCATATTGGCTGGGCCAGTTTGACACAGCCACACACACACAACTTGCACAGCTCCTCACCGTCCTGCCCTGCCCATGAACACATACCTATTGCCCCACCAGACAGAAATCCACCTACTTTGCTTCGCCTTGCCTCCTGAGAGCTACTCAGAATGGCTGAGGCAAACAACTTTGGTAGCTTTTGTGGTCTTTTACCCAGTACAGACACCCTCCTCCCCTAGACATACGTGCTGTCATGTATCCCAAGCTACTTCTTTTCTCTACATATTTACATGCTGCAGTCGGTGGTAGTGGTGGTAGTGGTGAAGGTGGTTGCTATAGTAACTCCTTTTTCCCCTTCTGCTAATTCTACAGGATTTCTTTCTACGAAATCGATTTGTGAATGTATTTCCTCTTCTTACTCACCTTTACAAATAAAAGGTACCAGGAATATTTCAGGAATGTAAAATTTGTCAGACTAACTCCTCCTCTGAGTCACTGATACTGAATCAATACCTACTTCTGATAGCTACAGATGTTTTCAAAGACCACACAAGAAGTCTTAAGGTAGAGTAATTTCCAATCAAGGAAGTCTCTTCGGGGCCCCCAGTTAAAGTCATACTCTGAATTGTGAGAGGTTCTGCCTCTTATGTTTGTTTAAACTAAAGAAACTTCCACTCTTCTTAACCTTCATAATATAGACCTCATTTGAAACTTAAATTCATGGTCTTATTGCTATATTAGGTCAGTCAGTTCCACAGTTTATTATGCACTAAGTAAGCTCAGCATTAAATTTTCTACATTATGGTTGCTGCTCTTATTTAGGAAGAGTTTAGCCACCTCTGTAATAAGTAGAATAAGAGACGCACCCAAACTGCTCTTTCTCTATCATGTGTCATTTTAAATATTTTCCTTTATTGTCTGAATAGATCTTTCCTAGTAGTTTTATGGGCCTTTCTCTTTCCTAGTAGTTTTATGGGCCTTTCTCTTTCCTTTTCCAGGATATACTGTCTGCTGCACTGGCTCTCGTTACAAAGCCCCAACCATTTCAGTCTTTTATTGGTCATCCCCACACCAGCCATCTGTGGTATAACATTGCTGGAAACCTTTTTAGAAAGCAGGGTCTGAGACACAATGGGGCATTCATCTACTGATACAAAAATGAGGTGTAAGAAAGTCATCATATCCTCCGTTGCCAATAAGGTAGACAAAAGACACCCTTTCCCAAAGGCGATTTCCCGCTTTCTCTTGGCCACCTCTGCTAGGATGAGAGAACAGACTATGTTTGCCATCAGCTCAGCATGATGAGGTGGTGTGTTTGGTGAGGAGGGTAGTTTTTTTTTTTTTTCTTTTTATATTTTTAATACAAATGATAAATAAATTTCCTGGCAATTTCCAGGAAAAAGAAAACCCTTTTTTTTTAGATGCTTCCTCACTTAGAAGTCCCACAGATACAGCATTCCCAAAGAAGCAGGGAAATGGTTTAATTAAACTGTTCCATCAAGGACATGCCAAATGCATCTGGATTTAATTCTTCACTCAAAGGAATTCACTAACCACATCTCTCTCCAGCTTATTTCTCCTTGTTCAAAACAGACATGGCCATACTCATGCTGCAACCATCGGCTCCTAAGATGGACTTAGACATTTTCTCTGATATTTAAGTGTAAGAGGACAGTGAGTTGGACAGACTACTTGCCATCTAATATGCTGGATTTAGTGACATTTCCATCAGGAAGGGTTCCCAATAGGTTCTGCGTGTATCTGCTCAGCGTGAAGATTCATTCACTTTGCTAGGGATTTACCTCACCTAACCTCATCCACCTGCAGTGCAAACATCACCTTCTGAGCCAGCTGTCTCCATGTTCTTTATATGCAGGGGAGATAAATAGGCACTTTCAGAGCAAGATTTGTCTGCCACATTTTAGACATCACTCTTGGGACGAGATGAACTGCACACCAGCAGGGCACATTTCTCTACAATGATTATAAAAGGGCTTAGATAGTAAGCCAAATCAAAAATTTTGTTATGGGTCAAAGGGAAGACAGCATGTACATGGAGCTAAGAAATTATTCTTATCCTAATTCATGGTTTAACAGTCTAATAGTCCAAATTATTCATTTAGTACAGAAAAGCTTCATTAATGGTACAACTAGAACCGTTATACAGAAACGTTTCCACATTCTCAGTAGCTACCCCCTTCCTCTGCTGTGGTAGTCACCTTGTCATCATCCCAGGGCTGAAAGCTTCAATTTCCCTTGGCAGAATCCAGGGGAAGGTAAGGATGAAACATCACCCCCCTTAAGTCTTCACCAGGAGGAGTATGATGTCCATATTGGGGTTTCTTCCTCCCCAGTTGTGGTTCCCCCTGAGGCTAGTTTTAACCCTCCTCTCCCCACTGCCAGATCCCTTCTGCCTGTCCATCCTCAGCTCCAGTGGGAGAGTTGCCCAGCTCAGGTCACACAACGGCTGTTGTTTGCCAGCAGGGACTGCTTGGGAGCATTCTTTGGCCTTGCAATTGCTCCTGGTGCTGAGCTCGGGCCAGGTGGGCAGGAGGCCATCGGTCACTGGACGCTGGTTATCACAGTGGCGAGCAGCTCCAGTCATAACCAGCCCAAAGCAATCTGCAACCCTGTGTTGTCAGGTCAGTGCAAAGCTTGTGGCCTTCTACTAGTGATATCCAAATTATACTTGTCAGGCCTCAGATACCAGCAGAAGAGAGATGTCTCCAGCATGAGTGCCTAATATTTCTAGGGGCAATAACCACTGGGCACTGACCTCTTCTTTTTCTCCTTTCCTGCTCCAGGGGCAGCTGCTGCCCCGGTATCTTCATGGTGAGTTCTGTTCTTTAGGCTGAAAGATGTCTCATCAATTCCCTCCCTATTCTTTTTTATTTATAATCATAGAATAATTTAGATTATTCGGTGGGAATAGAATAATCCAAGGGACTTTTAGCAGTTTTTAGTTCCACTCACCAGCAAAAAGCAGAGTCAATTGAGAACTTAGATCTACTAGCCAAGTCAGGTGAGATTGCTCAGGAAGAGAGACATTTTCCTTGGAGCATCTTGGGTTTAGACTAATGTTGAAATAAAGGAGGAATATTAACTCAATTTCTTAAGTTGTTTCTCACCTGTTTAAGCTTAATACACCTCCTATAGAGCAGAAGTTTCAGATACAGTGTCGTTTTTCTCCTGACGTAAAAGAGAGGACAGAATCCAATGTTTGCTTCACTTATCTTCCGTAAAAGTTGATGTGAACCCTCTTATTCCCCCCTAGGACACAGAATTGTATTTCATAGCCAACATATTACATTAGTGTTTGATTCTACCTTTCTTCAGACCAGGTAGAGATGTGACTTCAGCTTTGAAAGGAAAAGGACTAGGCACTTAATCAATAGCCATGTGAGTGATAAGCATAGAAAAAAGATTAAATTGATTAGCTTGTATAATCATTAGTAAGACCATTGGGTAGTGTATTGTTCTGGAAGAAAGACGACCACGGTCAGAATGCATTTTATGCGGGTCAAGAATACCTAAGGAGTATCTCCTTACAGCTAGCTATTTCGTATAGCCTCTTAGCTGGAACATTCACCAGAAGGTGTTAGGATGATGTGGGAATCACAAGTGATGTTTTTGGCTGTGCTATGAAGAGGTCAGAAACAGGCTATTCTGGCCTCCAAAATTTACTGTTCAGAACACACACACGTGCAAAGTGTCTAAAGATAATGCAGTAAGACTTTTTTTATTATTTATTTCTTTTTCCTCATCCATATTAGCTACTTTTAGGCTGAAACAGCACTGTTGCATAGAACTTGGATTGAAGGTGCTGAAAGTTATGGCTAGAACATGATCTCAACTGATTTCTGCTTTTTCTGCTACCAGCAGCAATCCCAGCTGATTCTCGACAGGTTTAAACCTTCCTAAGTTTTGTCTTATTACTGCAGCTGTGTAATCCTGGCTGGAGATGAATGCTCAGGATATACTTCTAGCACCAGCTGTGCCTCTTGATGTGGTTACTGCTCCCAAATGCACCTGCAGCTGTTTATCACCTTTCCCGTGCCGCCTCCTCCTTTCTGTTGACTGGCATGCTCATGCAACTGCTTCTTAACACACTGCACTAGAGATGCGCTGGATTGGCAGAAACGTGCTCTTGAAGCTGTTTAAAGCAGCCGGACTGACTCGGGCTGTAGCACAGCAGGGAGCAATCTCACAAGCAGCCCCATGCAGCATATGCAGCTAACATATATAAGAGGTGATGACAACCTCCAGCTGAGGCAATACTCTCTTCAGGCTACTCAGAGGGGGTGTTTGCTCCGTACAGAGAGGATTAAATAGTGCAGATCTATTTAACCAGCTCCCTTCTGTTGCAAACTCATGCTAGCCTTTATAGCTGTTATTATTAAAAAAAAAAAAAAAAAAAAAAAAAAAAAAAAAAAGAAAAAGAAACACACACAGAAAAAAGCAGAGTACTTAGTTATTCCAGTAACTGCAGAAAGAGGCAGGGGTTCTGATTTTCCTCTGGCATTTATTGACTGTGATGACCCCACTCTTACAGGAATACAAGTGTTATTCTAGTGCATACATCACAGCTCATACATCACAAGAAAAGATGATGTTCCAGAACTTAATCTGCACCTAGACTGAACAAATCAGCCTGTTTCAGACCACAGACTTTATGCCCTGGAGGGGGAAAAGGCTGTGTGGCAAAGCAGCCACAGCTCCCTCTCAAGGCTGGGATGTTGCGCTGGATGCTATCCAAGGCCCAGAAAAGCCAAAAAGGAGCTGCCACTTGAATTGCCATTCTTGTGGTTACCCTCCCTCCATGCAGGAGTTCATGGCAATAGAATTAATGTGGTTCTAAAGGTAATTTGAAAGCGTCAAGAGAGGTGAATTATCACATGAAAATGCAAATCGTGCCTTATCTGGGCTGTTCCATGGCTCCTATGATTCATCATAATTTCTTCATCTGTTTTTTTTTTTTTTTTTTTCCAGGTGAGATCTCAATAAAAGAAGGGGTGAAGGTGGCAGAGCAGAGCTTCATTTGGTGGAAGAGATTTATGGCCCCTTTTATCCAAATGCAAAACGCTCTTCAACAAGCAAAGAATATTAAGAATTTAAAATTGCCATCTATCACTCAGCCCTTATCTGATGGTGCCACAAAATCCTCACACATACAGCACAGGTAGCTCTATCCTGCTTTCCAGACTGTCCCCTGGTTCAGACAGACCAGCATCCTGCTACCTCCTGCACCTACCAGCTCTCTGCAGCCATCCCTCCATATCAGACATATGAAGATATTCTCTTTCCCAGGGACAGCTCGGTGGTGTAAATCAGAGTTACGCTTTCAGCTCCACTGGAGCGATGCAAACTCACCCTGGCAGAAGACTTACAGTGCTGTTCCCTACATTTCTCATATGAAGCCCATCATTAATGGAAGTCATGCTGGTTCACACCATTCCAACCACATTTTCCCGCATGTCAGAGTACATGGTCTACAGACCTTCTCATCTTAACACTGGTGGCTCATGTGTGGTACTGAGGGAGGGATGTAGGGACCAATTGCTCACCTTGTATTCCAAAACAAGAACTAGGAATCAGCTGAATGCGTCAGGTGGCAGATGCAGAACAGTTGGACAGAGGTGCATCTTCACACAGGGAAGTTTAGCTGTGAAACTCTGTGCCTCAGGATACAGGCTACTAAACATCCATATGGTTCAAAACTGAACTTGAGAAAGCCATGAAATAAATCTGTGAGGTGATACTAAACATGAAAATACTATCTCTGATATACAGAGTACCACTGCATACTCGCCTTACTTTTCTTCTATTTGCCCTAGTCACTTATGGAGACAGGACTTGGAACTCCATAGATGTCTGCTCCAGGCTAGTGCAGACTATGTTTTGTTCATACAAGGATAAACTGAGCCCTAAGATATGCCCCTGTATGTGATTGGAAATATTTTGATGTTGAGGCAGGAGCTGCAGTGGGATGGATTTCTCCAGGTGAGAAAATGATTGAGACCTTTCCTGTACAAGATCAACTGTAACAGCCTGTGCTGAAGACCATCTGCTCTTGAAGTGTCAAGGAATATGCCTAGTTACTCACTATCAGCTGGAATTGTGGTCTGTTGCACTCTCCGAGCAAAACTGGCCATGTAAATTCACTCCAGACCTCCTCCATCTCAGCCATCCAGACTGTCACAGGCAGAAGATGAACCTGGGCATCACGTGCCGTTTCCCCCAGGTTATATTTACACAGAGATAAAGAGATATAGAGAGCATGCCAGCTAGACACTCCAGTAAGAACCTCACTGTTTCAGAGGCTTGAACATTCAGCTTCTAAATCATCCCCTGGACCATCCCCTTTGCTTCCTCCGGCCTCAGCACTGGGTGACCAGTGTGGATAAAAATATTTATGATTATTCTGCCCCAAAACATGAATGAACAAGGCACTCCCTATAGCATTCAGCCTGCCTCAAGTGATGTAAAACTTACTTTTCTTGCTTTTGTGGTCAAACCAGGGAAGGTGGGATAAAAGAAAGAAACAATGAGTCTCTCACAGACATGTGATGCAGTGTCACTTAATATTGCCTGCCAAGCACATTGGGATCAGAAGGCACCATGCAACATAAATGTTCACTCAGACATGACTGGGAATGAGGCTGTAGCAGAATCCAGCTGGAATAGCTGTAGTAGGTGAGGATATGCTCAGGTAGGTAGAGTCCCACTAAACAAGGTCTCCTAATTTTAAGAAATAAAACAACTGTCCCATGCAGATTATGCAAAGAAAAAAATAGTAATTATCTAAAGAGGTATACCACAGCATTACAGAACTATTCTGTGTATTTGTGTAGGTGTGTGTTTGTGTAACTTTAATATCTATTATACCTCAACTACCAATATTAAATACAGAAAAACTACATCATATCTTATGTATTTGCATAATGTAAACACACATACAATTTTTAGGTAGTTTATTTTGTATTGGCATCACAGATCATCTACGATATGCACAGATAAAATGTCAATTAAGCAGCAATAACTCAGATCACAGTGCTGGCGGGCTCGTGCACGATGTTCCTGCGGCAGCCGTAAGAGCGCGCCCGGCAAAGGAAAGCTCTGCCATTACCTCTGTCCCGCACTGTGTGCATATCCATATCCAGCACCACTTAGGAGCCACTCCAACAAGTGATCATCTTAACAGGGTCAGCACCTTTCCTCCTCAGGACCCTGCAACAAACTTAGCATCAGCTCCTAACTAATTGAATTGGAGCATGATCAACAGTCTAATTGAAGACTATCTCGTCTCCATTTCAAGATTATATTATTTCCCAATTTGCTTCCTGAGCTTCTGTTTACAGATTTAAGAAAAAGGCAAATAAGAATAAAAAATAAAAAATAAAGAAGAAGAAAAAAAACGGGGGGGGGGGGAAGCAGCTTTACTTAACAGTTGCTATTTCAGTATCAAAAGGAGTCTGCATTGTTGATTAGAGTGAGAGATCATTATCCCTCTTAGGAGCCCGATGAAGGTCGTTATGTTAACCTTCAAACAAATCACTCTGTAACTGGAGGCTGCTTTTTTCTCCTGCTGAGCCACACGGGAGGAAAAAAAAAAAAAAAAAAAAAAAACACTCAAAGGAAGTAAATCCAGTCAGCTCTGCTGGCAGAGTAGAAAAGCAGAGGGGTGGCAGGGTGGGTGAAATTAACTTTAGTTGTTATTGTGTATTATTAAAGTTCCATCAAAGCAGAGGGACAGGATGTAGGGAGGTGGAAGTGAACCGATGCAAATGTTCTGATGTATCTGGTAAATACCCTGTCGTGACAGGACGACGATGGACTGATACCCAAATAAAACTGAAGACAGCTCAAAAATGGCATGTCAGATAGCAATAACTCATTAAACATTAGCATATGGGGTTATGTTTGTGTATTTTCTCTAATACAAAGAAGATAGATAGTTCATGCTCAATAAACCACCCATGACCAGATAATTCAGGCCAAGAAATAGGCATCCAGGCTCTTAGGCAGCCTCTCTTGATACACAGTGCATAAACCCTTTTTCACATCTGTGGTCCTTTGGCCCACGAATCATTACCCTGCTGTTCACAGAGTCCCAGGGAGAGACATGACAAAGCAGAAAAGTCTCTTAATTCTGGAAGAAGCAGGTGTAATATCTCTTCTTTTGACCCCAGGGTCAACAGTAGTGAGTCCCATCATGGGACTGATTTTCTTGCTTTCTTCTGACATCCAGGAGAAAAGAAGAGCCCATGACCATGTACTCTGTAGATGGTCTCTCTGGCTGTAGCTTCCCTCCACCTGAGAGCTCCCTTAGCCATGCACTTTTCCTGTATCTCACATTTGCATTAGGCCTCTCACACACACTCCCTGTCACCTGTTTTCCACACAGATTCCCCTGTGTGCACACCCTGGTACATGTCCATGATCCCCCTTGCTCATACCAACACTTACTCATCCTCTTTCCGTTAGATACTAGAAAAGACTCATTTCTGTGCATAGTTGAAGCTCTTTTGTGAGACACTGAATACACGTTTGCATCCAGTTTCCTTTCCTGTGTCCTTGCAGTGCTAATCCTCCTCGGACAATTTCTACTTTAAGTCAATCAACATGTCAATTTAGCGTTCACCTTTTGTTGTGTCTTAAATCCTTATAATCCTTGTCCTTGCCTCTGCATGTTAAATGAAGCTCATGTTGTCGCCTGTTCCTCACTAGTCCCTGTGCCTGGTAAGGACCAGGCCCTAAGGTGACATGTCCCAGGTAGGACATACAAGGGCAAAATATTGAGGCAGGTAGTGTGGGGGAGTCACCTCAGCCTGAAGACAAGGTGAAAAGATCCTCTGGAAACGAGAAGAGGAGACTGTCCTTATCTCTTTCCTCACATTCCACCCTACCTAGGAGTCAAAATGTTGCAGTGCATGAGTCTTTTCAGGAGAAAAACTGCAGAAGCTGCTGTTTATGGAAAAAAAGCGTTTGGTAGGGTCTGAAATGAGTGAAGCAAATTCCATCATCTTTGAAGTCTTGAAGAGGTTTTGACAAGAAAGAAGAGTTTCTCTAGCTGTACTTTAAGCTTCTCCTTCATACTGGTGCTCCACAACACTCAGAAGTTTTTGAAAGGGCCCTGAGTTGAAAGGAGTTAGGTGAATAAAATATTATTAAGGGGTCTAAAGGAAATTATTTGATGCAGCTCCTTGACCACTGATATCTGAGATATCTTGAAAGCAGAACAACTCCACCATATGAGGCACACACTTCAGATCTCCATTCTTCCTTGCTTCTTGGAAGGTCAAGGTTATGGGTCCATTTCCAGCCAGGGATTGGTGTACTGGTGTACAAACATCCTCACCACTTGACTGTCACTAAGTCCTAGGTCTTGAAGTTTATAGTAGAATGTAGCATGACACTCAGCCCTGGCCAAAGAGCATTTTTAACAAAACAAGAAATGACAAAAAAAAAATCTATAGACAATCAAAAATGACTCCACAGAAAGGATTGGATCCTCCATTAGTTTCTGCATGTGGACTATGAGCTGCCTGTTATAGGGATTATCTTGTTCAGATTTATACAGCACTGAGCATCTTGGGGTCCTGCATTCTGACTCAGTTTCTGACTTTCTGAAGCAGCTGAGTGAGCAGTTGTTCACCCAATGAAGCTGTGTTCCCCACAAGGAATACAAGAACCCCACCTTCCCTCTGGAAAGGAGAATCAGCTCTCCGTGAAGCTAAGATCTAAAATCTCTGATTTGGGCTTGGCTTTCACTATCCTTCCAACACTACCCTACATCCATCCCTCACCCCAGATGCTTTGAGCAACCATGCTTCTCACACCGACTCAGGAACACAGGCTTTTCAAATTAACTTGTCAAGAAAAGCAATGTATTATTTTATGGCACTTGAGTCACTTAAAAATCAGCAGGTCTCAGTGACCTGCTTGGCATGTTAAACTCTAAGTCAGTGTCAAGGAGGCATGCGATGCTTGCTTCATAACAGCCTGCAATGCTGTAGCACTAGCAGAGAGACTCAAGTTTAGAGGGAGATACTGCATCTGTAGCAAAGTGGAAGAAAAACAGGCTGCTTAAGGCTATGTTTGAGAGCTTTGCTGTTTCTTTATAAATTTACACTAAGTCTAGCACTGGCAGAGACACATTTCGGGTTGATGAGCCCTAATTCGCATGGTCAAGAGTGTGCCGAATACTGAACGGTGCAAAGTGTGCAGGGGAGCACACTCCATTGATAGTTTGGGGAAATCCATCTCTTGGCTCAAGCTATTGAGCGAAAGTGGTGTTTTCCTCTACAGTCCTGTTACTTTCTGGCTATGGCCCAGCATACCGAATTCAGGAGCCGGGCTGGAAGTTTTGGATGCATCTGCTATGCTCATCACCTGCACCACTCTCAGCCCACATCATGTTGACGGAGGAAACCCCCACACTCCAATGCATCAGAATTTTCCCTCCAGTATCATCCCCTCCACAATACAGGCCCCAGCAGTATCTATCCTCTGGCCAGAACATCTTGTCCCAGCTAAGTATTTCTAGGCAAAAGCACTAACCTGGAGTTTGTTCTTTAAAGTACATATGAATGCCTGGGAGTCAGAGGGGGAGTAAATGGGTTTCTTTGTGGCCTTCTCTCGTGCTCCTGGGGAGATGATGTGTTTTTTTGCCTGTCTTCATTCGCAGAACAACAGCTAAGTGTTATTGATCTGAGACGAAGAGGGAATATTTCTGAGCAGTTCACCCTGGCATTAGTCCATCACTTAGCTAGTATTTATTATTCAAGGCTGGCAAGGGATTCCTGGCAGCATGCCCTGGTCAGACAGCAACTAGTGACAGAGGAGCTGAGTTTGTCAAGGGCAAATGAAGTGGGGAATGAAAGGAAGAAGGGGAAGAAATTGCGAGTAGATTTTCCCTTCTCAAATAAACTGAGATGGTTCCCAAAACCGATTTGCAAAGCATCCCCTGCGTGAATTAAAAACCCAAAGCAGGATGCACACAGGGAGATGGGCAGATGCTCCACCTGAGCTGTTCTTTTCCTGAGAGGTAAGGTGAAAGTGTCAGAAAACAGGACAAAAACAAGGTTTCACTCATGGGGAAAGTATGAAGGATGCATGTCATGAAGCAAAGGGGCAGCTGTTTGGACACTTGCAGTTCGGAACGGGGCTGTTCATCAAAGCTGGGAGATGCAAGAGGAAGAGTCTCATGACAGTATCTGTCCCACCTAGTGAATAGTGTCTCCTGGTTATTACCAACACTCTAATGGTCTTGTTTTGCCTGATGCTCAACAGGGAGATGCACATGTCAGTGGATCTATTCAAACCCTTCTAAAGACTCCTGTCAAAACCATCTTTTATTCCCTGCTGGATGTAGGGCCAAGTTAATTTGATCTGACTTGATGCAGCAACTCGCAAGTGGAGTGACAGCACAGCAGATGCAAAACAGGTAACTCCAGCTGTAGAAATGACTAGCACGTAACTGAGTCTGAAGAAGAAAATGAAAGCTTAGGTTCTGAAGAGATGTGTAGGGATTGCCAGTTAGTGATCAAAACAGGTAACTCCAGCTGTAGAAATGACTAGCACGTAACTGAGTCTGAAGAAGAAAATGAAAGCTTAGGTTCTGAAGAGATGTGTAGGGATTGCCAGTTAGTGATCATCTGTGCCGTCTTCGTCTAGGAAAAACAGCAGGGAAAACACAACCTAGATGGCCCAGTTTGTGGTGATGCCCTTTTCCAGTCTGACAGCCATCCAGGGGTACAGAGGAGATTCAGGACAATATCAGAAGGCCTGTTCCTTCTGACATTGGGACATTCTCCCCATCTGCATTTGGGGGGCGCTTTGCACCGCTCCTGGCTTTGAAATGAAAGACAGCGTTGCATCACACAGCACGGAAGAGACTGAACGAGGGGGTGGCCGGGAGCTCTCCTGAGAGAAAAGAGTTGTCTGTGCTTAGCCCACCACCAGACATTGCAGCAGAGTTGTGGAGAAGCACAGATGGATCATGGGGTTGCAGAAAGGTCTATAAAATCAGCTTCTGGAGGGACAAGCAGGTCGGGCAGAGCCTTTGAGAAGTTTAGTGCATTGCACTTACTTTTTCTTGGGCTAGGTTGTAAACTTGTCTGGGGCTTTTCAGGCAATATTTCTGCAGCTCTATAAAGTTCTTGTAACCTTTGCATTAGGAAAACATTGATAAAACGGTGGGGGACAGGTCAGATGAAACAGCCTAGCTTGCTAGGATGCAATGAATTCTCCTGTCACCGATCTCTGGGTTCATAGTTGAGATAGTGGGCTAACAGACTGGTACATCTGCGTGTTTGTTCACTAGTTAAAAAATGACATTAAGTTCAAGCTGGCTAATGATAATAATAATAAATAAATGACACAGTGTTCCAGTTATGCTCTCAGACAAGCTGACACAGGACTAGTCTAGCTCTCACTGTTTTTACAGGAGTCCCCAGGCATCAAGCTTTGATAATTGAGTCTTTTTGTTACGCATCTCTGAAAGTTTCAGTCCACCCCCAGATATTCACAGTAAGATGTGGGGGAAGATATCCTTGTTTGCCTTGCACCTTAGAAACAGTTCTTGATTCCTTCAGCTCACTGGTCTGATGATAACTCAACTCTGAAAATGGGCTTATTACAAATGTTTCACTGAAAATGCCATATAAGTGCCCCATCCAGGCTGCTAGTCTATTAGTCCCTTAAGGTGGAGATATGCCAGCATGAGGTCTGGCTGTCCTTCTCTTTGTGGTACAGCAGAGGACTTTCTGACTTTCTACAGCAATTATTCTCCAGATACAAACTGTAGAGATTAGGGCTGGAAAAAAACAGAAATAAAATTCAAACAGTGATGGATGCCTGTTCCCATGAGCTGCACAGACATCTTTTTTTTTTTTTTTTCCCCATGAACAGCAAAATGTTGCTATGTTCTGCACCAGCACTGCTGCCTTTCATGAAAGGATGACCATGGAAATTAAGCAATCAGTGTGGTTTGATAATTAAGATGGCAGCTAAAACGAGCAGGGTAGGTTTGGGCTGAAAGAAGGTATATTTTAATTATTAGTGTCCAATTAAATATTGAAAAAGTTTCATTATTGTAGGGGGGATTTTAAATCTCCCAGGAATCATGAAAAAGAATTAATTAGAGAGGTCTGCACTTGTAGACATGATGTGTACATGCCTCCACCCCCTTCTGTGCCGCTACAGATCCCAGTGCAAGAATGCAGGTATTTTCCACCCTGTGAGCCTGAAATAGGATTCATCAGTGTTTAAACTATCAGGCAGCAGCAAACTATATTCAACCACATGAAACTTGGCATAAATTGCAAAACAGGTAGCTGACTCCATGCTGCTGCAATCAGAATAACTGGTTAGTTTAAAGTAAGCATGTGCATGTCTCTGCCACCTTGTAGGCAGAGTGACCATAGCATGGACACATCCTCGTATTGGGAAGAACATGTCACGGGGGGGGGAGGTCTTCTCTGACTAGATATGGTTCCTATTCCTGAGCCTTGAACCTGGAAGCCGGATTCTGATTTAAACTCCCACCACACCATCCATTAACTTTTCGCCCACTTTGGCAATATGTATAGCTCTATCTATATTAAAAGGGGCAGGGTACAGACCTTAGCCCCATCCCATAATTGTCAGCATAGTTTAATTGTTAGCATGCTCCCTGCTTTTTGGCTCATGCCGCATAGTACACGCCTAGACAGTGAATAGATATTCAGGAATAGTAAGATGCAGGGACTATTCCCAGTGAACTGTTTGGCTGCAGTTATTGGGGGTAGAAGGATGTAATGGATCCCATTAAGGCATCCATGCCAGTAGTCAGAGTGCGAGAGGACAGTTGTTAGACATTGCATCTGCTAATATATGCGAAGCCTGTGAGCATAAATACAGTTCTGCCAGTATAATGCAGACATGCAAAATTAGCCAAACGAGTGTGGACCTCTCCAGACTTAGCATACAAAGTCCAGAGCCTGTCCACTGCTAATTTGGGGTACCCAAATATTGTGTGTCAGAGGGAAGCAAAGCAACACTGCATGCCATCTGGAAAAAAGTGCAGTCCTCTGCCCTTTGGTCTGGGAAGAGGATGACTCGACCCCAGCTGGCAATCAATTTGCACCTGACATCCATCAGGCTGATGTAAAAGTGATCTACAAATGGAGTGCTTGTCATTAGGGGGGAAGATAAACTAAGAGACAGAGATGGGGAAATTGTCCGTTGGGGGCTATTCCTGAGGCAGCCCCATCCAGCAAATAGGATTTTTGGTAATGATGAGATAATTCACTGAGAACTAGCGTCAGATTTTAATGATTGTCCTGGCTGATGAGGAAAGGCTGGGGAAGAGGGGAGAGAGAATCCCAGCTGGGTCTCAGCCTTCGTTCACAGCCCACCAAAATCTCTGCAGTGGGAAACTGGGTGGGCTGACAGTGGCAGAAGAGGTGGTTAGATCTTTTGGAGTGAAATTACTTCTTTCCTCCTGAAAGAGCTCCAAGTTTTATAAAAAATGTTTCAGATAGATAGAAACTGAATTTACTCCATCAGATAGCTCATCTGTATTTTTAAGCCTTCTGTTGTGCTACAGCCCATCTGTAATGCATTCATCCTCACACAAAATCCATCTCAAGGGAACCAAAACAAAATATAGCCAAGTCCTACAGAAAGTCTACGGTAGAAAAGGAGTCTAAATCCAAATCTCTGGCTACTGCAGTAATTATGTGATGAGCCAGCCTCTCCAAAACATTGCTTTCAGGACTTCTTTCCCAGAGATGAGCCAGGAAAATTTGCCCTATTCAAACTTCCATTCGAAAAGTTCTGCTCATAAGTCCAGTAGCTTATAAATCTAGAGTCACTTCAGTTTCTTCAGTAGGACATAAAGTAATTATAACTTTAGAACTTCTAACCTCCTACAGCACTAGATAAATTTCTTTGTAACTACACCCACAAACATATTGGCAAGTAAAAGTCTCTTTTGACCTCAAAGTTTTAGAAAGGAAGTTAATCCTTGTTTTTAGTTAGAAAGATAAGAACAATCTGTACTGTGATGTTCCTACTATAGTTCCCAACATTTAGGTGTTCTGTTCTCATTACATGGATATAAAACTAGAAATGACAAAACAGTCATCTTTAAATTCACACCAGCAGAAACCAGAGCACGTTTTTGATGACAGCTTTTTCAAATGTTTGGGAGAGCTTTCTGAAAGAAAGATGATAATAATTAGATTAATAACACCACTAATTATTAATGATGGCTATTATAGTCTAGTTTCTCTCTAACAAAAAAATGAAGTGACATATCAAGCCTGCTGCAATGCAGCTAACTTACTGCCAAAGCCTGGTTCTGTTCTCAGCTCTATGAGATCTTGTCAGAGGAATCAAAAACTGTGATGGTCAGAGACAGCCGATGTGACACATTACAATCACTTTATAAAGACGTGTCATGATTAAGCAATCTCAGTATTTTCTCTGTAGTTTGCAAATAGAGTCATTTCTTGGCCTTCTATCATACTAGAACAGCATGTACAGGCCTAAGGCAAAAATATGATCCATGTCCCAAAAACCTGATAATACAACAGATACAAACTCATGCACTCGAACTCAAACGTCCAAGCCCATCTCTTCCTTGGTATCTTACTCATAGGGATACCTCTCAAAATGAGAGGTATTTATTTTTCTTCTCCATCAGTGAAATTGTTCTAGGTACAGACACTGTCTTTCAGAGGAAGACAACAAATTGATCCCATTTAAAATTCCTCTTCATCCATGACCAACACAATTTAAAGTATAATCAATCTGAATGATGGCTTCCTCTGTGAAAAAAGATTCAAACCAAAGATTTAGCTTTTGTTTGTTTGTGTTGGATTTCTTCACTGATGCTTTTTTTTTTAATAAAAATATATATGTATACACACAGACATTTAGAATAAATGCATCTTCTGGGTGAAAACAGCTCACCAGCTGCTGCCGTTTATTGAATTGTTTATCTTCATTTACCACTGTGGATTAAAAAATAAAAAAAGTACAATTTGTATCAAAAGCACAATTTGTATCATTCCTGCATCAAGCAGCAGGAATTCCGCTCGTGCAACATGATGGAGAAAAACACCTTGAAGAACCTAGAGGGGCACCTTTTGAACAGCAGGCGACTATATCATTTCAGCTGTGAAATCACATTCGGGATAGAAGTGCTTTGGATGCATCATAGTGGTACAACCAACAGAGAAGTGGAACAAACCAACTCATCATCATCCTGATGATGGGTCTGACCTTCATTCTGGTCCTACAGAGGGACAACAGCACTGACCCTGCAATATGTGCGATTAGTCAGAATGGATAAAGGACCTGATATAGAGGCTTTGTAAAATGCTGCAGAGAAAAAGGTTGTTGCTCACCTTCAGTGCAAAACCTGAGAGCGGTGACTGTAAGAAGGAAAGGCAACTTTGCCTATGTGTCAAAGAGAACAATAAAAGGATACTGGCTTATAAACTAGCTCAAGTCAGGGGCTAAACTAAGAGGAGAGTCCTTTTCTTTTCTTTACCTCTTCTGGTCATGCCTGGGGCAAGGATCCTGGAGTAACTGAATAGTAGGGTTGAGCCATTCTTGTGTTACACAGGAGAGGACCATCTCACCTGATAACAGCCGCATCTCTGGGGACAATCCTTGGCCCATGCTCACACTAGAGCCATGCTCGGGCATTGCCAGGGAGAGCACTAGCTAGCACACTCCAAAACTGTGCCAAGACCATGTTCCAGCCTCAGTCCTGGCCTGGTTCATTTTCCTAGTGTGAACATATTAAAAAAAAAAAATGCTTCCTTTCTACACTCCTTAACACTTTCCTTGTCTGCAGAAGGAAATCCAAGAGAAGCTGGACTTTTCTGAGGTTCAGGGTCTAGTGACAGAGAAAATCATGCTCAAAACTGAGCAGTAATTTGCAATATGTTATTTTAGAGGTCCGTGGTTAGACTCTCAGATGAATGGTAGAAGAGAAATTAACTCCTTAATTTTTAATAGGCTACCATTCAAATTCTAATGGGAAATTAAGCTGTTTGTAACAAGGCTTGTGCAATTGTTCTATATATGTGTGTCTATTTGCATGCCCTCCCCCAACCCTTAACAATTTCCTAACTGATTCTGATCAGTTCCTACCACATCTGATGCATAGTTAATGGCATCAGTGAGGCAACTCTCTGGTCAGTCTGGGGATGACTGGGAGTTAAATAAAGGGGACAGGTCTAACAATGTTTCATGAAGGAAAGATGAGCTTGCCCTTAAAAAGCCACTTGAGAATCCATAAGGCAGCAAAAATCCTTATGTAGCTGCTGCACAGAGGGAATGGTCTGACTTCCAGCCCCTGTTTCAGGGGCTCTCTTTCCTGCTAAGTGCCACATAAACTAACACTGATATCTAACCTTTTTCCAGAAAACCTGCTTTCTGTTTGCAGTTTTGTGCTGATCAGCTTGGCCAGAGGGACAAACTTGGAGCAGCCCAATGCCTCCTCAGGTTGGCTTTCCCGTGCCGCTCAGCTCCACTCAGCTCAAATACCTCTGCTAGGAGAAATCCCCTGGAAGTCAAGGAGTCCTGTCAACATTAGGGATCCAAAATCAGCCCTCTAAGGCCACTTAGCTTCAAACACAGTGATTGATGTTGTCAGGGGAGAGGGGGAAGGAACACTCACTAATGGCTTGAGGGGCTGGAACAAATCACCCCATCACCAGGATGGTGGTTGTTCCCTGCCATTAACACCAGCTGGAGTAAAGCTAGGAACCATTCATTGACTTTTAGCTCAGTAATCCTGGTGTCCTTTAGATGCCAATTAACCACCACTAATAGGTGGCTAATTGGGCAAGACGACCTTTCAGATGAGATGTAAGATGGAGTACCTAGCATGCTGTCTACTTTAAGGGGCTGCACAAAAGCAGAAGGCACGGACTCCAGGCCTCTTCCAGTGTCCTTCATTACACCTCATGTCTGGGTTGGATTATTTTTTACTGTAGATATACTTTTGTTCCAGCTTTTATCTTGTGCTTTTATCTGGCTGGGGCTGTACAGAGTTGTTTTATTATAATTACATTAAAAAGGCATGGCAGAAGTATCTCACAGAATCACATTATAGTGTTTAATGCAAATGCTCTCATTTGATTTAGGGTAGAGTGGGAAATACAGATGATAACTCCTTCTGTGAACTGCAGAGTTAGAGAAACCGGCTTTTACACAGAACAGCATCTCCTCCTTGAATGTCCTGGGGTGTAACCAAGTCCAGCTGTCTAACCTGGGCTGAAGTTTATTCTGAGGTTAGCATACGGTTGCATCTACACTGTCAGTTGACTCAGTCCACATTTCATGCCTGGTTTTCATATCACTCAAACTGCATATATGGTAATTTGTTCCAACTTCTTTCTTAGGGAAGATTTATATTATGCCTCCCTTCCCCCCACTCTGGAATCAAAGAATACTTTTCTTTAGTACTTCTGCCAGATGGATAGTAACAATGTGAACTGCATCGAGTTTGGATCCAACTCTAACCAAGCATACGTGCCCACTAACGCTACTAGTCAAACTCCACAGCCATCCTCATTGTTTCAGGTACTTTGAATGAAAAAAACACAAATGAAATGATGGCTTGCTGTGTCCACGTTAGTAAGCAGTGTGGAGCAAGAGGAGAGGATCTGGAGTGCAAATGGTGTCCTCAAGAATAGAGGTGTGCTACCAGTTTTCACCTGTCCCAAACCACCTGCCCTTCTGATTAGCTCTCTCCACACCTTGCTTAATCTGAATTAACAGATTCAGCATCAGCAATTACACCAGTAATAAGGGTTTCATAAGAGTGGACAGAAATTTGCTGTGAACGATGTCAACAATATATTCTGCATGTTCCCCAAAAGGCTCTTGACCAATTCAACTAGAGCTTCCAAGACTCTGCTCTGTGCTCAGGTAAAGTGTATGCTTTTCTTTCGCTACTCTTGTAAACGGGGATGAATAAAACATTCCTGTCTAGAAGTAAATGAATTTCAAAGACAACATCTAGGTGTTTGGGAATCCCTGGCAGAAGGATAGACATCTTAACATTGCATAGTTTGATTTCCGTAGCTGTGAGATGCAATTCTGATACTATTATTAGAAAGCGGCAGCTCACAGTATCATCCAGATGCATCAAGAACACAGATGTACTCACAAAATCTCCAGATATTGCATCTGCCAATACAACACAGCTTGGGAACCTGCCACTGCAACATGTAATATTTTTCCCAGTGTAAGAAGATAACAGCAAAGAAAGGCTACAGCTGTGATCAAGGTTTATGATTGCATGGCATCTGACTCTGTTCACCTAACAACTACAGCAATCCAGAGACTTCAATCTTCTGCTTCAGTGCCTCCTTACGCTTTGACAGCAGACCAGAGGCCAGAGAACAGCGCAGATCAGGACAAGTGATACCAACATTCAAGTACTGATAAGAAAATCACTCAGGATGTTACCACAGGACAAAGCACCTGCGTGTTTAAGAAGCCATTCATCAGTTTGGGGAGCAGGGAAATGGAGAAAGTTAAAACTACTTGCTAAGTGTAAATTATCATCTTAGTGGTTTCCATCCTTCGGTTACCCAAAACTTCACACATGCAGGCTGCCAGTTTAAGCTGGTCCCAGCAGTCTCAAATGCACAGGAATTTCTGCTAACTTCTGCTTTGAGGCAGTTCAGAGGACTTGTTTTGTCAGGTTCAAAGGCAGAAGGTGAAACAACAGGAACCCAGAGACCAGTATTTTCATCCAGTCTCTGACAGGGCCTTGCTGGGATGCCTTAAGCAAAGCGCAAGATCTCATGGTCCCTCAGTTTCCTTTCTGCAGAACAGAAATGAGAGGTGAAGTCTATATTTGCAGCAATATGGTGATGTCTTGGCAAAGAGCCATGGGTAACAGTTTCTCTTCTCTTACAACTTCCAGCTCAGTAGTCTAAATATACAAAGTGCAGCGCTGGATGTGAAAAAAACATTCTCTGACTCCTTACCTGGGAGATCAGTTTCAGGATCACCAGGATCCAATCTGCAGTTTACATCTGCAGGCACTGCCTAAGCCAAGGAACTACTGGCTGGAGAGTGTCCTGTTTTTATTTAGTGCCTTTCTGCAATTTTTGGCTTGACTGCTACAGAAAGACCAGATAGAGAAAAGCACATTGTGAAAAGAAAGTAGACACCACAAGCAGAGTGCAGCCTCCACTGCAGCTGATGAGACCAGTCTGAGATGGTGTGATGGTGCACTACCACCTCCAGCAGTTAGGATTTGTGTTCTCCTAGTTCAAAGAACATGGACTAGGCTTAAATGCAGCAGGCTTGAGGTCGTATCCCTGCAGACACTCTCTTGCAAACCACACTCCTCTCCGTCATAGGCAAAACTGGAGGCATATCATTAATGTAGAAAGAGCATGTGTTGTGTTTGCCATCACAGAACACCAGTTCACAGGCACTTCATCTGACAATAGAGGGCTTCTAATGAACCAGATCTTAAGAGTTTCTCAGTGACCCTAGTAGGTCAGAGGAGGCTTAAGAGATGAATTTTAAATCACACATTAAGACACTTATATTAGGTCTTGATGTCCACAGATGTTAGAGGATGATTCATTTGCTGAAATGTGTTTCCAGTGCGCACTGAGATGTTATAGGACATTTGAAATAGATCTGGCAGGTATGTCAAGGCTTTGGAGAGACCTGTGTCCTTCTAGAGCAGCATTTAGAAACCAGTTGAAGGCCTTGGGGAAGCGCTAAGTTGCTGGACACTTATATTTAGTCAACCGAGTTGTATCTAAAATGTGTGAATCTGAAGATGAATCTATCCAGGATATCAAGATAGCTGATCCCACTGTGGTTATGATAGGTCTGAGTTCAAAGCTGGAGCCTGATGGTGAATCTCCTTCTGCCCCAAGGATGCTGACTTGCTTTTTCCCCGAATGAGTACTTGTTTATTTGCACAGAAGAAGGCTTCTCCACTAGACAGAGGCGACGATAACTGAAGGTAGGGGGGTGGCTCTGGTGCTGTGAGGGAACCACATTTGAGTCCTTCTAGGTTCAGGATAACCTTGACTGCAGCTCTTCCACATCCCACATGAGTTCTCTCATGTCCAGGGTAGAAAAAAAATTCCTTTCTCCTGCACACATCTCTGGGGAGCATTTCAAAGGCTTTGCTCTCTTCCTAAAACAAACGAAAATAGATTTTGGCATTTATATTTTTTTTCATTTCTATCACAGTAGAATTCTTGATTCCTGTACTGCTTGATGTTCAAGATTTTTCCCAGCACCTGTGATTGCAGCAACAGGATTAATTCTTCTTGGGCTAGGAGAGCTAGAGGAGGAGAACAAGCTGTGTCAGCACATTGGGAAACTGAGAAGCAAACTGGAGGACATCTTTACTTTCAAAAGTGGTAAGATCCCAGGCTGGAGAGAAATGATCCGGGGAGAGGATCCTTCTGGGATCCCTTGAGCTGCACTCAGTCTCTAGTTTGATCAGTGGGCATGCCCTGCTACTATGTCCCCAGCGGTATAGTAACACTGACCTCCTCCTGTCCTGCCCAATGCACCTCTGTAAACCAGCACAGGACAGTAAACCAGGCCTTTTACCTACTGCTTCCTCCTCTCTGCTGAGGCTAGTAGCACTGGATACATGAACCTGTAGCTACAGAAAGTCTGTGACATTGACTCCATGAAAGATCTTAGGTCAGTCGTTTCCCCTTCCCAGGTCTTGTCTGAACTGCCTGCAAAGTATCCTTGCTATTAAGGGCTGGCCACACTGTTCTGCACTTTGAGATAAGAGACACCTCCAGCATTCAAAGTAACATTCTCAGCATGATCCAGGGAGCAAGAGAGACAGTGAGGGCAGCATAGGTCAGAAAGGGAATGCTACCTTACACCTTGGAGACTTCTTAAGCATCACTACCAGAAGAATGGGGCCAGCCGCAGAAGAAATCTAAGAGGGAGGTTTTACGAGGAGGTCTTCCTCCTTTAAACACTGCTAAAGCTTCTCCCAAAATAAGGATTAAAAAAATTAATAATAATGAAGAAAAAAAGGGCTGGAGGCGAAAGAAACTCAGCAAAAAGGAGTAGAAAAAAAGATACTGTAAAGAAACAGACACAGTGGCATTAGCCAGGTACTGCTGTTTGAGCCCGTGCAAATGCTTTGGGATGCTTGGAATATCTGCCTCACACACGCTACACATCAACAGACACATGTATAAACACACATCCCTATAAGCAGCGATAGTATTTTGTAATTAAAGGTGCCCCACAGCAAGTCTGTGCTCAACAGAATAAGACTATAATCTTTACAAATCCCCTTGCTTCCTTGAAAAGATGCAGCTAAGTCAAAGACAGAGGCACAGGAAAAAATAATAGCACCAAAGGCACTCAGGATGCAATAAAACAGAGGATTAGATCTACATTACTTTCATTACATTATATTGTATTTTTATTATTAGGTCCACAGTTATCATTTAATCTTAGAGCTGCTGTGTCTGATAGAGTGGAACAAAAACAAATGGAATTCATCCCCCCACACACACACCAAGGAATTGGAGATTAGGGAAAGATTGACATCACGTGTAAATGAATGAAAAATGTAAATTACAAAAAAAAAAAAAAAAAAAAAAAGGAAGAAAAGAAAGAAAGGGGAAAAAAAGTAGGTGTTCTGAGGCTGGGGAAGACAGGGAAAACCACCTCGGTGTGAGGTTAACTCTCCTTTATCTCCGCCTGCCTTTGTTTGGCAGGAAGGGAGGACCACGCCAGGGACCTCGTCCCTGCCTTCCCCTGAGTGTTTGGGATGATGCTCCGAGCTGGTTGTACGAACATTGCTTGCTCTGAGGCTCCTTGCGACAGACACAGCCTGCTGCTCACAGCAGCTCCCCAGGCCGTGCAAAGCAGCTGTCAAACTGCTGCCAGGGAAGACTAGGGAAGCAGCGGTGGTGCGGGAAACTATGGGTCACCCCTCTTCTCCCTGGTCCGACCTACAACAGGACGAGTCATCTCCCTCCTTAGCTTGTGAGGACTAAATGTTTCTGGTTTTACTACCTTGTGCCTGTCTCAGTGTTGGAAAGATGCAGCGGTCAGCGAGGTCCCTGTGATAGCCAGAACCTCTGGTCCTTTATCCGGCTCTGTGAGTGCAGGGAACAGGCACCTGCAGACCAGCCAAAATTCATGCCTTTGTAGGATTAATTTTTGCAGAAGAGAAACGGCTGACAGGTATTTTTGGCTGCAATCCTATTTACCGAGAGCATTCACAAAGGATTTACAAACCTAAAGGCGGATTTATAGGGAATAGGCCCCTAACTCTAAAACAGCGATCCTGAAAATCCCCACTCAGCCCTCACCTAATCCCAGACTCTCCTGAGATATACTCCCACCCATTCGTTTCCCCTTAAAGCTCTGCTTATGGGCATGTACAGAAAAACTTTGCTCATGGCAAAGCTGAGCAGCTACTGCACAGCAATCCCCCTGCTCCTTTGGTTTCCCAGCTTGAGGTTTCCTCTGTCTTTCAGCAGTCCTGAGGGACCCTGAGACATTCAGCATTCACAGAGATACAATGTGTGCAGAGTTGGCTGTTGCTTCTCCCCCCCCCCCCCCAAAAAAAAAAAAAAAAAAAAAAGAAGAACGCAAAAAAAAAAAAAAAAAAAAAAGCAGCTGCTGTTTCTTTCCATCTATGCAATAGCTCAAGGCATTCACCTGGGCTGCAGAAGACCAAAGCGTGGTTCCTTCTGCACCTGAGGGCAGTCACAATTTTGTCCCCTAGCACACAAGGAGGGTGAATAAGTGAAGATGGTTTACTGGACTGGAAGCTTTTCTGCATTAGCTTCCACAGGAGTGAGGAGCAGCCATGTCCATCACCCTGGGTACCCTCAAGTCATGCGTTTAAGGTGCTATTTTAGGACTCGATAGAGGTGGGTATGGATCTCTTCAGGCAAAAGTAGAACATGAAGCCTGACGTTGTGCACTATGGGAAAATTATCTTGAGTCTGAAGGAAAGAGCACAAAGGCCTTCTGAAGCCTGACAAATAAGATTTTTGCCATCACTAGCAGAATGTACTGACCTGACAACACAGGGTCTCCAGCTGCTCCAGGCTGGCCATGGCCAGAGCTGGTTGTCACTGTGGTCACCAGGATCTGGTTGTCAAGGGCCTCCTGCCCACCTGGCCTGAGCTCAGCGTTGGGAGCACCACAGGACCAAGGCTGCCCCTAGGCAGTCCCTGCCTGGGAAACAGCAGCCCTTGTGTGACCTGTACTGGGTGCTGGGCAACTCTCCTGCTGGAGCTGAGAATAGGCAAAAGGGAGCTGGCAGTGGGAAGAGGAGGATTAAAACCAACCGAAAGCAGACCCGCAGCTACAGAGGAAGAAACCTCACTGTGAACATCACACTCCTCCTGGTGAAGACTTCAGGGCAGCGATGTTTCCTTCTTACTTTCCTCTGGTTTCTGCTTGAGGGGATTGAAGCTGTCAGCCCCAGGGCACAGAAGGACACTGACAGTGTGAGCATCGCTCCAGAGAAAAGGTGAGATACTGGCAACACTGTATTATTAATGAGGCTTTTCTGTACAAATTAGATAATTTGGATGATTAGAGTGTTAAAATTTTAATTAGACTAGCAATAAATTCTAATTTTTAACTCTCTATATATGGTTTGTTCCCTTTGGACCATAACAAGATTATTATTGTAACAATGCTTCAGCTGAAGTTGTGACCTCTTCCCAGATATTTCACAGTCAGGGGGGGAGATATGAACTGCAGACACTAGTGGTATCTAAGCTACAGATGCATGGAGGTTTAGGCTGACCTCACCCTCAGATACCTTCACAGTCTTGGAGAAAAACACAAAAGCAAGCATTTCCAGGGTACAGTTCATCTCACCCTAAGGCAGTTGTCTGAAATAGATCTGATCCACGGTTCCTCCAAAGTGTATCTTTCTCTCCTTGGGCAAGAGAGGGCCAAATGTGACAGGCCTAGATGTAGACTAGTAATGCAAACATCTGAATTTAAGTGCTTCATCCAGCTTCTGGATTCCACTATCAGCAAGGTCTTGCAAGGGTGAGCACATCTGGCCCTGGAGTCCCTTCTGCACACCATCACGAATACAGAATGGACAGCCACAGCAGCCACTTCCCTTTAGAAGAAGATTCTCATCCTAGGCTTGCCACATGCTTGATGGCTAGTGATGTTTATCCCCTTTTTCATCCCCAGGTGAGGATCTCCTTTGCTTCATCTGCCTGCTAGTTTTATCCTGGTCTCTCCTGCTTGTGCCACACAGGCTCTTGAAGATAGGACATCTCTCACCTTCCATCAGCTGTCCAAAATTTAATATAAACCAACCATCCAGGACAAAGTCAATGGAGAAAGACATTTCCAGATTCATTCCACTTTAAGGTAGTGGGAGTAAATACCATATGTGTCTCCAGTAACTGCAGAAGTAGCTGAGACAACTTGATGTTTAACTCCTAGATGGCTAAATTAAGGTGACTGGCTGTGTTTTGTATCTGAGTCCACACAGTCTACTTGCTGAAAAGGCCATTGCTTCGGGTAAGGGATTCTTCTACTTCCAGTTATTGCCCTATAAAAAGGTTTAATTGCTCTTCTTACTTCATTTGAAATTAGGGTGAGGTTCATTCCGTTTATGTGTCTATAAATATCTGTGTCTCGCAGACCTGCTTGGTGTCAGCCACCGATTCTTTGCAGTGACAGCAGTGTAGTTGACTCCAGCTGTTCATGCCTGGAAGCACAACCAGACTGAGTTTTTAATTTTTACTGAGGTTTCCCTGTGTGATGTTTCTCCATGGTCAAGGGATCACCTTCCACCTTTCTCACCTAAAATTGCCTTTCAGCACACTTATATCTATGCTTCCCAGAGCAATCCTCTCACTTCATGCTCCTGCTTTCTCTCTAATTAATGCATATGAAGTACTCTGGAGTCACCTTGACAGAAAGATCCTGATTTATCTTGAAATGACAGTCTCTTTTCCCCTTCCATTAGTTGTATAATGCTTTATATTACCCACACATATGTGGCAGCTCTCCTGTGCATGGCATTGTAATCAGCAAGGATCAGGGCAAGGAAAACAAATTTGAAATGAACTAGTGAGTTTATTCTACTTTATTCCTGTAGCTGAATTATCTCTTGCTGGTGGATGGTAAGATTAGGACAGGAAAGAGGGAGAATGTCTGGAGATCCTAAAAATTACTGAGTGTTCATACCAGGAACAGGGCCCATTCCTTCATTGTGATCTATCATTTTTCTATTAAAAAAAAAAAAGAGCAAACCCACCACCAATAACAAAACAACAACCCTCAGACATCCAGTAAGGAAGCCAAAACCAATTTCACCCAATTTATATGGCCAGCCACACTTCACGAATAGGAGAGAGTTTTAAGTGACCAGAGAAGGAACATCTCACATCTGGAAAATCAGTCATGTCTCCTATGTTGTGCTCTGATTACTTATTAACTGTCTTCCAGTAGGGCCCAAGGCTGTTTGGAGAATCAGAGGCCCGCTGAGTGTTGAAGCACACCCAGACACTGAGGTGTATTCACTAACATGGTATATATTGGCATCTAATTTATAATGTAGCTAGCAGGGAACTAAAAGCATGAGGGAAGGACAACATTCAGTCAGGCAAGGTGAAATAGCTTCTCCAATCCCTCAGCAGGCTAAAAAGTAGAAAACTTTGGAGCAATCAGTCACTGTATGGGGTAAAGAACGTGTGAAGTTTTAGCTCACTTAAAGTCATTTAAAAGTTTGCTAAGAGCCTGTTTGAAATGCCATTAAAATCACCAAGAGCCCTTTCACTAGCTTCTTTCCCCAGAAGCATGGTGCTATAAAAGAAGCAACCACAAATTTCAACTACAGAGAGTTGCAGATCACAGGGCATCAAAGTTTGAAAACTCTCTGAACATACCTCCCTCCAGCAATTGCCTCTCTTCTAGTTTTTATACTAACGGGGAATATAAGTTACCTGCACTTCTGTTTGCAAACACATTTTGGTATGTGACATTGCAGAGTCGTGCAGGAATACACAAAGCTGCAACTCAGAAGTGCACTGATGAGCATTGCCAATTGGTGAAGGAAGAAGTCTGCAGAGCAGGAGACCAGATATCCTGTCATTTCCCTGAGGTGGGAAGAAGCCATGAGCTGTTGAGGGTGCAGTTAGTTAACGCAGCTGGACTGAAACCCAGACTGGCTTGCAGTCCCAACCATCGTTGCCATTATAATGAGCCAAATGAGCATGGCAACAGTCAGATGAAAGATTGTGGCCCTTTTGGTGAATGAAGCTGTTAATTCAAAGTATTTCTCATCCAGCTGTGCTCCTCTGTCCCTCACCTTTTTTGGGGTGGCTTATAAATCTCAATGAATGTAGCATAGCAAATATGATTTTTGCCATCTGTAGCAGGACACCAGCTATGGACTGACTCGTCACCACAGGGTTTCCAGCCACTCTGGCTGGCTCTGGCCAGAGCTGGTTGTCACTGTGGTCACCAGGGTCTGGTGGCCAAGGGCTGCCTGCCCACTTGGCTTGAACTCAGCACTAGAAGCACCTGAAGGGTCAAGACTGCACCCAGGCAGTCCCTGCCTGGCAAATAACAGCCCCTGTGTGACCCACACTGGTGACTGGCAACTCTCCCACTGGAGCTCAGGCGAGGCAGAAGGGATCAGGTAATGGGGAGAGGAGGGTTAAAACCAGCCCCAGGAGGACCCACAACTGGGGAGGAAGAAACCCCACCATGGCCATCACATTCCTCCTGGTTTCTGCCTCAGGGTGATGATGAGAACTTATTACCTTCCTGCTGGTCCTGCTTGAGGACATTGAAGCTGTAAACCCTGGAATGCAGAGGCACACTCACAGCAGCAGGATGAGCATCACTTCAGAGAGAAGGGATAGATACTTGTGAGTTCATTTGTACAACAATTCAAAGGATGTTATTATTATTATTATTATTGTGTATCAGATTGGACTGTGAGTGTTAATTATTTTACCATTGTACTGTGGCCAAACGCTAAGTTATTGCTTCCTTTACATATGGTGTGCTCCCATTTGCCCCTAATAAGATTCTGAGTGTTACATGAGGATCATTTCAAACGAGTTGTGAAGGAGTAGGATGGCAGGTGAGTTAAGAAATAACAGGAACCAAACCCTGTGGTGCAATTCTGGAATGGAAATGAGAAGAGGAGGGGAAAAAAAAAATACACAAGGTCAGAAGAGAGATGTGACAGAGAAGAATGAGAAACCTGTTGGCCAAATATGATATTTACCATCTGTGTGCATGCAACACAGAAAACCAACGAGAAGCGTTTGAAATATCAACGCACGGCCAAACCTACTACAGCTACATCTACATCAGTAAATCAAACCGGCTGGGCACAGGCCCAAACCCCGTCTGTAGGTGCCCCCACTTAACACCTTCCCAGGCCCTGAGCTGTCCCAGCGATCCCTCTCCCAGACAACGTGGAGCTGCTGCTGTGGAGACACCATAATCCCCAGGAGATAGCACAGTGCACGGGGCAAGCCACTTTTGGGGCAGGAGAGAGTTTAGCTGTAGGGACACGGACGGTGCTGTGCCAAATAGCTCAGGACAGGAGAAACCTCCTTGGTTTGCCTAAATCACTAGCGCGGACATAGCCACCGGCTCAGGGGCACAGGAAATAAAGGCTGGGGAACGAAAGGACGATGCTTTCTGGTCAGCTACGGCAGACATCTGGGGGACAGGGCTGAAAAAGATGTGGGGGATTTGAAAGATTTGTTGGAGAAGTGACGGAGCAGGATATGACCCATCTGGCGGTTGAAATGTTTGGGTATCTTTTATTTCAGAAAGAGGAGAAAGGCTATATGGAGGAATTCGCTGAAAATCTAAAGCTGAAAGGTAGCTCATTGTAAGCAATCTCAGCAACGATAACTGTCACTTTTTTTTTAAAGAAGAGAAGGAGCAAGAGCAGTAAAATGAAAATAGACTTGGCAAAGTAGACAACACATGCAAAATAATACTGTTTCCCTGGTAGATAGTCTCAATGGCAACAAAATAAATGCTGGCTCTTGCTGAGAGAGACTATCAAACACATATCAGCAAACCTCAGTGCCAAAGGAAAAAAAAAAAAAGATTTTGTGAAGGGATAAAAACAAGATTAAGCTACAGAGTGGATAACAATTAGTAGGAAACAAACAAAAAGAAAACCAAGAAGAAAAAAATCTGGAAATTACTGAAAATAAGAAAAAAACAAGGGGAAGAACAGGCCCATTGTTTCATGGGAAGAAAAACGTATAGCCAGTGATGCAGAGAGGGCCAAAGGGTAGATTATATTTCAGAAAGATGGAAGGAAATTTCAATCTTCTTGTAAAAAAAAAAAAAAAAAAAAAAAAAAAAAAGTTAATCACAATCAGATAGCTAACACAATTAATTATTAAAAAAGATATAGAAAAAAAGCCGTGAGAGAGATGACCAAATTAAGGAATACTGAGGTAAGATGGATGTATCTGGCCCATCAGGACCTGGCCGAAACCACTCAAATGCTTCAGGAAGTGGCTCAGAACAACTAACTCATTTCATTCAATAATTCATGGATGGCAGGTGAAATTCAAGAGGACAAGAGAGCAGTGAGCATGAAATCTTTTTCAGGAAGAAGGAAGAAACAGAATCCAGAAAACAAAAGATCTGTCATCTTAATTTCAATGCCAAGGAACAATTTGGAGCAATTTATTATGTATTTTTCATAGATTTCACAGAAACCATCCCCTTCACAGCTATATGATTTTTCCTCTGATATAAACTATGTTTGCCATGGAACTATATGAATTTATCATAAAGGTATCTCTTCAAACCAACATCCTTTCCTACTTTATAGGATAGCTCCCTGCTGGACCAGAGAAAACAGGGCTGTGATAGACAAGACTATGAATCATGTCCTGTGGGATTTTCTGGTACTAGAGCAAGGTCTGGATGAAATCACAGTACAGCAGGTGAACAATGTGGATCAAAAACCAGGCTCAAGGAGTACACATCAATAGTTCATTGTATATCAGAAAGTAAACCAAGAAGTAGTGGGATCTCACCAGGCCCTGTGTGGGACTCGTCTCTCTCTGATATTTTCTGATGACTTCAACAAAGATGCCAAAATCTCAAAAACCGTTCAGAGCAGAGTAGCAAAAGTTGTAACAGGTCAGAAAATATAACCTAGGAGGAAAGGAAGTAAGAATTATGTTTACTTAGGCTAGAAGAAAGCTAAGAGCCAAACAGAAGTCCTCCAATTTGTAAAGCATAGTTGGGAAGAGGATAATGATTGACTGTTCTGCTTTGTCAGGGAAAGGTAAAAAGTGTTGATTTAATTTGCAGCAATGAATAATTAGTTTAGACTTTCAGGAAGTCTTCCTTATTATGAGGATGGATAGTGAAGATCTCAAATGAGTCATGTAGGCAGTCTGTAAAGCTTCCTGGTAGGGTCCCCGCAAAATTCGGGACATCTGAATTTTGGGCTACCGCCAGTCAGAAATATGCATAAATCTTAGTCACTGGTATAGCATAAAGATCTATAACCCTTGCTGCAAACATGTGCAGAAGGAGAAGGTCAGAACAGTGAGGAATAAAAGGTAGAGAAATTACAGATAAACACATAATGCAAAAAGAAAGAAAGAAGGAAAGAAAGAAAGAACAGCAAATGGCTTGAAGAGAACTACTGTTGAGTATTATTCAGACTAATTCTAAAACAGTGACCTTTGAGTATGGATCATGTAAGGCTTCAGACTTCTAGATTTTCTTCTGAAGTGAATCCCTGCAGCTGTACAAATCCTCCGAGTCTGCAAGCCAAAGGTCCTGATCTGTGACATGAAGTCCACTAATTTTCCTCAGTCTGCTTCAAAGCTTTCTGGTAAAAAAAAAAAAAAAAATCCATCTTGCTGTTTTTTACCTTGAGATGACAGAGTGCAGCTGGTGGGGCACCAGTCACAACCCATTAAGTGAATTGTCCACCTACAGCTATGTCTATCCTTACTGCAAAGCCAGCAGCTACTGCTGCTAGTATCTGTATACAAAAACCAGGCAAGGGCTGTAGGAAAATATTTTCATCATCACACAGGCAGCCCAACACAGAGCCAAACTTGCCCTATCTCCAGCCACCATCAAGGACTCAGGCCTGTTCTCCATTAATGATGGGGATACTACAGCAAACCCTTGAGATAGCTATGCAATCTCCATCAGTGGTTGATGGTACTTCAGGCGTGACAGGTGGGACAGGTAGCAAAGAACAGGATCCAAGACTCCCATAAGCAGGAGACAGAGCTGGAACCACACTCTCTCTGGAACTTTACATACATTTGCATCAATGATCTTGTGAGGATGAGGAGTAACCAAGTTCATTTGGTCTAATCAAAGACCAGAATCAACAACACTTTAAAGGACTCCCAGCAGGGATAGACTAAGAGGTGCCTGGAGAAAGGTAGGCTTTCCTGCTGGCTTCTTCAGGGCACATTCCGTGTCACCAGGTCCTTCAATGGCAAGTACTGAGCGCCACAAAACTCAGACATGACCATTTATGGTGAAGGAGACACACAATTACAAAAACAATGCATTCCCCTGTGAAATGTTTTCTCATCTCACAGATTTGCAACACCATTCACAGATCATGATAGTGAGACCCTTCATGGTACAAATACTAAAGCCAACTGCAACTCTGGTGTATCAGCCACTCCTCCCAGCTTGATATCATCAGCAAACTTGTTGAGGAGGCACTCTGTCCCCTCATCCAGGTCATTGATGAAGAAGTTGAAAAACACAGTGCATCCTTCAAAAGATCAAGTTCTGGAAGCCATTTTTGTTTTACAGATTTAGCACGTGCATGCCAAAGCCTTGACCCAGGGGCTATTTTCAGCATAAGGAATGACAATACAATTGCCTACACAGAACCACAGTAAAGTAGTCAAGCTTGCAACTGCAACCGCTTCAAAGAGAGGTGACAGCTGTTTTATGATGTGGCTTCCTGCAGGAGTTGGGGACTGACTTTGATGACCAAGGAGGTCTTTTCTGTTCCTTTGTCCTCTCTTTCTCTGTCATGAGTCCAAAACAGAGGATTATGTATTTGCCAAGCTATACTTGCAGTCATACCTGGACACAGAACAGCTCCCATTGTGACTCTAGAAGGAAGCAAAACTGAGTCAATGCTCTTCAGCAAATATGAAAGCGGGCCCTGACTGACAGACTTTTTCTCTTAAATATTTCTAGGACATTTTTATTAAACAGGAAGAACCCAAAACTTGTCTCTGAGTAACCTCCTTGACACACCCCTGGGGCACCAGTGATTAAGGGATGAAAGCAAGCAGTTTGGGGTATGCTGATCTATCCACCTCATTGAGGCAGGAGCGGTCAATAAAGAAAGAGTTCAACCTGCCCACCAACCCTGTCTACTCATGCAGCAGGGTAATGCAGGAACCCTTTAAGAGAGAGAAGAACCTCCTGTAATCCCATTACTACAAGAGCAGATGGGATCGGTGGCACCTTGTAGGCCAGGTAGACACTGCTGTGAGTAACCTAAGTGCTAGAAGCACACAAAGCACCCAAGAATGTCACCCTGGGGTGACACGACAAAAAAATCATGTCAATAAGAAGCAAAGCTAGCATCAGAGCAAACCTTGAGCAGCACTTGTACAGCTGTATCACCACACTGTATGAATGATCTCTCTTGGCTTGAGATGTCTTCAGCAAAGCTAACCTCCCTTGCTTAGGTGCCAGAGAGACAGTCCTTTTCCTGTTATCCTAAAGTAGACACTTGCCTAGAATAACCAGGATTTATAGTAGTCTCCACTGTCTATGAAAGGATCCAAAGGCAATCAACTCTGCTATCTCTGCCTACACTTAATCATCTGAATCCCATCTGGAGTATGGTTCTGCTTCTCGCAAAGTGTAAAAGGTCTGTGTAATCTCTGAGAGTACTAGCAAATAGTTTTTAGTATTTGCTGATAACCCAGACATGTATTATTTTCTCCAAACATCAATACAGTTTGTTTGTTTTCCTTTGTACAGGACTCTCTTTAATCTTTGTTTTGACCTTAAAAGACCTACTAGTGTTAGTCCATGAAATCAGCTTAACAACTTTCCTGTCCTTTCACTTCTGGTTTATGAATATAATTTCCCCATTGGTTCCACTTTCCTCCTTCATCTCTGCAATTTTGCATTTGTTGCTGTTGTTATTAGTTATTTTTGTCTCTTACCCTGGTCCCTAGCAGTTCCGGTTCCCTGCAGAGAAATTGCAGATTGCAGTAATAATTAGTTTGTAGTGTTATCTGCTTCTGTCCCTCTAATAGCTATCAGAATAAAGCTGTCACCCAGCATTGACCGTCTCATGTAATCAGAATAATATAAAAATAACCTTCCCCAGAGCTGGCACTGTTTTTCTTGCTTTGTTTCCTTAATTGTGTTTGTTAATCAGAAAATGCAATTAATTTTCCTGTTTCCACTTCTGCAGCTTCATTTTTTCCCTCCAAAATGAATTTAAGATCAGGCATCCTGCTCCTATATGTTTGTTTATTTCCTGTCACTTTCCTGCTGATGAAACACATACCAATCTTGGGGGAAGGAACTGTAAAATTTTGATCAAGTTTATTTATTTGCTTGTTTTCATAGATTATCCTAGTTTCATTCTAATCATGATTTTAAGCTATTTTCAAAGTAATGTAGGATTACACTGTTTTTTAAAAATCAACCCAAGTCTATACAAGAGACTCAGGGTCCTTAGAGTCAGCTTCTGCTCCATTGCTCACTTCCCTACATGTCATCTAGCAAATGACATAAATGTTCAATGCCTCGGTTTCCCTAGCTGCATAACCAGTACTGGCTGGTTGCATGGTGCTATCTCTTGAGTTCTTCACAGCAGACTCCTGCTATGACAACTTCTGACTCTTGATCAGTTATTCAAGATAATTTCCGTGGGAAGCAATTTGAACAAATTCTGGGCCTTTTGAGTGCAAAATGCACTCCTGTGAGGCCAAAATGTGCTTCCTGTGGATGCTGTGCAACACAAGCTTTTCTGAGTATCAGTCCTTCCAGGAAAGGCTCCCTGAGAGCCTCACAAAACGGCTCATGTGCATATGGTTTCCTGATCAAAGCACTGCTACCAATGACATGCTGCCTTCACTTGGAGTTGGTTGCACTGGCCTCTATTTCCCTCAGAATGAACCTGACTTGGATTAAAAGCCTCATCTGTCTTCCAGTGAAGGTGGTGGAAGTCTCATATGGAGGGAGGCACCTGGCTTTGCCATAACGTAAAGATGAATTTTCTTTTTCTTCAGGTAACAGTAATTAACTTATTGAGTAATTAGCTGAGGAGGTTTCCCCTGCTTTATAATCAGGGGACCAATAGCTCCTCAGTCCCTCTCCAGAAATATCCTTGGCAAACAGTATCATCACTGTTTGTGAATTGTCCCCCCACAGCTCTGAGGACTGCCCGCAGGCGCTCCATCAGTGAAAGAGCTGCTACAAAACACACTGCAGAGGGAACAACTCAGAGGAATTGAGTAATAGCCCCTCATCACAGCCACAGGGATGCAAGAACATTTTAGGACTGCTCATAAATCCCTGGTAAAATAGATGCTTGGAAACACTCTGGTCTGGGACCATTGTGGGAACAGGACCACAGGAATTCCCCGGTCCAAAATAGCCAGGCTGCACAGTTCAGCTTGTGGAAGGGAGGCATATTTCAGCAAACCACTTATGATCAATCGACTGAGTGGAACATCAGGGGGGACTGCGTCAAATTCAAAGTAGTTGCAATCAACTGATAGATAAATTATTATTCTATGTCACAATTATCCACTTGGTTGCAGCTGTAACCACAGCCAGCTTTAAAAGTCAATATCACTTTATCCTGGTGCTAGACCTGATAGCAAGGGGAAAGATAGGGCAGTAAAAAGATGGTTGGAAAAAGAAAAGGGATAAATTTAACAGGGACAGGCAAGAGAGAGGCAAGCCTTAGGCAAAGGCAACACACTGCATGCACGGAGGGTGGAGTAGCAATGTTTCAGAAAGATGCTTGAATGCCATGAATGCTATCACAAATCACAGGATCAGTGTCTGCAAGACATGTGATGAAACCTTTCCTGTCTAGTCAGTGTAAAGAAGGCTTCGACTAGAGCTGTGTCGCTCCTGAAAAATGAGGGGTAATTGGAGAGTCTGGAGTAGGATTACAAGAGTGTGCAAGGGCCTAGAAAGTAGATCCTGCTGGGAAAGTCAGTGCTCATTAGCATAAAGGAGGCAGGGCTGAGAGGGGATTAGGTAACAGTCTTCATATATGAAAAAAGAAGCTTGCATACTGAAAATATGTATGGCAAGCAACTGCTCAGGACCAAAAGTGGCAATGCAATACAAATTAACACTTCTTTCACTTTACCAGAGGAAACTGAGGCACAGAGAAGCTACCTGAAACATTTCAGTACAGAAAGAAAGTTGCTGGAGAGCCAGAAATGCGCTCCTTGACTATCTACTCTCACGTCGGGGCTTTAATGCCAAAGCACCCTGATAAGGAAGCTGAAAATGCATGTTTCCTCCTTTCCTTCTGCAGCACGGCATTTTGCACAAGTAGGACAAACATCTGTCTAGAGAGGAAGAGAAAGGCAATGCAATCCAAGAAATCCATTTCCATACAGTGTCTTCCTATGTCTTTTCCTGTAGGCCAGCTGAATGTTGCTTTCCTATGTTATTCCTCCCAGTTTCTCTTGGAAGCCACTCTCAATCACTTTCCCTGCTCATTATTTTCTAGCATCACAGTCTTAGGGCAAAGATAACATCCCGGAAATAAGCTTCAGGTTGTAATTACAATATATATTGGTTTATAAATTCAATTGTTTAGCAGGGCAGTTGGCAGTCAAAATTCATGGGAGAAGAAGGAAAGGAATCAGATTAGAAATCAGGTGGAACAAAGGAGGCTTGGAATAGAAACACAAAGGAAAAAAGATGATCAAGACAACAATAGGAAGATATCAGGGATGGTCATTTTAATGCTGAGGTCAGAATCAGTCTGGACTATACTTTTCTGATTGTGGAAACTGAATTTTTTTAAAAAGTTGATTTGGTATTGAAACCAAAAAGTTCACAGGATTTAGATATACAATTCCCCATCTCTACCCTTCCAAAAACATTAAGATGCAGTTTTGTGGGGGAGGAGGGGTTGTGGAGGTTTTTTCCCCATCAGCTTTAATTTGGACACTACAGAGTCAATTTTTCTCAGCCTAGAGTACCCAATGAAATTAGATGGTCTTACAGTAGAGAAAAGCATCTTCCCCTCCCCTCTCCTTTTTTGTTTTGTTCTATTTTTGTTTTTTTTGTTTTTTTTTAAGAGATGTGATGAGATCATGAAGGCTGAGCAGACATCCATCTTCCCTCCTTGATGAAGATATCTGTAACCAAGCAGGACAAACCAAGATGGACTAGATCCATGGCTGGATGACCAATCTTAGTCTCCTAGTGAGGGAGATAGATTCAGAGGATGGATTTACACTAACAGTAACACAAGCCCCCTTGCAGTCTTTGTGTATCTATGATAGCTGGATCTTGGTAAATGATTGGTTAAGTTTCATCAAATCCTTAGGGAAAGTGCTTGTGAGCTGCTGTATCCACTAGAAGATGCTCTGTGTAAGCCTACAGGAATCATCTGAAAATTAATTAAACAAGCCAAATTTTCCATTCACTGTCTAGTTGGAAGAAAAGGAGTTTTGTGCTAGTTCTGCCCTTGCTCTAAGTGATCTGACTTACAAAGAAGTAGCATCTACAAGTTTATCCCCTCCCTCATCTTCCTGGCTTTTAGCTTTCACTGCTTCCTCTGACTGCTACAGAATAACCTCTGAGAACTTGGTGCTAATCCCCATTTAATTTTGATATACCTTTGGATGTTAATTCTCATCTATTCCTAACAAGTATGAAATGCTTTCCAGTTGCTGCTTAGGGCCCATGGAGGAAACCTTCATCAGGATATTTAAAATTTGCTCTTCAAAGAATGGTTAAAGTTGGAATGGACCTCTGGAGACCATCTCATACAACCCCCTGCCCTAAACATGTCAGCTAGAGTAGGCTGCCCAGGACTATGTCCAGTTGAGATCTGAATGTTGACAACAGTGGAGACTCCTCAACCTCTCTGAGAAACCTATTCCAGTACCTGACCACCCTCGCTGTTAAAAGGTTTTTCTTATGTTTAAACAATTTTCTGTATTTCAGTTTGTGCCCACTGCCTTTTGTCTTGTTTCTGGGCATCACTGAAGAGTCTGGCTACATCTGTTTTATGTCCATCTAGCTCCATCTTCTTTATGTCCATCAGATACTTATACACATTGATAAGATCCCCCTCAGTCTTCACTTTTCCAGACTGAATAGTCCCAGCTTTCTCAGCTTCTTCTCATATGAGATACGCTCCAGTCCCTTAATCACCTTCATAGCCCTTTGCTAAACTCACTCCAGGAGGTCCATGTCCGTCGCTGGACCCAGTACTCCAGATATGGTCTCCCTAGAGTTGAGTCAAGGGGAAGGAGCACCTCCCTTGACCTGCTGGCAATGCGTGCAGCCCAGGATACCACTGGGTGCCTTTGCTGGCAGGATGCATTGCAGACTCATGGTCAGCCTGAGGTTCACCCGCACCCCTACTTCCTTCTCTACAAACCTGCTTTCCAGTCAGTCGCCCCTCTGCCTGTACTGGTTCACAAGGTTATTGCTCCTCAGGTAAAAAGCTTCTTCATTTGCTTTTACCTGTGATAACGTATACTACTAAGCTATTCACTAAGGTGTTCACAAGACAGACTATCATTGGGACCCACTGGAGGGCAGATTTTTGTTTCTCCATCTATGCACAATACGCAGAGCAAAGCCAGGATGGAGCTGGCATGGACAACACAATCTGTGTAGTAAAACAAATCACCTACCAACTATAGCTTGCATGTTACTTCCAGGCCCTGTTCCGGGTGCTCAGATAAAAGAGGATGAGCTAGAGAAACTTTTTTTTTTCAGCTCTAGAGAAACATATTTGCATCCCAAGTGCAGGCCAAGATCTCAGCACCCATACTAATGTGAAATATTTATTTACTGCTACATTGCTGCAGATGTTGAATGTTTTTGTCTAGTGATGTTGCGAAGAACTAGCTAATATGCTACAAACACAGAGGTTTCTGATAGCTCCAAGCATTGTAGCAGGACTGCTACAAGTCCTGCTATCTTGCCTTAAATACTGTATTTAAGTCTCCTTGAGGAATGACCTTGGTCAAGGGATAGTCTAAAGGAGAATTTAGGAGATTTTAAATTATCTCTTCAGTGTTTATAGCCCAAACATAGCAACAGTAGGAGGCACATGAAAATGCCTCTGAATTTTAATGTCAGACTCTGGAAAAGCCTCATGCTTTATGTTCAAAACACTAATCCTGCACTAATTTGCATGCAAGTTCTCTTCTAGTCTTTCTGTATATTTTGTGCATGCACAATCTCACAGTGCCAACCCAGCCAGTAGGCATGGGTGTCTCTGCTCTCTGGCAGATGGCACTGAAACCTTCCAGTCCCACGACAGAAACCAGGATCTTCAAGCCATCAATAGGTCTTTACTTAGTGACTACAGAATTAGATTTCTCTTCTTGCAATAATCTTAGATCTAAAACCAAAGTGAAGCAACTCTCGTAATCTAGACCTTTGCACATCAGAAAACCATTGGGTTTTACCTAGATATTTTGAGTTGGAAACCTTCAAGTTACCCAGACACAAGCTGCTTTACACCCTTTTGCAGTGACTGAGAGAATATCCTCACCAAGCTTATGCATACCACAGAGTATAGGAGAAATCATCTGTTATACCAATTCATGCATCTGGAAAAAAAAGGGGGGGCGGGGCAAGCTTCAGCCTCTCTCAGATATTTCTGAGCAATCAAAAAGACCAGGCATGGATGAAATCTCCAATGCCAGAAGCAGAGTCCTCCCCATTAGGTGATTCTGCTCCTTTTCTCTCGACAAATTGAAGAGGGGAACAAAGTGACAAACTAGGCATGGCAAAAAGACATTCTCTCGTCTTGGGTAACAGCATATCCTCAGAAGCAGAGGAGTTCGTAGGTTGACCAGATAACAGTTAATGACTCTTGAGCATCTTATGAAATGATTACTATTCTGTCAGGTTTGTTCCCAATATCCTGCTGACTACATCATACCATGGTAGGGGCAGCCAGCAATAATCACTGATCTTGCAGGGAGTCTTAGAAGACATCAAGAGCTGATGTCTTTGGATGGCAAACTGGAAGGAGGAGGAGGAGGCAATTCTGAGCAACCTGTTTGTGCTACAGCTGCTTCAGGGTATAAAGCAGAGCCTCCTCCAGAGACATTGATCTGGCACCTTTCACCAGTCCTCAGTGATTTAACCAAGCAATTCCACTTGAGGAAATTTCAATCCTGAACAAGTCATATGCCTTCTTTATAGCAAGTGCTTTAAATTCCAGATAATCATCACAGTTCATTTTTATCTCATTCAGCTCATCTAATTGCCCAGGGCTGCAGAAGGGCTTGAATTTCAACCATAAGCAAGATCGTCATGACCGACACACAACTATGAAACCACTTGGAAAGATCACCAATGGTTTGGTCTCACCACACATTTCTGTACTTCTTGAGTGCCTATTCCGATCTCACTGGTACAAACACACAGTAGCAAAATGCTGATGACTTTGAGAGACCTCAGCCTCACTCACCCAGCAGGGAGAAAACTCAAAGCCATGATGGACTCACACTCATCCATGCTACAGCTTCTCTATCAGCTTGTGGTGCTGATTGTGGTGCTGCATCACAATATTCTGGAGGTGTTTATCAATGAGATAAACAGGTCTATTGCAAACATGTGCCTGGAGCAGATTGTGTCCAGTCACCAGAGCTCTCCAGAGGAGGGATACCTCTTATCCTGGATTCAAATCATTTCCAGTCATGCTGCAGCCAAATCCTGCAACAGCTCTCCATAAACTCAAGGCAGAGGCTTCAAACCTAAGTTGCAGTCTGTTAACAACCACAATATGGAAAGTACCTGTTCATGAACTTTGTATAATGCTAGTCTGAGTGTCGAACGCAGGGGTCTCTGATTTGCTCTGTGTCTCAGTTTCCCCATCTTTTAAATGAGGTGGGTATCTTTTTTTCTCCAAACCAAAGTCTACAGGGCTTAACTATTGGCTGAGATGATGGATACTCAGCCCCACATCAGCTTTGGAGTAAACAGCCCTTTGCTCCAGCAGTCCTCTCAGTCTTGTCAGTAGCAGGGTAACTTGGGAGCATTTCCTCCTCCTAATCCTCTCTGGCTTTTTCCTCTCCTTATCAAAAACAAGCAATGTTCTGCTTTGTATAGAAGCATCTCCCAAAGGACTGAACCACACGCAGCTTGCAAACTCTGGAGCTCCATGGGATTGCTAGGCAGCATCTGCCTGTAACACAGCCCTTCAGACCATATAGTCCCTTGTGGCTCCTCCCTGGCTCCCAGAGCACACTCTTCCATGCTCTGGTTTTGATCTCTTGCAGATATGCACAGCCAGACACTGGGGGCAATAGATTATGTCTATCTCATATGCTCAAGCACTGCAGTTCTCTGACAGCTCCAGGATGCCATCTAAAGTACACACCTTTTCTCCAACACCCACTTATGCAACTCCCCCAAAAAACACAAACACTGAATCAATGTTAATTAAAAGTAAATTGGATTTGAAAAAGAAAGAAGACATCTGCATATGATCTTGTTTTATTATTACAATTAGGCAAATGAGGTTTTCAAGCAAACTTGAAATAAATTTGGGAGAATTTATGCCAGCATTAGGACGCACATAATAAAAAGCCGTTAGCAGGTTTATTGCAGCAAAGCAAATCCATTTAGTGCTTTACTGGGAGAGCAATGGATGGATGAAGTGCTGCTATCTCCAGGCATTTACAGCTCTAAAAACCCCTTTACAAAGCTGGATTTGGTTTGGGAAGATGAGTTCACTTCTGTTTTGCTATGATCGTGATTCTTCAGAAGAGAAAGGTAGCCCAGATTCAGCCAACCTAAATTCCCAGCCTAAATTCACTGTTCATTAAAGCCTAGGTGATGGCAAACTCAGCTGTTTGGACAGTCAAAGGAAAGTACTGCAGAGGGAGCTACCGAGAGCCAGCCTGTACAGAATGCCAGACATAAGGACTTGTTGGGAAATGAGTCAGGCTAAATGAGGGCTTCAGATGTTTACAGGAAACTGGTGTTATTCTGTGAAATTGTCCCTGAAGGGCTGGAAACTTGCAAACACTGTTAAGATTTTAAAGCAACAGCATCTCCCAGCCAAAACTCATGCATGCAAACACATGAACACAAATAGAGCACACAAGAAACTCAGAATTAAACCCAGGGACAAACTGCAGATGTTTGAAAGTTCTCTACATAAATGACTCTAAAAAACGCTCTCTCTTTTTTTATTATTTATTTATTTTTTTAGAAACAAACTCCCTGCAGTAACATTCATACTTTTGCATTTTTGAGGACATCCTGAAGAACACACAGCCACACCCTGAGCTCCATGGTGGCATCAAAGACCTTGGAGAACTGTCAAGCTGCCCAGAACAGTCTGGGGTGGGAGGCTACTCTCATTGCACAAGCCACTGGAGCCACCGAACAAGCAGGTGTCAGGGGTTACCAGGAGCCAGGCACCCTGCCTGTGTCTGCTTCATGTCAGGGAGGCTGTCCTCACTTTGTCAAAGCCAGGATCTTTATTTGTATCGATATCTGGAATGTGCCTGCGTGCCAAGGGGTTTAGCGAAGGAGGGCAGTACTGCAAGCGTGCATTTCCTGCTCCATCTGACAACGGCTGCACTGTTCTGCGTTACCTTGCTCCCCTGACAGGCTGCCCCAGCATCTGTCCAGCTGCTTTCTCTGGAGCTCTGTGGTCATTTCCAGAGCTGGCCTTTTCCCTGCAAGGCAGCATAACAGTCCAAAACAGACAGTGATGCCAAAACCTGGCCAATTCCTTACTTAGGGCCATATTCAGACCAGGCTGAAAGGTGCAGCTGGCACCAGAGAGAGTCAGTGAGCTTAAAGAAATGATGGGCAATGAAAACCAAAGCTGTGAAACCACAGCTTCCTCCACAGCCAGTGGAGAGTGATTAACACCACACTGAGAGCCCTGTCTCTCTATGTTGGAAATGAGTTAGTCTTTCACTGCCCTTTGTACCCCAACCCTACAAAAGCCTTCTAAATGGAGTGACTATTTTAGGTGTGTGTGTGTACCATAAAATCTCTAGCCTGGAATCAATCAAATTTTGTTTTTACCTTGTATAACACCAAGCATCATGGGACTGATATTTTTCTGTGTCCTGGTGCCACCACACTAAATGCCTAAGCCATAACATTACTTTCCTCTTCCATTTCACTGCATGCAGCATATTTTCAGCCTCTACCACATCTGACCCTGGAAACCCCCAATACTCAGCTGAGATTCATCTGTGTCTGCAGTAGAAGATTGTGGAAATCTGGTACTGTGCAGAAAGATGGATCTGCATGGGGCTTTTGACAGAAACCAGGCCTACATTTGTTCCCAAATTTGGATGGACTTTGACATTAATAAAGCCTACAGTGTAGATCTGGATCTAGGTTTGGGAGCCATATGAGGAAGAAGGTCTTTTACTGAGAAACTAAACAGAATGTTTTAAACTTAAAGAAACACAGAAACTTTGCAAAAACAAACAAACCGACTACTTGTAAATACAGTTGTCCAGGCTGCCCTCTCTAGCCCTCTTACATCAGTCCTTTCAGAAATGATTTGCAGGGCAAATAGCCTAAAGAACCAGAACAGAAAACACAGGTCGGGATGCTCCATCAGTGTTGTCTCTACCAACATCTATGTTATCTGAGGTGATCATGGATATTCTCTTCTTCATTTTTTCCAGGCTGGGTTTCATCCCAGCTAGTACAGTGTATGTTACGCATTTCAGGTGGAGACCTGAACTGAGTGACACCCTGGGTATGCCTGTTTCCTTCCACTGACTATAAAGGGAGTCTAGGGTTCAACATGTGCAGATAAATGCCTCTTTTGGGCCAGATGGATCCAAATAGAAAGGCTGAGCATTCAATGGGCCTGACACAGGTCCATATCCCATGTCTGGCTTTTCCCATCCCATTCCTGAGTTCCTGAGTGAACTTCAGGAACTCATTTTATTTCTGTCCCTTTTTCTCCCCCAAGCCTTAGAATATCTCTTCAGCAGACTTGGAAGTTCCCCAGGACTGCCCACTAAAAGTGTGTACTACCCAGAGCAGATAAGGAGAGGGCAGATAGAAGGATAGAAAATGTTTGGGAAGGAGACAGGCATGTTTTGTCACGGGAGATGAAATGAAAATACCCTGAATGGTTCTGCAGAGAAAAATCATCAGAGGAGAAGACTTTTAAACATAGCTCAGTTGCAATTGTGAAACCTTGAGCAGTTAAGTAATAGCAAATTCTGGGGTTTTCTGTCCATTATTTCAATTAAGCTTTATATTGTATCACATACATGTGTCTGTGAGTACAAAAGACTGATTCTGCAAATAAGGCATGATGCACATCATTAACATTTTTGCTACTGTCCACAATGCAGAAACACACAGGACTAGCATTGGATCTGAGACAAACACTGCTCTTAAACCATTCCTGACCAGATGCCCTAGATGCCTGAAAACTAGGCGGTGTCACTATATGGTCATGACTGTGCCGCAAGAAGGGATCATGCTAGGCAGTGCAGCAAGGTCTACAGGTATTTGTGATGCCTACATAATCCACCCACATGTTTTTGCTCACCATGTTAAGAGACAAAATACCTTGATGGGACAAAACAAGGTCCTGCTTCTAAGTCCAAAGCTGTCAGAGTCAGCTAGTATGAAAATGGTTCTATCTATACTAGAAAATAGGCCCAATATACAAGGCCAAGCACTGGCCACAAGTGGTCCATGCTGAACTACTAGCATGGGTCCTACTGTGGCTTTGGTTATGTCTCCATTCTGACTTCCCAGGAGAGCTCCTGGACAGCAGAACTATGGCAAGGCCACATCTCAGACCTTTTGCTTCTCCTTACCACACAACTGGTAGAAAATAGGCAGAAAAAAATGTCAAAGGAGCCTTATTCTTTAACTTAAGGTTAACTTATTTTCTGGGGTTTCATCATTTAAAAGTGAAACTGTGCCCTGCCAAACAGCAGCGGCTTCATGGCTAAAAGAGTTTGCCACAGCTTTAAAAAATAAGAAGAAAAAATGCTGATTTGCTTAGAGTTTGAGGGGAAAAAAAAAACAAATTTCTGCCATTTTGACAAGGCCACATGACAGAGGCCCCTGAAAAATATTTACAAAGTTGCAGCTAGCAAACCTTCTGAGTGATGAAGCCATAGCAACCCGTGCCAGAGACCAAAGGGTATCGTCAATGTTTGCAATTAAAATCTCTTTTGTTTTGCGCTATTCGCATACAGCAACCCTTGCATTTTGGTCAACAGAGCGTATTCCATGTAGTGCTCAGCTCAGGCTTTGTTCGCTGCCTTGTTCATTCTCCTAAAGCAGGAAACAAGAGCCATCCTAGCCAGCATATTGCCTGAACTCTGCTTGCTATTGTTTGCAGCCTCAACAGTGAACACAAGATTCCCCTGCCTTTATTTTTTAATTCCCCACAACACACCCTTCAAGATGAAATTAGCAATGTATACTCTAATTGTGTTCTCAGAGTCGTAACAATGCAAGCACGTGGTGGTAACAATGCAACAGCTCATTATTAAATAAAAAAATAATTAAAATTTCAATGGAAATGATACTTCAGTTGCAAAATAAATAGCCCCATGAAGAGTTTGCGCTTCTATTTATTTCCCAGCTAGCCTTTTGTAGCAGCTTCTCCTAATAACAGATTGGTTTGATTTAAACACTAACAACTATTACAGTTTTTTTAGCGGTGGAGCTGCAAAAGGCACAAGAAAGGTATACTAAGAGTTTCCTCAGTTTATAGCAAACTTGCCTCAGTTAACTTTACAATGTGGGAACCATAATCACAATAGTTTTGTATGTTGATCTGCCCTTCTTCTCCCACATTCCGTGGGGAAGTAAGGACCTGCAGCACTACGGAGCAACCCTCCATCATTTGAACCACATGATGTGGTAGAAATGCAAAGCTATTATCACCTAGCAAATGCATCATCCTCCTGAAAAGAGAGTAAAAAGCAAGAAGAGTCCAGGGAATTAGGGACGAATCAGCTTGACTTCAGTGCTCAGAAAAATCTCGGAATGAGCAATCAGGCAATCTGTCTCTTAGCACCTAGAAAATAACAAGGGAGTAAGTAGCATCCAGCCTCAATTTCCCAAGAACAAATCACATCCAGCCAATCTAATTTCCTTCGGTGACAGTGTAATGGTCCTTGTGGGTCAGGGGAGCAGCAGCAGATGTAAGACAGCTTAACTTTAGTGAAGCTCCTGATATGCTCCCGCGATGCCCTCTCCACCAACAAACGCCTTAGCTACTTGATCACCCTAAACTGGCAACTGGTCTCACAAAAAATCAGCTGGATAATTGGGTCCAGTCGGCGAATGCCCCTCTGGAGTCCCTCTCTACCACATTTCAGCTTGGCAGATACTTCAGGGAGGTGCCAAAGGAGAGCAGAAAGCGAGTTTTCTACTTCAGGGAGCCAGGGCCTCCAATCAAGGCTAACAGGAGATGAAACCTTGTGAAACACATCTGGATGGGGCCAGTTTAGGCAAATGCTTTATTCTACACCTGGCAGTTAGAGCTCTTACTCAAGAAAAGTGAAATTGGACACCAGTTAACTTAAAATGGATCACAACCACATCTACTCGCGATAACGTGTCCCCAGCTCCAGGCTAACCCCTATTCAGACCCTCTTAGGCCTTTTTGTTGAAGCCACAGAATCAAGCTGCAGAGACTGGACAGGCCAAGGACAGCAGACAAGTGCTCCAGCCTGGTGGTTACAGTTCCTTGGAGGAAAGCAGCAAAACTGATTTTGGCGCGCTGCTAAATGGGAAAAGCAGGAAGATTCATATCATAGCCTAAAAAATGTGATGCAAACTTCTGCAAGTTTCTCTGACCCTGCACACCAACCTTGTGACTGATAGAGAAAAATCACTCTGGATTTAGGGAGAAAAAAAAAAGACAATCTTTCACATCTGGCTTCAAGACACATTTAAAAATAAAATATCAACCCCCAGACAGTGAGACTGAAGTAAAATAGCAACTCCCTTTTCTCCTGCACTCAAATTGGGAGCTACTGATGTCTTAAAGACCTTGTCTTAATTTTCTCCATGACTAATCTATTCAGTTTTCACTTAAGGAACCCTCAATGGTATAATGAGACATCTGTTGCCTTCCATCCCTCCCCTAACTCCCCAAACTAGGAAATTAAATTTAAAACCACTGACTTAAATAGGCCTGGCACTGTCTCATCTGCTCTTGAGTTGCTCTGGGAACATCTTACCCAGAGGTGCAGGTGTCAGGTCAATCAGAATTCACCCAGCTCTTTGGATCTCTCTGAGTTGGTAGTTTGAAAAGAAATGGAGATTAAAAACTCCTAGATCTTCCCACATGAGTGCTTTAGGTTGGGTTCTGTTTTACAAGTGGTAAACTATCTTGTGCTGGGATTTTGAGATGGATTCTGGGCTGCTGGAGTTTGAATCTGCCATGGGCTTCCTGGCGGTAAGTCAATTAGTTGACTTACCAATGTTACTTGGAATTTGAAGTTTGAATACCATATACCACCCTGGAGAAAGGTGAAGGCTGAGACATAGATGTGATCTAGGCAGTACTGGGAGCCAGCTCCTGCCTCTCTGTACTCAGTTTTACGGATCCTTTTTGGATCTCCCTGTGTATTGCATCCAAAAATAGGCCTTAATACAGCACCTACGGGCATTTTCTTAAGCAATGTAGTAGAGCCCTCATTCCTGTCTGGGTCTAACTCCTTCTACTGCTCTTTCCCCTTACATACAGCAGGAGTGTAAGTATTAGCATCGCTATCAGTATGATGTGAGGGTAAAGCCCTCTGAAGTCATTTACTGTCCAGTACGCGCAGGGGAAGGAATCACGTAAGGAAGGTTTACTTGTTGTGAAAGACCTATGGTGCCTATGTGGCCCTGGGTAGACTGCTCCCTCTCTCCTGGCCTGTTTTTCTCCTTTGTTGGACATGGCGATAGTGACAACAAAGATGTGGTTAGTGGGATATGGGGTTTATCTATGAACCCAGGGGTTAAGGAATAAAAGTAAAGTAAGAGTGCAAGGTGCTAGCTAGGAGTTATGAAATCGTCTGCCTGTAGTTCCTTCAAGACACCGTGGACCAAAGGTTTGTGCTTTGCCGTTGCCAAGGCCTCCACAGTGGGAGCACAGACTGAGAGCAGAGACCCATGCTCTCAGGGCCAGCAGAGAGAGGATGCAAAAGCCATCCTCACCTTGAGGTTGGTGAGAGCTGCCCTCAGAAAAGCAATCTAGTCAAATGTGCCTTGGCAATTGCTCTCCTAATGATTCTGAAATTAGTAGCTCCAGACAGAAAATGATAGGCATTTTAATGCACATGGCGAAAAATTCCTCTGCTTATTGCTTCTGCACTCTGGTTAGGAGAAAATCATATGAACAATAGCACAGTTTGTGCAGACTTCATCTTCTACATGACATCTATGTTTTACACTCTCCCTGGTTCCTTCTTTCATGTTGCTCACCTCTGTTCCCCATCCATTTCTCCTTTCTCTCACTTATCTTTAACTCCCTTTGATCTCTTTGCACAGTGTCTTGTAGACTGTTTAGCTCACTTTTTGGTTTAGGTCAAATCAATTCCATTTAAAAAATCTTATTTAAAGAAAAGAAAACACACCTCATGGGAAAAAGAGACTTTCACAGTTGGTTCCCAGCTTTTTGAAGGCTGACTGCAAAGCCTCTGGATTAGACTGCCATGCAAAAGAGCAACCGTAACTAACTGACGTGGCTGAGTTTGCTGTGTGTGAAACTGAATGTCAAATGAGCCCCATGACCATCAGGGATCATTGCCTTTGGACAAGTAACAAGGGACCTTCTTTTTCGAGTTAAGCCACTAGGACTATCTCTGAATTGGTTTTACTCATCAGTCCCTTTTCTGTATATGCTCTACATGCATTCATGTCCCATGTTCACATATTCTTATACCAAGAAGCCCAGAGCATCCCCTGCAGAGTACATAAAAGAGGCAAACAAACATTTATTTGTTTTCATGATGAGCTTGTTCACATTTTTTTCTCATACCTACATGATCCTGTAGCTAAACTATGTCCTCATCCTCACTCCTCAGGAGCCCCTTTGTGGTGCATCTACAGTGAAAGTTCATTTCCCAACTCTGCATCTCAAGTGTTCCCTGAATCATCCCAGTAAGTTTAGCAACATCAGGAGCTGCTTTGGAGACATTTGGCAGTTGAATAGTCAAAAGTTTCACAAAGAAAAAGTGATGAAGAAAAAAAAAATAGACTTTACACTGACTTTATTCGCCTCCCAATGTGTAGCATAAAGAAGGAACAGGTCAATATTAGAGAGCATCATGCAGTGCAACCATATAAACCACTGCAGCCATAACTCATGTGGAATGTCATCGTGTCTACAGAGAGAGGCAAGGGAGGTTCCAGGGAAGAGTAAGGAGAATGGTGAACAGCTTGGGAAAATCTCCTGTACATACAGGCTAGAAAATTGTGCTTTGCCACATTAGAAATGGGAGGAAAGGGCATGAACAAGGGGATATACACAAAATGAGGAAGGTAGACTAAAACCTGCTGTTCTTTCTGTCTTGTATAACAAGAACGAGGGGATATTCAATGCAAAGGAAATCTCTTGTCATCCAAAGTGTAATTAGACTGAGGGACTCATTTTCATATAATGCCTATGAGGCCAGGAACTCAGCCAGACCCAAAGATGGCTTAGGCATTCATAAGGATAACCAGAACATCTGAAGTTATAACAGCTAATGCTAAAAACTCTGTCAGGAGGGATCTAACATCTTATGTTTCATACTTTAAATTAATCTCTTAGGTATTAAGAGGATGCCTCATTTTGGAGCGAAAAATTAATTTCTTTCTCTCTCCTGGGGTGTTCTGACACCTCTTTTTGAAACTTCTGCCAATGGCATGTGGTCTTAGGCAGGTCCTGAGGTCACTGGGCATTGGGATAATCCCCATATGATAGGGAAGAAGATATCCGTAAAACAGTTGTGCATCCAATGGTCTAACTCACATGTAGAAGAGAGAAAATGGAGACCATATGAGGTGAGCGCTGCAGAGAAAGGTGAAATATGCAACTTCCGTCCCTTTGTTTGTTGCTGTTGGGGCTTTTTTCTGTCATAGAGATAGTTACATGCCTGATTTCCCCATGTAATGAACCATCAGAGCTTGATAAGACAGCAAATAAATGTCTATATGTCTTGTTCTGCAAGTAACCCACCACTTCACCTTGATGACTCTGTGATCTACCCTGACTTGAGTGTCCAGGAGCTTACACTACCTCAGCTCTTCCAGGCACAGGGAAACATTAACAGGCTTTGCCTTTATTCTGCTTATGCTTTATCCTGTGACTGAGATGACTAGGGTCCCCCAAATAAGTGTGTGTTAATCTATGACCTCCCTTCCCTCAGTAGGAATGAGTAGTCTGGGAATAGGACATGGGCTGGGGTTTGCTGCCACTTAATATTCTTCAGGTGATTTTTGGATAGCAAAATATTTCGTAGGATCAAAGCAGTCACTGGTGAGACTGTTTTCATCTCATACATCTCTCACTCCAGGTAACTTCCACTGTCAAACCCTAGGACTTCATTCCTCACGTTTTCTCTTGACAGTCTGTTGTCCAAGCACTGTATCTTCTTTGTGATGCAAAGAGGATCTCTAAGAGTTTCGCAGGGCCAAGGAACAAAATTTAACGGGCTTCCTACTTCCCGGTGGAGAAGGCCCAAAGCCCAGAGTTTTGGTTAGATGATGGGAATCTTTAGATGTATTCCAGTTACAGAAAAATGAAAATGTTCTTTACATCAGGGTAACTAATCCTTCTTAGGCTTTAAAGCTCTGGACGAACAGTTGATTCTACTTTATTGTCAGATCCTAATCTGACATGCTGATAATGAAGAAAAGGAGGAGAAATCACAGGGAGGAAATCATGAAGAAACCTATGTCATCAGGGGGGATTTGTGTGGGGGAGGGAGGGAAGGAGGACGGACAGGCTTTAAATTGAAATTAAATATTAGGAGGTGAAAAATAAAATGGAGACAGGCACTGAAAGTGATATAGACTTGAGACGGAGAGAGACAAAGAATGACAGCGGATCAGTTTAAGCATGAAAGAATAGAAAGAAAAAGAATAATAATGCTGGCTTGTAAAGCTGAAATCAGATTATAGTTTCCTCTAGTGAATTAACTCTTCTGTAATACAGTGCAGGAGACTTTATAGAGCTGGTGTGATTTCCCGGTTGGGTGGCACTAGGACATTAAACTGACACATGCACGTGTGTGTTTGTGTGTGTGTGGTTCATTATAACTCTGCATATGTATATGCTAAATCTCTCAGTGAGCATCCATGCATGAGATCTGCACTATATGTTTCTATGCAGAGTGAGACATTAAATATGCCTGGGGTTTGGAGAGAGAGAGAGACATAATTAAATGGGTGCATGCATGTGTGTTTGTGAGTGTGTGATATTATGTTTCACTACGTGTTCATGTCAGAAAGCAAATCAGAGTGTGCAGAGCTCCTCCAGCCCCAAGGGAGCAAGGAGGAAGCAGGGGGCTATGAGCCACCTGCAGCCAGAGTTTCCCAAGGACTTAAAAAGCTGCTAGTCCAGCAGGTGGGACATCCCCACCACCAGGATCGAACAGGCAGCTGGCAATCAGGTAGACAGCCTGAGAGCTTACAGCTGCTTTTATTGTCCTTCACTGAATGTAATGAACAAGGGTGGAGATTCAGTGGGGGGCTTTGGGGAATCCAGATGATAATTAGCCACAGCCTCCCCTCTGATGCAGAGGTTTGGCTGGATGAAGGGGAGCCCGGATGGGAGCCAACAGCCTTTCTTTCTCAGCCATAACCTGGAGTCCTGGAGCCAAATGAGTCCAGCCTTTTGGCTTTGATTTCTCCAGATTTCCCAGATCCTAGAGCAGGCTGAGAGCCAGAAGAAGCCCAACAGGCAGCTAGGACAAATGTTCCCCTTCCCTACCTTTCTCCTGCCAAATTTGCTTGCTTGCTGACTTCTCATCTCAAGCTACCTGCAGATTAGAGAATCAGCCTGTAAACTCTACCCAAGCAGGCTATGGGGGCCCACTTTGTGATGATCAGTGCAAATACCTGAGCTCTTCCACTGACCATCTGTGATACAAGGGTACATGTAGACACCTCTATCTGCATTAGCCACCCTAGGCTCCATCCCCATGTCGTTCCCAGACCATCTGTAAATGGGAAACTATATATATCCAAGAGAAGTGGCAAGAGGCACAGGATGAAGGATCACATGAAGTCGAGTTTGATCAAAGACCTAGAATAACCTCTCTATGAGAAATAAGAGCATAATCTAGGATGCTACAGAGAAAACTGAGAGGATACGTGACAGAGGATATGAAATCATGACTGTCAAGAAAAGATTAGTGGAGAATGATTATTCATGGTCTTATCCAGAAGAAGAATTTGGCTGTCCCAGAGAAGGTATAGCTGAGCTGTGGAATTACTCGCTACAGGATATACAGATGGTGCTCAAAGTTTACGCAGGTTCAGCAAAGAAAGCACAGCCATTCATAGAAGAAAATTCCACTGAGTATTATTAAATTCATAGATAACATTTAATCCAGGAAGTCCCTGTATCTCAGATGGTTGGTGACAGGGAGAGAGCCTGGGAGAAAATACCACATGCATTTGCCTTGTGCTTATATACTCATCTCTAGCCACTTTTGGACACAGGATACCGAGCTGGAGGAGTAACCTATACAGCTGTTCTGTTTTATCACTGAAAGAGCTGAATACTGCCCCATAACTCAGTGCAATATCATCTCCTGTGTGTCATGAGCTTTGGAAACTGAGGCACATGGATTGTGTTTACCCAGCATGTCCAGAGCCACGTCACTTCAAGATCCAATACTGTTCTCTCCTGTTTCAAGCAGGTAGGAGCTCACCTGCCCAAGCACACCTGAGGAGGTGTCTGCAAGCTATCTCTAGGCATAGCATGGAGAGAGAACAGGAAAAAATAGAGAAAAGAAGATATAACCGGAGAGAATGAATCTGATGTCTAAGTAGCACATAACCCTGGGAGGCCTGATAAGGGTTAGCTTTTTTCATTTTAGCAGAAGAGTGTTGGTGTTAGTGGCGTAATTTGAAACCAGAGCAAGATGTTGAGCCTTCACCACAGTATATTGACGGCAAAGAGATTGGTCCCTTGCAAAGCTTTGTGCACCCCTTTTTAGCCAGCAAGGATCTCTTCTGTATTCAGAACACAGAGCAATCTCAAATGTGCTTTAGATAAGGGCAGGCCTATCCATACCTTTGTGCTGCAATACAGTGACATGCCCAATTTGGCTTTCTCCAGCAGCTTTGTAGGACAGAATGCCTGAGAAATTTATTATTCTCTCAAACAGCCTTGGGACAATTAACCCTGCCATTTGCGGTTATAAGGACTGCTTCGTTCTACCAGCCTGAGTACACTGCGCTTTGGTGTTGCTTCTTTTTGGCCAGTTCCTGCCAGACCCCGCTATCTGCTAGGGAACAAGGTAATAAATTGCTGTCTCCTAATCACTCTCTGCATTTCTGCAGCACCTCGCAAAAATGTTATCGCTAGAGGAGATGAAGATGATGCTGAACTTCAATTAGGCCCCACTGGCAAATTAGTTGTGCAGGGTGACATTTTCCAATCATGCAACATTAACATCCTCCCTAATTATGAAAATGTAAAGCTAACTTCTGTTTCATAATAAATTAGGCTTGTTCTATTGGTATCTTAAACACACAAGCACTTACACAATGCATTTTCAACTGAGCCCTCTCTTTCTGTTTTGCTGATGTTCAGAAATAGTCACAGCCACAGCAATCTCCCTTTCCACTAAAGGGCACATAGAGTCATAGAATCAGTAAGGTTGGAAGAGACCTCTGGAGATCATCTATCCAACCTCCCTGCTCAGCAGGGTCACCTAGAGCATGTTAGATAGGGTTGCATCCAGGTGGGCCTTGAAGATCTCCAGAGAAGGAGACTCCACAACCTCTCTGGGCAACCTGTTCCAGTGCTCCGTCACTCTCACAGGGAAGAAATTCCCCCTCACACTCAGGCAGAACTTCCTGTGCTTCAATTTCTACCCATTGCCTCTTGTCCTGTCACACGGGGCAACTGAAAAAAGTTTGGACCCATCCCCTTGACACTCTCCCTTCGGGTACTTGTACACATTGATAAGATCCCCTCTCAGTCTTCTCTTCCCCAGGCTAAACAGGCCCAGCTCTCACAGCCCTACACTGGAATCTCTCCAGCAGCTCCATGTCTCTCTTGTCCTGGGGAGCCCAGAACTGGACACAGGACTCTAGATGAGGCCTCCCCAGGGCTAAGGAGAGGGGCAGGATCACCTCCCTCCACCTGCTGGCAACACTCTTCCTAATGCACCCCAGGAGACCATTGGCCTTCCTGGCCACAAGGGCACATTGCTGGCTCATGGTCAAATTGTCATCTACCAGCACTTCCAGCTCCTTCTCTGCAGAGCTGCTCTCCAACAGGTCAGCCCCAGCTTGTACTGGTGTCTAGGGTTATTTCTCCTTAGGTGCAGGACTCTGCACTTGTCCTTGTTGAACCTTATGAGGTTCCTCTCTGCCCTGCTCTCCAGCCTCTCCAGGTCTCTCTGAATGGCAGCACAGCCCTCAGGTGTATATCAGCCACTCCTCCCAGCTTGGGATCATCAGCAAACTTGCTGAGGAGGCACTCTGTCCCCTCATCCAGGTCATTGATGAAGAAGTTGAACAGGATGGGACCCAGGACTGAGCCCTGGGGGGCGCCACTAGCCACAGGCCTCCAACTAGACTTCATGCCACTGATGTCGACCCTCTGAGCTCTGCCTTTCAGCCAGTTCTCAGTCCACCTCACTGTCCACTCGTCTAACCCACACTTCCTGAGCTTCTCTAGGAGCATGTTACAGGAGACAGCGTCAAAAGCCTTGCTGAGGTCAAGGTACACAACATCCACTGCTCTGCCCTCATCTACCCAGCCAGTCACTCCATCCTAGAAGGCTCTCAGATTGGTTAAGCAGGATTTCCCCTTGGTGAATCCATGCTGGCTACTCCTGATCACCTTCTTTTCCTCCATATGTCTGGAGATGACATCCAGGATGAGCTGTTCCATCACCTTTCCAGGGATGGAGGTGAGGCTGATGGGCCTGGAGTTGCCTGAGTCCTCCTTCTTGCCCTTCTTGAAGACTGGAGTAAAATTGGCTTTCTTCCAGTCCTCAGGCACCTCTCCAGTTCTCCAGGATCTTTCAAAGATGACAGAGAGCGTCCTGGCAACAACATCCGCCAGCTCCCTCAGTACCCATGGGTGGATCCCATCCGGGCCCATGAATTTGCGGATGTCTAACCTGCCCAGAAGGTCTCTAATCCTATCCCCCCTCAACCAAAGGGAAGTCTTCCCTTCTCCAGACTTTCTCCCTTACATCCATGCAGCACATGCCTAGGAGTGTGTCTGATAGCACCAGGCAGGAGAAGCTCAACTGACAAGAAGGGACAAATAGATCTTATGGGAATAGGGCTTCATTGGTCTATCTGGGCTGATGAGCACGGCTTTTGCCCTTCTCACACTAGCCAGTGTCTTTCTCAGAGGAAGAGGGAGAAGAAAGAGCAGGAAGAAACATCCTTCCTCCATTGCTTTCACCAGACATTTCCTCTCCCTTCAGCACATCACAACTCCCAAGCTCTTCTATGATGTCACTAAAAATGGAAAGGGTCTCTATGAAAGGATCATTATTTTCCTCTATTTGTTAGGAAGGAAAGGTGGTGGAGTTGCTTTTTATGTGAGAGAGCAACTGGAATGTATCGAGCTCTGCCTGGAGGTGAATAAAGAGTGAGTTTAGAGCTTATAGGTAAGGACTGAAGGGCAGGCTAGCATGGGTGAAACTGTTAGAATGTTTACTATACGCAACCTGATCAGGAAGAAGTGGATGACGCCTTCTACAGACAGCTGGAAGTAGCTGTGACTATACCAGTCACAGGACCTGGTTCTCATGGACCTCTTTCGTCAACCACCCTTCAGCTACCCTAATATCTGCTGGAAAGACAGCACAGCTAGGTACAAACCGTCCAAGAGGCTCCTGCAGAGCCTTGATGATAACTTTTTGACACACGTGGTGGAGGAGCCAACGAGGAGAGGTGTACTGCTAGATTTTGTACTAAAAAACAAAGAAGGACTGTTTGGAGATGTGAAAGTTGGGGACAGCCTTGACTGCAGTGACCATGCGATGGCAGAGTTCAGGATCCTGCCAGGAGGAAGCAGGGCAATACAGACTCAGGAAACTACAGGCTGGTCAGTCTCACGTCTGTCTCTGAAAAGGTGATGGGATAGCTCATCTTGAATGTCATCTCTAAGCAAGTGCAAGAAAAGAAGGTGATCAGGAGTAGTCAGCATGGATTCATCAGTGGGAAAACATGCTTAACCAATCTGAGAGCCTTCTATGATGGAGTGACTGGCAGGGTAGATGAGGGCGGAGCAATGGACGTTGTGTACCTTGACTTCAGCAAGGCTTTTGACACTGTCTCCTGTAACATGCTCCTAGAGAAGCTCAGGAAGTGTGGGTTAGACGAGTGGACAGTGAGGTGGACTGAGAATTGGATGAAAGGCAGAGCAAAGAGGGTTGAGATCACTGACAGAGTGGAGTCGGATGCGCATAGCTAGCAGTGTCCCCAGGGATCAGTACTGGCTCCAGTCTTGTTCAACTTCCTTCTCAGTGACCTAGATAAAGGGTCACAATGCCTCCTCAGCAAGTTTGCTGATGATCCCAAGCTGGGAGGAGTGGTTGATACACCTGAGGGTTGTGCTGTCATTCAGAGAGACCTGGACAGGCTGGAGAGCAAGGCAGAGAGGAACCTCATAAGGTTCAACAAGGACAAGTGCGGAGTCCTGCACCTAGGGAGAAATAACCCTAGGCACCAGTACAAGGTGGGGGCTGACCTTGTGGAGAGCAGCTCTGCAGAGAAGGCCCTGTGAGTGCTGGTGGATGACAAGTTGACCATGAGCCAGCAATGTGCCCTTGTGGCCAGGAAGGCCAATGGTATCCTTGGGTAAATTAGGAAGAGTGCTGCCCACAGGTGATCCTGCCCCTCTGCTCAGCCCTGGGGAGGCCTCATCTAGAGTCCTGTGTCCAGTTCTGGGCTCCCCAGGACAAGAGAGACATGCAGCTACTGGAGGGAGTTCAGTGCAGGGGTAGAAAAGTGATTCAGGGACTGGAGCATCTGCCCTATGAGGAAAGGCTGTGAGAGCTGGGCCTCTTCAGCCTGGGGAAGAGAAGACTGAGAGGGGGGATCTGAGCAATGTCTATAAATACCTTAAGGTGGGGGGGGGGGTGTAAAGGGGATAGGACTGGACTCTTTTCAGTGGTGCCCAGTGACAGGAGAAGAGGCAATGTGTGCAAACTGGAATGCAGCCAATTCCACCTGAATATGAGGAAAAATGTTTTTCCTGTGAGGGTGACAGTGCACTGGAACAGGTTGCCCAGAGAGGCTGTGGAGTCTCCTTCTCTAGAGCTGCTCAGAACTCTCCTGAATGTGATCCTGTCTAACATGCTCTAGGTGACCCTGCTTGAGCAGCGGGGTAGGACTAGATGATCTCTTAAGGTCCCTTCTAACTTCAAACATTCTGTGATTCTGTGAAATGGCTTGAGAACAGATGGCTTTTCATCCTGGATGGGCTTATGTTACTGAGTCAGTAGGTTCAAGCAGGGCTAAGGATGCCTGAAAAACAAGGCGTCTAATTATTGCAGCTCTGCATCAGAAGTAACAGGGAGCTGCAGAGAGTGGCTGACAAGCAGCTAAATGATAGACTAACAAGTAGGACGGCTGGAATGTGTCACAGTGATAGTGAAGGTCAGGAGAAGACACCTGCACATTGTAAAGAATGAGATGTGTGCATCAGAAAATGCCCAGATGTGACATGTAAAGACAGAGAGCATAACATGAATGCAGTCACTGCTGAGGAGTGGCACTTGGGAGTGCACACGATACATGGATAAAAGAAATAAAAACTGAAAGTACAAAAGGGTTGGGGTCCCTGGGGAACCTGAAGAGCCTGTAGCCCTAGGAGTGTCAAGAGTAGTCCATGGAAGAAGTTAATTCTGCTAATCAGTAACCCCCACAATGTGATTAATGTTTTCCAAAAATGGGAGAAAGACAAACTGCTTTGAGCTTGTAATCTGTGGGAAGGGGAGACAGTTGAAGCAAGAGAAGGGGACTTGCAGAGTGAAAGGTGCGATGGGCTCTTATGCTTTTCTGTAGAGTAACCTAATTTACCACGAGCACACTGCAGAAGCACTTAAATAGGACAAGGAAAAGCACTGTGTAAGCAAGCTCACTGCAAAGCCCAGGAAACAAAACAATGGGAAGTACAGAGAAAACTACACAGAAAGCAGACTGTTTTCAAGCACAGTTCTCAATTTGAAGGCTCATTTATTGCTGCAAAAGCAAAATAAAAATAAACCAAATCAAATATCAAGCTAGTTTGCTTCAGTAATTAATTTAAACCTAAGACTTTTCTTTAGGAGCATACGTGATGTTGAACCAAACGAATAGTGTTCTTCCAAAAATTGCCAGCATACACACTAGAAAGGTTATTGGGCAAATCCCTTGATCCCACTGGTTTTGTAGGGCAATGAAAGTCCAAGTTATGGACTGTTCCCAGCACAACCACAGGCTTCACTGTTCCTTCTCAATCCCGTGTGTAACACAGATGCATAAAAATAGCAGTAACACGATAACGCAATAAGACAAGCAATGAGAGCAGTGAAAGGGGGGGGGACTTGTTCCTCTAAGAGAGTAGAAAGTTTCCTCTGCCTGTTCTTTTCCCGTGTTCTGAAATAATCTGATTTTCATCTGTCACAGGCCTTATTTTTTGCCAATCAATTCATTTGCAGCAGCAAGCTGACAAGTATTTTGAATAATGAGTTTGCTGTGGAGGTTGAAAGGTTTGGCTTGCGCATTCTGGCTTTGGAGAGAGCTGCCTTTATGTTAGCAATGCCAAAAGGGAGCCGGAGCTGCAAAGCACACTAGGAAGGATCAATACTTTAAATGCATTAACACTGGTGAGTTGCAAATGAAGTTAGTGGCTGCTGAGCATCACTGATTTCGTAGTGAGTCGCCGTTCACTTGGTTAATTTCTCTGAAGGAGCAATGCCACCGCTGATGGTTACTGAAGTTTCTTCCTTCACAGAACACAAGGGGTTTGGAAATGACCTCTACAGGGGATCACAAACCAACTCGTCTGTGTAAATAGGGGAGAGATGAGTGCGTAATTCTCTTAATCTGTCAAGACTAGCACAGCAAAGACATGAATCATAAAAGCCAAACTCAACCAGCTTCAGATTTTGGATCCAAAGTTCACAGTTTCTCTCAGTATATGAGGCCAATTAAAACTACCAGATCTACCCACTGCCAAGCTTTTGAGGAAATTGGACTTGAAAGACATGACTTCTATCTAAGTAGAATACAAATGTTGTGTAAAGTGGGCAACTTGTGGAGTATTGTCTCTCTAATAACACCAAACTTCTCAGGAAATCCCTATGGAGAGCCTGTAAACTGTTGCCTTTTTTACACATTAGCCTTTTTTTCAGTTGAGTTGAAGTCAAGTTGCCCTCCTGGAAGCAACACAAAAACACCAGACAGGGCCAAGAGGAGCTGGAAACGCAGTGATGAGTTTCGTTTTCAGCCATGCAATAATAAAGATGGTCCTTACTTTTGAGAAGAAAGGTCTAAGTCCTGTACTCTTGACTTGGCCACAAGAGCTCCATCATAATGTTATCCTTGCTACAGTTCTCGGTCTTGGGCACTGAAGTGACAGGAATGCCTAGCATGGGATTACAGCCGAATTTGGGCCCTGAAAACACAGTCTACCACCCCCTTATCTGTCCTCTTAGGTGCCTGAAGAATTTACCTTTTGATTTTTCTGGTGAAAACAAAAGCTCACCTGCCCTGGAGCAGAGCAACAGAAATGTTCATCCAAGGCAGACAAAGATATGAGTCCTTGTTGCTGTTCTGATTTTTTTTTCGCTATCACAACTTCAAAAAAAATTCCCACCTTTGCCTTGTTGCAATTACTGTTTACAGCAGCCTTCATATGACTTCCCTATCATAAAAAACACCTTTGCTTCTTTCTTGTTGATTATTTTCAGTTCCATAGTGTGCAAAAGTTATGGGGTAGCCCCTTCAGAAAAACACAGATTTAAGTCATAAGTGAACTTATCAAATTTTACCCTTCTGGAATGGTATTTCCAAACACCCCCCCTTTTTTTTTCTTCCAAGCAATAAAGGCCTAAAATGTATTTACTTTCTTTCTCAAACAAAAACCAGGAATTTCAAGTGATCCCTATAAGACGGAAAATCTTTAAATAGAGCTGTTTGATGGGCTTGAAATTTCTTGACAAAAATAAAAAGTAGAAAAGTTGTCACTTTTTTTTATGCATATTTTCACCAAAAAGAATCATCACATGCTTTGGAATAGGTGGTCTTAGCTTAAAAAAAAAAAAAAAAAACAAGTATAATGAGATTTGTGATAAAGTTGGAGAACTGTCAGCACTGTGCTTTCTTGCTATACATTAAAAATCCCTCAGAAAGGAGAAAATACTAAGGTTGTTTTCATGTATGAACAGAACAAGAGGGAAACTTGCAAATTGTTGACAACATTTTCAAATCTTGACCAAAAAAAAAAAAAAAAAAAAAAATTTGTCATCTAGATACTTCACATTTCCCGTTCTAAAAGAAAAAAAAAATTTGTCATCTAGATACTTCACATTTCCCGTTCTAAAAGAAAAAAAAAAAAAAACAGAGACAGTGTGCTAGTTTATTGTTCTCTGCCATGCTAATCTTAGACAATTTCCAGTATAAAAGAAAATTCATTGCAATTACCATCAGTGACAGTGATATGAAAAGCTTCAACTCAAATTTTACCCAGTCATCAGTGTAAGGGGTTCTTTTCACCTCGTAGAGGATTACTCAGATACATCTCCATACGGAAAGGCAAACCAGGAGGGAACCATTCAGGGAAAGATTTCCTTTGAGGGAAGATGGCTCAAAATTCTCAGTATAATAAAAATAATGCTCATTAGCTGGAAGCTGTCTGGCACACTGAGGCCGGAGACTGCAGAGGCTGCCCAGTGCCCTGCTCTCATTTCTAACCTCTTTCCTGGATGGGGCCATTCCCCGCAGAGCTACAAAAGCCCTTGGAGAAGCTTGCTGAGGTTCAGCTCGTGATGCTGATACCTCCTGGAAATTATGGCCACAGGCTAACTATATGAGGACATATTTCTTGTAGTCATTCTGGAGTTCAGCACCTGGACATTTCTCTGAATGTTTCCTTCACTCTTCTACTTGTTTAACCAGATGTGAATTAAACGAAACGTATATATACTTACACATATATTACATATATATATATACACACACATGTATTTTAACTGCCTTCAGTGATCCCTAAAGCTCTTTCTAACTATGATATAAACTTGACTTAGGCAACGGGATATCTTTTAAATCACCTGCATCAACTGCTTAATCCTTGAGGTGTCCCAGTCGAGCTCTCAACCTTGTCCGACTCCTCTTAGTTAATAATATCCAATAATATTATAGAGAAAGATGATGTGACCACAGGAGCTATGGGATACTGATCTGTACTTCCGTGCTGACCAACTACAGGCATTGCAAATTGTCTGGCTTGTCATACATATAGGAATGTGTTTCTTCAAGAAAAGATTTGTCACCTGTTTTTTGTGGGGAAACCAAGTAGTCCTGTTTTCTACAGGATAATTTCATTGCAGATTCACTGAGGCAAGGAAGCTGAGGTGTATTTATTTCACTATAGGAGGAATGTTAATTCAAATCCTTTTTTAAATTATAAAGCAGGGAGTAGTTCTGTCTCCTTCATCCTGCACAGCTTTATGCTTTCTTAAATGCTTGCAGACAGGTGTTGTGCCTTCTCTTTGAACTACATAGCATTTTGTATCAGCCCAATCTGACCGTTCCTGAAATTCATCCTTCACTCCTTATTTGCCAGGCCATCAGCAAGATGATCATCAATTTTTCTGCTACATGGCACTTCCCACACAGGGCCTTCCTCTAACCTGGTTTCAGGTAAACACCTGCTAAAATGAAGAAGTGCTACCAAGTTAAGAAATTTATGCGTTACATATTTTATTTCTCGAATGTTTGGTACATATTGTACCGCCCATTTACAACCTTCCAGCCAACTACAGAGTTCTTGTTCCTTGAGATTAGGAAACCTCAACATGCAATGTATTTATACTGCTAAAAAATAAAATCAACAAATCTACTCGGGATCTGCTTTCCAGTGCCTTGCTGGAGAGATCGAGGGCTAGGCTGTCACTGTGTACAGTAAGATTTCCATCAAAAAAAAATCATAGGTTAATATCAAACACAATAAATAAATAAAACTCCCTTCCAACTGAACGGCCTTATATTTCAAAAGTATTGACCTAGTGAAGACAAAGTGTTATTTTGGCCATATTTCTGCTTGCAAAAATCTTCGATGCTACACAAAATTACTCAGCAGACCACCTGTGCATTATAGTCTATAGCCATTAACAGATTCCAGCATTAAAAAGTTTTACTCTAGCCCTCTAAAAATGGCATGCGTGTGGTTTTGATTCTATTTGTATTAATCCAAATCAGGAGAAATTCTACTCATTGTAGAATTCTCTTCTCCGTATGCAAGAACGGACAGGCTTTTTATTACACCAAGCACAATCATGGTGATACACATTCTGGACAGAAGAAATATAGATCTTATTTTCCTATCCAGCTCCAGGCAATAAAATAAATGTGATGCCACATAGTGGATGATCAGCATCCTATATGAAATTCATTATCTATGAATTGACTTCTTTGGTCGGGCACACTCAGCAGACAGGCAGGACACCTTATCACGAAATAAAAGTTGTGGTAAGTGTTAAACATGATTCACAGCCAAGAAGTTCTTTGACTCCACTTCTCCAGTTCTTCATCATGCTGTTCAGTTTAGAGCCTCCTAAACTCACTGCTGTCCTCCACATCTTTGCAAAAACCTCTAATATTCTTAGCAACTCTTCTCCCTGTGATGACATGCTCGCATTAAAACCATCTATAGAGAAGGTATGTTATATTGAAAATCTTATTTACAGGCAAAGAGGTAGTACACTTTATAAATGTAATTAAATCCAATAATTTACTGTTAGAATAATTTAAATCTTAAGATTCTAATCATTTCAGGACTGTTACAGAAAAAAAAAGAATAATAATGCAATTAAAATTGCTATATATGCTTAATATGCTTAATTTTTCCCCCTTTCATGGTGTTATGGTCACCCTTCCACTGTTTCTCTGGGTCCTAAGGTTAGTCCTCCTAAGGTTAACTCCTCATCCTACAGCCCATATCTCATCCAGACACTTATCTACCTTCCTAACACAGCTGTCAATGCTGGCCTGTATCTCTGGACCCTGGTACAGGAGACTTTTTAATGTAGGACTTTTTAATGTTGTGTTGTATAGATAGCCAGACACTTTTGGTTAGGAAGAGGGAAGAGGAATGGTTATAAATAAGAAATGAGAGAGCTTAAGAGGGATGGATGCAGGTGGTGATAACCTCACAGCATCTTCTAGACAGCAACCTGGCAGAGGGGAGGGAATTCACCTGAGACGTGAGCAGAACAAGGACCAGTCCCCTGGAGTAAAGAAAGGACAAAATGAGGCTGCAAAGGAAGAGAAAGATGAGGAAAGACGAGGAAGAGAGAGAGCTGGAGGATGAAACCAGACATCTCCAGAAGAAGCAAGAGAGCAATCTGCACTGCAGGTGTTCAGGGAAGGAGCAGCCCAGGAGGGCAGAGGGTGGGAAGTGGGTGTTTGTGGCCCCTGGTTATCGGTTGTGACTCCAGTTAACAGACGAGAGGTTTTGGTCAGACACAATCACAAAGAGAAGCTGGTGGAGGGCCAAAGCGGAGGGTCAAAATGTTGTGGGAGTTTGCCTGGATGAAGAACAAGTGACAACTTAGCCAAAGTTGGGCAAATCTGCCTTCCACAATGTGATAATGTCATGCATCTCTCTTTAAAGTAGTGAGGACAGGAAGAAGGTGGAAAGGTGGGAAACTGTACCCAAACCCCCAGGACAGGTTCAGCCCCTGGAAACCACTTGCCCTATTAAGCAGGGCCAGGGTGTGGGTGGCAACGGTGTTATAAAAAGCACCATCTCCTTTCCCAAACCTGTGAAGAAGGGGCATTGGCATTGACCTTCCTTCAGAAAAACACACTGGGATTTAAGCATAGAAAGTGCTGCCTCAGCACTGCTATTTTTATTCGGAGAGAGTGCTTCAGAAGAAGGAGGCTTTTTAGTCCTTTTTTTTTTTTTCTTTTACAGCTATTCATCCAAGTCCACTAAGGCCATTCAGCTCTGATCCCGTCTGGGCTGTTTAGCTCTAAATCAGCCCACGCCATATCTGTGCCTGTGTGTCTCACCTGACAGTGCCTTTGATTTGTGTGAGAATCTACCTGACTCAGAACCAAGGTAATTAATTAGGGAAACCCCAGCAGACTTGGCTTCGACTTTCAGGATGGTGCAGCGGTTTCTCTCTTTAAAGGCATGAGGACTTCCTTAAACTTGTTCAAAGAGACAAGATCCTCAGCCGGCCCTCAGCAAAGTCTTCTCTAAGTCAGGGCCGCTTTCCACTCGGAGATTTTTCATTCCTGCCCTTTCTGCTGGAGGACAAGGCATATTTGCACATTTTGCATATTTTGTCCAGATAATTAGCTGCAGCTTTCATCTGCACTGAGCCTCAGGCAGTCAGAAATTTGTCCTGTTACTAGCTCCTGTTATGGAGATGAGGGATTTATTTCTCCTGTGGCCTGTTATAAATTCAGGTCAGATAGCAGGGCTTCTTCCTGAACTGACCAGAGTTCAGCATGATTCTGCTTCCTCCCTAGAGCTACGTGGATCAGGAAAACATCGTAAGTAGAGACAGTTCAGGCTAAATTAGCAAGGTCCTTTTTGCACAGCCAGGGAAAGAAATCCCCTCCTTCAGCTTACAGCTGCTTTCTTCTCCCCACTGCACACAAAATCCAAAGCCTGAATTGCTCTTTAAAACACTGGCTTTCTCATTTAACAGGGAGAAACCATTTGTTTCACCTGATCTGTTTACAGACAGAAGAGATAAAAAAAAAAAAAAAAAAAAAAAAAAAAAAAAACAGAGGAAGCAGCACATTTTGCCCTGCAGCAGCTACCACGTGCAGCACGTTAGAGAGAGATTGATAACTTCACAGCACAGCCCTCCCAGCCCGTCTCTGAAGCACTCAACATCCACTCACTCCAGAGCTGGTCCCTCTGCACACTCCCTACATAACAAGGGAAGATTTTCAAGGCTAGAGCCAGCAAAGAAAAACTTCTGGTGCAGGCTTTGCCTTCTTTCACTCTCCTAGGATGGTGGAAGAGATGGGTCATGGAGGCTGACTTGGAGAAATTTTAAAAAGGCAGCAAAAGCAGAGATTTGGGGAGATTCTGGTAAACATGAGGATGACCGCAGAGGATATTCCTTAATGCACATAGCAAACAGTCCTGAAAACTCAGGTCTTATCTGAGCAATGGTATTACCTAGCATCAAGGATTCTCCTCCAGTTTTGCCTCATTGCAACATGCTCAGCCCCCAGGAAGAGCAGCTTGGGAACAGAATTTGGGCTGCAAGTCAATTTTATCCTCCCCTTGTCTTGAGGCAGGATGTCAGTCAGTCAACTGGTCCCAATGAATTAAGGGCATTGCTGGGAGTATAACTCCCAGGGCAAGGGGAGGACAGGGTGCATTTGCCCACTGTGAAGTTCATATTAGCCCAAGCAGAAACTGAAATATTCTGCAGAACATGCAGATTTTGGCAATCTCCGAAGGGAGAGAGGAGATGCAATCTTAGACTGAGAAATCTCTCAGCAGGGGGAATGGGCACAGTTAGGACTGTCCCCACACTTCTACAAAATAAATCGGTGGCCCAGGAGAAAGCCGAAAGGGTCTGTGTGCATCGGGCTGGTATTTGCAGCTCGTGCAATAGCATCTAGATTCAGAGCATCTCTGCACTGGGGTTTCTCCACCACACCTACAATACTGCAGCGTTATGGAGAGGAGGGGGGAGAGAAAGAAAATGGAGAGACAAACACTGTTACCGGTGCTGGCATTTTAATATTGAAAGGCTGTGAAATCTAATAAGAGCTACAAGGGAGGTTGATGTATTTTTTCCTCATGCTATGATGAAATTGGGATTCAATAAGTAAATGTGACAGAATATGCAATTTCCCATAGATTTCGTGCAGCAGGGCGCTTCCTGCATAATAACCTTAAACCAGTATATTTTTCTTTACCCCAGCTCAGATCTCTTGCCTCTGTCTTATCTGAATAATACTTCATCCACATTCAGCTTTCCGCTTTAACTGCACCTTATCACTGCCTGATAGTACATGGTGGACAAAAGTAAGTATTTTTTTTCCTCTTTTCCCTATAAAAGTTATCTGTCTGCCTCTTCTGGTAAGAAATACGCCTCAGCTGTGAATGTGTGGAGGAGGAGAACTCACTCTCACTTGGCTTAAGTCTCTTTCATGGTGCTCAGGTCTAAAGGGCCTTTAAATGCATTTTATTAAGACCTCTTGGAGGTCCATTTTACTTTGGAGGCTATATTGATGGTTGTAGAGATGACAGGAAAGCTACAGCAAACCTACCCAAGCCCCTGGTGAGCTGCCCTCCTCCAGGAGGGTATTTCTCTAAGCGACAACACATGTTGGACATAGGCTCATGACCTTGATCAACAGGATCTAACTTTGAAGCTGGAGCTAGTTTCAAGTTTGACCTTGCTTTGAGTGGAGGGGGTTGGACCAAGTGATCTTCAGAGGTCGCTTGTGACCTTAATTATTCTATGGCTTTATTGTAGCTGTGCTTAAAAACCGCTGTCGTGAAGGGTGACCTGAGGGTGTGTGCAGATGAAAGGCACATTGACATCATCACCAGTGCTCAAACACTTGCAGTTTTACCCATTACTGCCTGTCAGCAGAGCTGAAGTAACAGCCTATCTCTGCAACCCCCCCCCCTTTGCCACTTTCATAGTGTGAGCTTCTTACACGAGCCATGCGTATGCCCTTAACTCGCCCTCATTGCAAATAAAATGCTCCATCATAACCTACTAACTACGCTTTATTTCTTTCTGTGCCCCAGCCAGGAGTAGAACATGTTGACTTAAATTGCTTCCCATTCTTAACCATCTGGTGCAATGAAGTTAAAAAGGGTTACTAATCAATAAGCAATCTTTTCTTTAAGCAAAACATGCTTTGCTTTGCAGCCAAGGGAAAGTAAGGGCATGCAGGTGGACGGCCTCAGCAGCTCACGTGAGCTTCCTGGGCTGCCCAATGCTTCGATCGTTTGCTGTGCTGTGACCAGGCCTTCCCATTCGCTTTCACTCTTTCTCCTCCCAGCCTCAGGAGCTTCTGACTGCCAACTTAAGCAGCGTGCCCAGAATCAAGGGTACCTAAAAACTACCTCCTTTCCTCTCTGCTCCAGGTACAAGAGGGCAAGAGTAACTGAGAATTTAATCCCTATTGCTCTAGGTTTGAAAACTGCAGTAATAAAATGTGCATAATGGCCCTCCCTCCTCCCTTGCCGTCAAAAGATTCAGTCTTTGTTATTGCAGGCAATTTGATTTTGTCTTATCGCTTTCAAGCTGAGTATATGATCATTTTATTGGTGCAGAGTGTTAATCTGCCTGCCCTTGGGAAGCAGAAGTTTAGATGAAGGCACTAGTGAGGCAGGTGAACAGTATTTTTTAGGTGCTCTCCAGCTATGCTCCATGAAAAAAGAAAACTCGTGAAACAGATCAGCTAATATGCAGCAAAAAAGGAAACCCCACATAATTACAACAATGAGTAATGCTTATTTCAACACAAAAAGGCACATATTCTGATCTAAGGCCACAAGCAATGATAATTTTCTCCTGCTAGCACTTGGCTTGAATTTCAGCTCAGGATTTGAGTGTCTAAATTTAATGGCCCATCTGATTCGGTGGAACTTATTGTCACTGCCAGTTAACTTGACCTGGTATCAAGATAACAGCTTATGAGCAGTTTCTGTGTGGTCCTGATCACCGATATTGATTTCAATAAGGTATGGGATGGGTCCTTGACACACTAATTTTGAAATCAATGGAGCTGGGACAATTCACTTCACCTGAACGCCGGGGAAATCAGGTACATGCCTTTAACAATAAACCAGCAATTTAAATTATTTGTGCAATTCTTTGAGGTGGCCTAGCAGGCAAAGCAGAGATCCTACAGATGTAACTAATATGCTAGATAAGTGAAAATTCAAATGTCTTGAGCAGAGGGGTGGAGGGAAGGGAATTTACTCATATTATTACCCAGAGCAAAGTCTGTGCATTTATTGAAGGACATTGAGAGCAGTTCAGGCAATCTGATGCTGAGAGAAGCAAGAATTCAGGCATGAGAGCACTCGGAGTCCAACTGGCTTTAGGCTGTGAGTCCCATGTGATTATTCATAGCATATTGGACTTAATGTCGATAATGGTTTCTGTTCCTGACATCACATCCACAGGCCCAACTTCCCCCAAAATGCAGCACATATAGAGTAGTGAAGAACAGACCAGTAAAGACTCTAAGGAGAGGGCAGAGCAGGTAAGGAAGGATGATATGGAAATCCACCTGCCATTCTTGGTGGAGCACTGTGTAAACGTAAATGCATGACTCCCATTTGAAGGAGAGCCCTAGATGACTAGCCCTGAGGAAGACTGCTTTCTATAAAAAGTAAAGCTGTGCTTTTCCCCTTCATCTGACTCAGAAGTGAGCATGATGCTTCTGAGAGTGAGGCTGAAAGCCTGCTTTGGGGGCCAGATGAAATTAAATCTCGTTGTGGTGTGGCATGGTACCTGGCTTAGGGATTGGCACCTGATGCTGGATCAATAGCACTTCTAGAGGACACCTAACCAGTGCTCCCCAGAAAATGAGCCTTTAGTGAGGGCTGCAGCACAAAAAAAAAAAAAGGAAAAACCTCCTGCATGGAGGCTTCTGAGATTGTTATTTTCTGACACATCAGCAGACAGTGGTGGATACACACTAAGGAACTACCTCATCACCATCAAAACCACCTTCTTCCTTTGAGGAGACAAATGTTACCTCAGAGCTCACTCTTCTTACTGTACCTGCTGTATTCCCACATTTTTAAAAGGGTGGATGGAAGCTTAGTACACTGGTTGCTTTAAGTCCTAGGAGCACTTAAGAAACTCATGCCCCACAAGCCCAATTGCCTTAACCAACCCCTCCAACCTCATTACTCATTTGCTTTAAGCCCTGACCATTTCTTGCAAGTAGGAAAGCCACACACACATCCTTGGCACTCTCTAACAGTGCCAGGCTTTGACTCCTCCTGGGCTTGCAGAGTCCCTAACATTAGCAACCATCCCTGTCTGGCTGCCTGATATTGGACAGTTCCTCAAAGAGGATGCTGGAAGTGTTGTCCCTTGTTGGTACCCAACCACTGCTCCCTCCTTATCACAAACACCGTTTTACTCTGCCACTCTTCCTCAATGTCAAAGTTTTTATTCGCTTAATTTGGGAATTGAGTTCCAAAATAAAGGAACCCAGACTTCTTCAGTGGTAATACCGGTATTCTGGCAAGCACAGCTTCCACAGTGTTCAGCCCGTCACTCAGAGCTCTGGATACGGATTTCCTCAGATAGAGGCCTCACTGGGAACTGCTGTGCCTGTGCTAGTGCAGTAGCCTAATAAATAAAGCTGGATTTTTCAGCTGTTAGTTTCTTCCTTTCCTCTCTCCAGGGAATGAAAAATAACTCAGAGTATGTGATCTTTGCTGGTGCTGAGCCCATTACCAATATATGCAGGTGGGAAATAGTAATTGTTTTTTAGGTAACAGCAATAGTCCATTAACAGTGAGCATATGGAAATGACAGACTGTCATGGTCCATATTCATTCTCTTGTGAAGGCTTCCAGATCAGATAAGATCCATTTGGAAAGCAAAAGAAGAGGTTGTTTTTCCCTTAGTCTCAATGCCGGGAATGGCACTTGGCATATGAATAATCCGTCTGTCCATCATGCAATATCCACCAAGAATAAAGACTCTGCAGCAGGGATTTCACCTGGCAGTTTGGAGGATAATGTATAGGAGCTAATGTGGGTTATGGTTCTCTCATGGCTTCCCAGCTGCAGAGAGTGCAATTGAAGAGGAGGGCTTGGAGGGTGAAGGAAGAACAAATCCCTGATTTCCTGCATCCAGAGTGTGCTTGGATCACTGGATCATCTTTCCCCTGAGTTTGTACTGCATAAATACTTACTGCACTCTCTACCTGTGATCGATGGCTGGGCACGTGCATAGCACGGCAATCTCTCTCTTCTCAGTGATTGCATATGGCTCCTTTATAAACTCCCAGTTTGTTTCTCTGTGTCTGTGCTTGCTCTGATAAATGTTCTCCTGCACCGAGGAATCTAAAATACTTAGAACCTTCTACTTCCATCCCCCATGAAGTTTTGCACGTTGTTTGCAAACAGAATTTCCGCTGCCACTGGCTAAATGGTGTCTTTTTCTCGAAGCATCAGACAAGGTGATCTGCTGGAAGAGGTGGAGAGACACAGCTAACAACTCTGCTTAATCTGTCTGTTCCCTGTGGATATGGAAAGTGACATTTTTTCACAAGGTAATTACTTGTTGTCATTTCATTGTGTGCCATATGAGGCTTTGTGAGAAATTCTGAAGTCCCTTGAAACACATTTTATGAAACTATACCAAGGTGATGCCAGGAAGGAAATTATTCCCCTGTAACCTGGGCGTAGTCTGCAGAAGTGCTACTAGGGCAGTCCACAGAGGCCATGCAGTTTTCTTCGAGGTCCCTCAAAAGACAAGATTTGGGAAAGCTGGGGTGGGAGCAAAGCCTCTTTGTATTTAAAGTTAAACCTCACCCAACACTTGGATCCAAACTCCTAATTTTGTGGCACAAGATGCAGATCCTTTGCTGGCTCTGATTCTCTAGTGGCCCAGTCCGTGCCTGGGATGAACCTTGATTCCAGACGTCCATCCTCACCTCTGAGTCTGAGGTTTGTTACAAGATCCCCAAACCCCACTCCAGATTCCCAGGTGAGAGGAAACACAGAATTGTGGTGAATGGCTGCTTTTTGGAGGAGGAGAGGGAGATGTATAACAGGAAAATAGAAACATTTGTGATGAGCGTAGTAGCTTGCATATGTGTTTCTCTGAATCCCACGGTGCTGTTCTAGGTGACAATGTCCATGTCCCTTGCTGGCTGCTGCTCAGAAATGTTCCTGCAAAAGGATGGTTGTTCACTTCAGTGTTCATGGATTGCCTGCTCCTCCAACAGACATCCACATGTGCATGAGAACAAGGGTAGCTGAGTGAGAAGAGGAGTCCTTGTCTTTTCTCTGCTTCCCACATTTCATCTTGCTCTTCTTTCTGGAGCTTAAGACACCCATTTGGTAGCAAAAGCATGTGGCCTCTGTAGCCGCTCGCTCACCACCAACGACCTGGGGCAAGCAACAACAGGAAACAATTTGGAAACAGCCCACTGGTCTGAAGCTGTTTATCCAAACTAGCCAGAGGATAGATACGAAGTACAATAAGCATTCACTGAGATCAGAATCCATTCGGGGTGGACAACTGGGGCTACATTTATCCCTCCAAAATGAATGACTCAAACTTCCCAAACTTGGAAAATAGGCTATTAATGTGCTTAGCGGGGAGGAGATAGATGAAAGTCAGAGGGACTGAGAAGTTTATAGATGCCACTAGAATGGTTTAGGCAGCCAAGCTAAGGGCAACACAAAAACAGTTCAGAAGGATTTCAGCTGAGAGACTTTAATGTTCCCAGGATACAGCTGGCCCATTTCAACATGATGAAGTATGATAAAGCAGAATGGTCTAGCTAAAATGATCCTAAATGGTTTATACATGGTGAATCTGAGGGAAAGGATTTTGGAGCTGAAGTTATTATGCTGCAGTCAATCCAATAAAGATAGTGCCAGAGAAGACAATGTGTATTTTTCCAGCATTTTGAGGTAGGGGAGAGCAGAGATTTACAGAAGACAAATAAAGCAAGACTTGACAACAGAAGAGTGGTGTGTTTTCAATAGCTTGCGCTCATATCTTTGTGCTCGTATCTTTGAGCACATGATTTTAACAGTCCCTTTTTTCGTTGAACTGGTGAGAGTGTTTCCAGTGGTGGCAGCTTCAGATTCTTTAATTTTCTTTTGGATCTGGAATTCCCTTTTCTGCCTGAGCTTAGTGATGTTTCGTGATGTCAGATTTGTCATCTCAATTCCCCTGTGCGTTTACAGATGAAGTTAGGATATAGCAGTACCACAGCAAGGCTACAAATGGTGGATTTCAAACCATTGGTTTTGGCACTGAAACACTGGTAACTCCCATTACAAATAGAGCTGATTTCCCTTGGGAAAACATCAGGTTCTCCTGGACATTAGAATTAGTTGCTAGAGAGAGACATACCCGCAACCGGCACGGAGCTAACTAAGAACAGGAGTACTTTGCCCTCTGTGTTGGAGTAAAGCCATCAAGCCATCATGGGGGAGAAAATGGCATGGGGTTTCTTATTTACAGATTTAATTGAACTGCTCCTCAACTGTTGGTTCTTTCCACAGGCAGGAGGGTCCTTGCAGGTGCTGTTGGAAAAAAAAAAAAAAAAAAAAAAAAAAAAAAAAAAAAAAAAAACACTATAATAAACTTCCTCATTGTAAGACACATAGACACATAGGAGCAGTAGCAATAATAATGATACTGACAGCAAAATAAAAGTTCCAATTCTAACAACGTAATAACGCTATGTCTTAGCTTCAAACTACAGTCTTTTGCAAAGCTGTGTGAGAAATGGTTTTATACCCTGAAAAGATTCAAAAGCCCTTCTATTTTATATGAGAATTAGTTCAAACTCTGAGCATTGGTCTGAAAATGGATCTGTGTGAGGGACAGAGAAGAAGGTTTTTCTCTTCTCTCCCTTGGAGTTCAGGTCATCTGCTGGCATTTGCAAAGCCAGCTTTAGTGTCCCTGTTGTGCCTGATTCAGAACAGGGAAATTTTCCTGTGCTAGGCATGACTTTTGGGGGTGGATCCCTCAAACTGAAGCCATTCACTTTTGCAGGAATTAGCAAAGGAATCTGCTGGTTCATGACCTGAAAGACCATCACCATAAGCAAGTGGGCCTACCATGCCATTAGCTCTCCTGGAGTGTGGCAAACAGATCTCCGCAAATAGAAACTCCCTGCTAGCAGAACGGTGGCCTGCAAACAAGGGTTGGGAGGAAACAGGTTTTTCAAGGCCAAGTCTTGTTCCTAGACTACATTTGTGCAGCTTCTGTGCTCTGTGGGGGCTGCAGCAGAGAAGGAAGAAGTGCCCAGAGGAGAAAGTTGAAGGATTTAGGTCTGAGCGGGAACAAAACTGCAGGATGGTCATGCTTTCAAGGGGAAGAAGAGAGCATGTCTCTGGATAAAATAGTGCTTCCCTCAGCAATAAGCTGATGAATCTGTGAGGGCAGAAGAGTGAAAGCACAGCACACTGCTACTCCAAGGGTATCGGGGTAGGGTAGCACCTTCATGATGCCATCCCAACACCCTTGTTGCTTCGCACCTTTACTGCTCCCTCTGCTCCTCCCTGTGTCTCCAAATCCACAGTCGGCTCTATGTTTCCAAGCACAGGGGCTGAGATCAGACCACAGAGAGAGTTTTATTTCTAAATAAAACATATATTGTCACCCCTCCCTTGGACATGGGACTTCTGCCAGTGATGCAGGATGCTGCATTGGCAGCAAATAGCTCCGACACTCCGAGGCTGGGGAACAAACCTCGAACATGAAGCCGATCTTGACTTCCCCTGGAGGCTGAAGGGTGCTGGCTTGCTGCAGCTGCTTGAACTGGGGTAAACGCAAGTTTCTGGAGCAGATGCTGTGCAAAGATACCGAAGTTATTGAGGCCGCAAGGCACAGCGATAAATCACACAGAGTTACGGCGATGATTTTGTTATCTTTATGATGTAAAATCTCTCCCTTCCAGTCCCCCTCCTGTCCATGCAGCTTGCAGCAGAGGCAGCCTACTACATTTTTGCAAATGAAATCTTCAGGAACAGCTGCAATTCATATCACAAAACAGAGGGGAGGGAGAATGGGGCATCTAGAGCACACCAGCGTATGCAAGGTTAGCTTATGCAGCCACATAACAACAGGCTGTTGCAGTGTAGTCTTTCCTCCCTTCTCTGGACCTCAGCTCATGACAAAAAAAAAATGCTAACCAATGGGATCTGATACAGTGAGCCCTTTTTCTTCCTGCCATTTCCCTCATACGTCCGAAATGGATGTGAGCAATGCTTGACACAATGGGGTACTCCCCCAAAGCTGCAAACTGCTTCCTAAAGCACTTCGTAGAGTCAGTGCTTACTGCTAAGAGCCACAGAAAACTTCCATCTTTTTCAGCGAGTTTTCGATTAACGATGAAAATTAAAGATCACCAGGGAAGAACTTTATGGAGGGAAGGCAAGTCACCGCAGCAGATGGTTTGCCAGAGCAGATGCTACAGAAGGGACCAGACATGGGTGGGTGAGGGAGAGGGTGAACAGGAGAATTGCAGTTACTAGAATTGAAAGAAATGTGGGCAATAGAACTAAACAGTCTTGAAATAGGAAGTATATGAGGTTTTTTGTTGTTTTCCCCATAGTCTATGGTGAAATTGCTTTATGCGTGCAAATGTTCTCCAGGGGAAAAGGACCATTATCAATGGGGTGGGAGGGCTGCAGCAGAAAAACGGCAAAATTTGATAGGAATAAAGACAAGAACAAGACCACCAATAGGCTTTTTCCTACTTACTTATATACTTACAGCATCGACAGATGAAAATATGAACATATTTCCCTAGGCAAAATATTTCTTTTTCACTGAATTTCGTTATTGAGTAGCAAGCTGTTAGTTCTCCAAAAACTAACTGATGAAACATCCACATACTCAGATGTAGTCACAAATGCATCTATTACCTCATAAAAATATAGTCAGGTTCTTTAATAGGGGCCCTGTTTTATTTTCTCCAGCATAAGCAAGAACAGGGCTGGCTTCTGGTGACAGCTAGAGTTTACATTATTTAAATATTTTGGTATTACATTTCCGTTTTTACTTTTTCATCACCTTCTGGCTGAAATTCTCCAGACCTAGCCAGCTCAAAGCAAACAGCCTGAGGAAATGAGAACCAAAAAAAAATCCCAACCTACTCATTTTTCAGAACGATATGATTATAAAATTAAATAAAAGCCTACATTTTCTATTCCAAATAAATGATTGTAATTTAAACAAACAGACTACGGTGGGGAGAGCTGCAGTTTGAAAAGAACTTAGATGGATAATTGCATTATTCCAAGGAAACTGGCTTGGCCAGTGCTTCTAGTGGAAAGGTCATTCCACAAGGACACTGCAGTTGTGCCCATTTCCAAAAGGCGATGCAGGGTAGTACAAGGATACAGCACTTGTTCCAGTGAAGCATAGCTGAATAATTACTCAGAAATGAAGAAGTGAAAGAAATGAGGTCTCTCACATCACTTAAATTCTTCTTTTGTGGGAAACTAGTGCATACTGATGGTATAATGCAAACATCAAGTAGTATTACAGCTTATGGAGACATGGTCAACAGGTCATATTATAGAGATAGCAAGAAAGATGTCAGCAAACCTTACGCTTGGTTTTACGAGCTTAGGGACCGATGGAATGACTATTTGCCGTGTAGTAGCCAGTCTATCTCTAAGCGTATATACCACCTAATACTTGTATCTAATAACTTCAGCCCTGGAAGTCCAGGCGCCTGCTTCCATCCCAACCTGTTGTCCCTCAGGTTCTGCTGATGTCCTGCTACAACCTCTTGACTCAGCTTTCAATTATGGAATTGCATCCTATAAAAAAAGAGCCTCGAAGGAGTGAAGTGTGCTTTGCAAATTGCTCAAAACGATTCTGAAAGTCAGTCAAGATATTCAGCCTGTGTAAGCATGCAGTTAAATTAGTTTAGCAATTACTTGACTCTTCCCTGAAATCCACCTAAAGTAGTCATCTTTACTAGTGGTCAACCACTCCCATTTTGGTTTTCTGTAAAAGGTCACAGAGTGGCATGTTGTATGAAAACAGTCTCTACAGGGGTAGTCAAGGTGATTAATGCATGGACACCGGTAATTTGAATATCTTCATGAGCGTTTGCTATGCTGTCTTTAAAAGCTTTGTCAAAAGTGGATTTTGCACAGATACACACATATTGTTGTGTTGCATCTTCTCCTTTAAGTCCCTAGCAGACCAGAGAGTGGTGCTCCCTCAGGCCCAACAGCCTCTGGAGTAAAGCTGTGAAGACAGCCCTTTTTATGGCTCACATCTGGCTGTGTCAAGGTCTTCTGACTACCACAATACCCCACGGAAACAGGTAAAGAGGAGGAATAGAGGGTGGTGAACATGCAGGCAAAAGAGCAGGGACTGTGTGCCCTGCAGCATCCCTCTCAAAGCTTGAGTTGAGAGGGGCCATCACAGAAGGAAACCAGCTATATCTTCTTTTGCCATGAGATTTATGACTCCCAATTACGCAGCAGGCACCCTGGGGGACCAGAAATGGCCCTCCTTCTTGCAGAAACCCCAGTGGAAAGGTCACCTTCTCTCTGTGACCACAGGCTGCCAGGGAATAGGACAATTCACCTTCTCTGGTCTGAGATGAGTACTCCAAGTTGGCTCATTGCACTGTACTCAGCACACTAAGTCCAGGGTTGCTGAGGTCAAGAGTGAAGTAATCAGCAGAGAAGAAAGTCTGGGAGGCTTTCCTGTCCAGGTCAACTTCTAAAGCCTTCTTTGATGCTCACTAACCTATGTCTTGCCACTGGTCCACAGCAGAGAAAATGACATTTCCTGCCTGCCCATCTGCCCTGTATCTCTGAGGTTGTCCTTCCTGCCTGTTTTCCATCTCAAAGTCTTGCTTATAAACTGCCACAGCCGCAGGCAATTCACTGCAGCAATCTGTTTTCATCTTGTTTTTCTGCCAGCTGCGGGCATCAGCACAACCGGGGAGGAACTAGAAATGCCAGGAGGTGAAGCAGCTTTGCCAAAGCAACCTGGCAGCTCCAGAAATCAATTCTGGTTTCCTATTTTGGCTTTTATGAAAGGACAGTCCCTTGAAAATGCGACATCCTCTGCTCTCTCCAACAGATTTGGCTCCCAAAACACAGGTACAACATTTAGATCTTTGCATGCAAAACCTCTGACTCCAGAATGCAGCGAGTTAGTTCTCAGCTGTTGCCACCTTCCTCTGTGGTGAGAAGTAAATTTGTGTAATGAATGGATCAAAGAGCAGGCACTAGGGCAGGGATGGGACTGTCAGAAGGAAACCATTTCCTTTACAAACCCTAGGCAGATGGTTTCAAGCATGCTTCAGGCAATGGCTCTGATGAAATGGGATTTTTGCAGCTACCAAGACATCTTTGTGGTGCCTCTAATTTAGCTTGCAAAATAAAAAATGTGAAGACACCCTGGGGGGGTGTTTTGTGCATGTGCTTAGTATTGGGCCAGATAAACCCTGAAGAGTCCGGCTAAACTTGGAGTTACCCCTCTGAGAAAACGAATCTGTCAGCTGTACTTATCACATGCTTAGCCTGCTGCACATGTGGGTGCATGCACACACATGCACACACACACACACACACACACACACACACACACACACACACACACACACTCACCATTTGATAGATGAGACGATTTGAAGTGTTTGACAGCAGCATTTTGTTGTGGGGAAAAAAATGGGTTTTTAGCAAGTTGCAGATAAATGAGCAGAGTTTACTGGAGTGCAGGGAATGTAGAAGGCAATGGAAAGTCAATGATTCGTGAGGTGAATGGCAAATGCAAGTGGCCATTTTTGAAATTAAGCTGGAGAGGCACAGAGCAAATCTGAACTTCACTTGCTTTACCATTAGTGAGTGGGAAGGGAAGGGAAGGGAAGGGAAGGGAAGGGAAGGGAAGGGAAGGGACTGTGGCATGTGATATTGTCAAGAGATGTTATTTCTGCCCCTGACTCTTGTCTTTGACTCTCTGTGGGACTTTGAGAAATATAAGTTGACCTCCACATGTCTTCTAGAAAAGCTGTTTTTCTTAACTATTTGGCTTCATACTTTCCCTCTTGCTGTTTCTCACCCAAGGAGAAAGCTCTCCTTTGCCATAAAGCCCTACAGGAGACCAGACATCAGCAAAGCAGCTAGTGGGCTGAGACCACTGCTTCCATTTTCTGTATTTAGTTGTTGCATGGGTGGTATATGCTTTGTGCAACTATTTCTGCAGGGATGATTTTTGACCTATGGACTTTCTGAGCAGCAAAATAAGAGTACATGTGGAAGATGGCTAGGAGCAGCAGAGCCCTATGGTGGGGGGTGACAGAAGATTGGCACTTGACTACCTCATCTTATGGCATTTGTTCTAAGCCAGAACTGAAAAGGACTCACCTGCTTTTTCCAAGGAAAATGGGTTTGTGGCAGTCACATTTCACGACAGTTACATAGCACCCACAGTACCTTATTGATATTATTTGTTTTATTCACAAATATTGGAATCCACACATCCTATAGATGTCCTACACGTGTCCTACAGCAAAGTAGTATGAGCTGGACCTTGTGAGCTGACAGAGCATGACAGGCTAAAATTATCCTTTCCTGACAACACAGAAACAGACACACTAGGCTCTGTCTAGACTAGTAAATAAAGCAGACTTCAGAATCCTCATTGGCACTGAAGCATGTGTTACAGCCCAGCTGTGGTGGCTTTGTCCATGATGTCTTTTAGAAATGGTCCCCAGTCTGGGCTGGCCACTGAACTGTGTCCAGAAGTTGCTGTGGCAACGCTGGCTGGACTGAACCAAAGCCTTTGTACGGCCTGTGCCAACATCTTAATAGCAAGGACTATTGCTGGGCAGCAGCTGGCCTTGTGCCAAGCCCTGTTTGTAGTTCTGCTGTGGACAGAACAGTGTCCTACTTTCTGTCCAGCAATGTTCAGTACTGTGGCCAGGGAAGGAAGTTGGCAAGGGAAGCCAGAGCCTGTGCAGGGCAGTGTGGAGTCAGAAGCTTCTCAGCAGGGTTTGTCTCCTAGAAGTAGGACCTCCAGGGTATTTCAAAGAGTGACACTTCAGGTAGGAAAAAAATCATTTGAATCTATAGTAGAGGACATGTTACACAGAGAAGGAAAATGAATGAAAGATACAAGAGACAGCTGAAAAAAAAAATGGAAAGGAGAAGAAGAAGAAGAAAGTGCTTTTGGATAAGTATTCCAGGGGTGATACAAGGAAGGTCTTAATGCTGAAAATCTAAAAATCAACGTAAGATATTTTATGGTCTGTTAAATCACACGATGAAAAGTATTTTGCACAGAAATGATTTTATTTGAATGATCATTGTTCACCAAGAAAACAGACCAATACCAAATGGAATTTATACAACAGAATGGAAGATTGCTAATAATAACAATAATAATAAATGCTGCAGTTAGATTTTCACAGCCTAATTATTCAGAGTGTTGGTCACTAATGGCGTGAGACATCCCCATCACAGATAACGCAAGTAGTCAGTAGAAATGTGATTGGAAATAAGTGTTTTGAATTACTCACAAGTAGGAATAATGTTAAATAAGAAATACATTTTACAGTTCTTTCATATCCCCAATCTGTGAATCCCAAAGACCTTGATGAAACCAGATTACCCTTTGGCAGTAGAATTTGGTAGCCTGAAAATGCTGCATTTCTAAATGAATTAGGATGTCCAGTGGTCTCTCAGTTCCTATCTTTCAAGAATCTTGCCCTCCATAATCTCCAGATGAATATGCCACTCTCCCTGATTTTGGACTTGAAACTCCTTGAAGGGTCTAACAGATTTTTGTATTCTAACAGGTTTTCACATCAGCAGTTCAAACATTTTCATAATGTTGACCATAATTCAACAATCTGACCCATGTTCTCCATCCCTTCCATTCTTACATGCACAAAGATCTCTCCTGTTGTATCTGTGAACCTCTTTTCCTGTTCTCATCAAGGACACCATTCTCCTCATTCATTTATATCATCTTCCTCCTGTTCTCTTCACTCTGATTATGTACTGGCTTTCACAGCCCTGCATAGTTCCTATAAAGGAATATTACATAACTTATTTTAGCTTATAACAACTTTAAAGCTAAATGAGCTTCAAATGTCCCAAATTAGGCCAGCTAGCACTACCTGAGAGAAGCAAGTTTCTCCAAAGAGTAATTAATAGTATTTAAGAGACTTAAGTGTGAGAACCCCCTTCACCATTGTCTACATGACTTTAGCCTTTTTTTTTTACTACCAATAAGCAATGAGAAGAAAGAAGAGCCCCTGCCCCACGCAGGATAGTGCTACTGGTAGTGCTGCTTGGACTAGGGTTTGAGGTCACAGTTGTATATTTAGGGAAGCTGGACATGGATATGGTGATATCACATGGCACACGAGTTAAGTCCAGTATTGACTAGTTGAGTTCACTACTGGAACTCTTGCACTCTGACTCAGGAGCTCTTCTCAGGCCGGAACACAGTGCAGGTCCTTCTTCCAATGCTTCTGTTTCTTCTTTAACTTTTCCTGGGTGTAGAAACACATTAGTATAGACAAGCACATGGTATCTATGGGGAGCTTCAGGTTTTTTGATTTCTCATTGTTAATTGTGCTTTGGTATGAAATCACATTTGCCTGAGTCCATCAAAGCAGTTAGTTCTGGTACAGAGAAACAATGACATCCCAGTGGAGCACAGCCCTTACGCTGGGGGCCCCCATATGAATTACAGTGCAAAGACTCTCCCCAAATTTATGCATATCTGCAAGTTATTTTTTACATGAGTGTTTATGTTGCCAGGGGGCTATACGTCTGTGGGATATGACTTTATTCACTGAAGAAATGAATGAGAAGCTTGTCACCATCCTGAAGAGTCCGAGTGTAGACCCACAGTTCTGACCTGAGCCCATAGTTATGCCTTCAGACACTTCTATGATGTATCTTATTTTGGAAGTTGAGTGAGACAACTACTGTCTTTACTAGTCCATATTTTGCAATATGTATTCTTCTCCTGTTGTGGAGAGTCTCAGAAACAGCTAAAGGTATACATCAGCATTTTGACTGAGCTGATGAGCAAATTTACTTGATAACCCAGGTGTTGGTTATAGGCAGGTAAAAAAAATGATCTATGACCTACTGTAATAAGCTAATAGAGTTCGTATTCCAACTTTAGAGAAGGAGAGGGGGGAAAAAAGCTGAGAAATTCATAAATATATTCATGTGTTCAATCCACTCCAAATGATTAAACACCCCCAGCTTTGTAAAAAGAGAGTGCAAAGGAATTCTTGGAGTCTCAGGTAAGCAAATCATTCATTAATAAAGAACTCTTCATTGTAGATAGAAACACCTTTCTGTTTGATTCTTTACAACCCAGAAGCATCATCAACTGCCTGGCATGGAACATTTGAAAGGTCAACATTAGCATTAATCATATTTTGGGATGCTGATAGAGGGTATTTTTACTGCTAGCCAAAAAAAAAAAAAAATCAAGACTTCATTTTAAATATTCCCAGCACATTATTCAAAGTAAGAGAAAAACAATTTCAAACTGATTTAGAAACAGAAAACTTGATTCTCTGCTGACTGGCAACCAGTTATTATTGCTCTTTATTATTTGTATTCCAGTAGCCTCAGGATGCACCGACATGATAAACACTGTGTGCACATATTGGAATGGAAAGTTTCTTGCCTAAATAGTCAAAGTAAATGCTGGGAGGAGAGAGAAGGAGCGGAGAGGTGGAGTGATTTGCTCAAGGTTGCTCGACAGGTCAACAGCAGACGTAAGAACGCAGTCCAGATCTCTACAAAGCCAGTCCGGCGGCCCTGTTCTTGGATCACAGGTGCAAGTCTTGAACTCTATCTATGGAGCGCAGCCCCTCATTTAATACTCTTTGTATTGTTTCTGTTTTGTAGGTTATTTTGGTTGCATAGGATTGCTGCTATACTCAGTCACAATCATCCAGTTTCATCCCCCATGAAAAAAACACACCAAGTAGGCAGAGGGAGCAGCTAGAGCTTTGCCCCAACCATCTACATGCAAGGTGGATGTTAATGGAGACGTTACCATTTTTAGACCCAAACACTTGGTCTTCCACAAAGATTGAGTTTCAGGTGTTTATGCATCATCTACCAGAGAGCATACCTGGCTCAGGACAGTTTACTAGTCCATTCTGAGTCAGATGTAGTGACTCTGCAACGTATGATGATAGCAAAGTTTGAATTTGAAACTATGTTCAGAGGGCAAATGCAAGACTTGAGGTCTACTGAGAGCTTCCCAGACCTTAGGAAGACTGTGAGAGCTCTTGAGGGAGAAGAGAAAGGCAGAAAGAGAGGGAACAGAGCACCAGGAAGGGCAGATAGAGCAGAAGAAAGGCTTAGGAGATGACTGAGAGTCCCAGGAGTCCCTCTGCCTATGGCCATTCCCAGTACAGCAACAATCAAATTTGGGGCTGCAACAGAGGTCAACAGCAAACGTTCAGCCATGCCACCTGAACATTATGCGTGTACATCATAACTGAATACCTGCCTTTCCTCATGGCTGCTGGGTAGGAATGGCTGTTCCATCTACAGCTAAAAGCATTCCCTGGTGACTGAGCATATTTATAGTTACTGCAGAATCAGCAGCTGCGAGAGTACAACAGGTTTGCAGCAAGGCTCCCAGCTTTCTGACAGGAGGTGATAAATGGGCTCTGGAGAGACTTGGAAATGGGACTTTACTACAGTCCCCCCCCATACTATTATTATCTTAGTGTTATGCAAGATCACTTTCTTCAGATACTCTGTCCATACAGCTGAATTACAGAAATACAGCCTGTGGGTAAGCAGAGAGGTAAGCTGGAGGATTCATGAGACACTGTTCTTCCTGTACACAAGCACCCTGGAGCAGAGGAGGCCTTTGTTAGCTCTGATTTTATCACTCTATAATGATGAACTAAAGAAAGCAATGTGCAAGATAAAATTAATAATTTGTCCTTCCACCTGTATCCCCAGCAAGCTGTGTGTGTCTCTTATTTCTGTGTTGAAAACTTGTCCATTCTGCAAAGCCTTTTGCCAGTGAAAGTTTGTCACCTTGCTGCTGGGTGGAGCCACAGGGCATGTTCTTCCTCTCATATGATGGAGACAGCAAGGCAGTATGTTTTCCTCTCATTTTAATGCTAACTTATCCAGGAGGCATGATAAGCAGATGTTTTAATTCTGGATAAATTACTTCTTCCTGCAAGAACTGCTGTAAAAAAAGCCTGGAGGGGAAAAAACATTGCACAGCTTGTTCAGTGCTACTTCAAGAAACCCAGGCATTTGGGTAATGACTTTCAGAGGAGGCACACAGGCATGGGGCCAGGTGGGACCCAAAACAGTTTGCGTGCTCTGAAGAGCAACAGGAGAACTGGAGAAAGCAGCAGCAAAGATCCCCAAGAGATGGCAGTCCGTACAAGTGCTCCACAACAGGCAGAAGCTGAGGATCATGTAGTATTAAAGTAAATACAGTAGTTACTGTGCATGTGTGTGTGAGAGAGAGTAGCTTGGCCCTGTGGGGCTCTTTTACAAAGGAAATTAAACAGATCTGTGGCTGAAATCACAATCACAGCAGGAGAGTGTCCGGAGATGATTTATTGACAGGTGGTTTGGGAGGACATAGAGCATACTCAGTGGGTTTTTTTTTTTTTGTCTTTTTCTCATTTCCATTTGTCAGAAAGCGGAATGTTTCCTGGATTGTCACAATCAGCTCTGGAGAGGCAGAGAGACAATCTCACTTCCTAAAACAGCACGCTGAGGAGAAAACACCAAGTGGCTCTGGTTGCTGCTTAATGTATATGTTAATCATACCCTGCTCTGCTTGACCTGCACAGATGAGGGTTTGTTACTGCTGTCAAGAAGAGAAGCGAGTTGTTCAGTTTGGGACTGCAGGCGATAATGCTCTTGCTTCTGAAAGTTTGGGGTTCACCTCCCAGCAAAGGGATGGATGATAACGTTTGCAAAATGAAAAATATCCCTGTGACTCTAACTGTGGGAGGCATCAGCGCTTGGGCAAAGCCCTAACTTTGGCACGTGACTGATACGATTAAATTAAGAGCTGTGAGATTCAGTTTCCCTTAATGTTCAATAGAGAGTGGGTAGGTAGGTTGAAATGTCTTCTCAGAGGGCTTTGCTCCCTCCAGGGTCACTGGAGACATCCCAGGGCAGCAATTCTGCTGAAGTAGGTCTGAGGAACAGGGCCTTGGAGCAGTTCATAATATGTTTTGTGACCTCCATCCCTGATCCCCAGGAAACAAGGTTGTTAGGTTGTCTATACCAGCATCGTTTTTTTGGGGAAGAAAGTCATTTTCTGCAGAGAGGTAATGGGAAACAGGCGAGCTATTCAACCCAGCAGGCCATTTAGGCCACAGGTCTGCAAATGCAGGCTTGAACATACAGTTGTATTTATGTATTGGGTGTGTAGGGAAAAAAAAATTTCCTAAAATCTCATTCTTTATCATTCAATTGGCCTGGACACTTGGAGTATAAACATTACACTGCAGAGACAGTAGAGGAAAAATTCTTAATGTCCTTCAGTGTCTAGACCAAAAGTGATAACAATCATGCTGTCCTGGGCACCTCATCATAATGGCATTTTTCAGGGAAAAGCTGTCAGCTGGGTTGAAAAACGAATCTTTCACCTTTTTAAAACTAATTTGATAACTTTATTATCCTATGAGAAAGGGAAGGGATTGGAGCCAATGCATATACTAATGCCTTGTTGAATGCTCTTTGATTTTTTTTTTTTTTTTTTTTTTTTTTTTTTACAGCTACTGGAATCAGTCAGGAGTTCTGTATTATCTCACTATAATTGTCCCGGGAGAGGTACTTCGATAATCTTTATTACCATGGGGAATGAAAATGTATGTTTTATTTGGTAATTTCGCAGTAATGGCTCCAGCTATGTAACAACCTCTCAGTGAGCTGATCTCCAGCCCAGTGTTATGCACTACCTTTCAAAAACATGGGGCAAACAGCGTGCAGGAGTTAGTCAGCAGGTGCACTCCACTTGCCCTGGGGACTGGATCTGGTAGGTCCCTTGCCATGTATATTAAGGTCTTGCAGGGGCAAAGAGGCTGAAAGAAATAACCAGGGTAGAGACAATGGTCTACTATCCAGCACCAAAATCAGGTCCAGGCTCCAAGTCCTCCTTCAGCCCTGTGTTCCCAATTCTTTCTCCTTTGGGCATGATATCTTCATGGAAGAAGGGCTGATGTTGACCCAGACTGTGGCATTTCTTGACAATTCACATTCACTTGCTCTTTGAGCAATTTGCGGTATATCTCAGTTCTCAGGCTGTACTGCAACTGGATATCATGTCAAGAAGTCCTCCTAGCTTCCTGGCTCGGTTTGCAAGTGAACAGACCTCAGATGGACCTACATGAACTCTTCCACCCCCTTTTTTTTTCTGCATTTGCCATAATCACATATGCCTGTTTCTTCTGACCAGCCTAGCAAGCAAATGCAGGCACCTCTGAATAACTTGTTTCCAAATGTCCCTTGAGGTAGTACCAGTATCAGGTAGGTCTCACCTCTGGAGAGCACAGAGAACAAAGATAGAAAAAAGAAGGAAAAAAAATACTAGTATTTGTCAGTGAGAGATATCAAGGTATAAGTCAAGGAGGGGTATAAAGAGGGAGATTTGAAGAGAATAATCACTTCAAATCAAGCACTGGAGCAACCCCAGTGTGGTCAACGCTGCAATGGATAAGCTGAGGAAGAAAGAAAGTAAAGGTCTGGGGAATCAGTAAGCACCACCAAAGGAGGGGGCTGGAGTACTGTAGAAACAACAAAAGAATAAATGTAGGATTAAAATTAACAGTTTCTGAGCATCAGAGTAACAGGTGCCTGAAAGAGTCATTACAGCAAAGGTAATGTGGAGACACTCCAAGAGAAGCTGCTACAGGAGTACAGCTGTTAGCTTTGATTAACATCAAGGCAGAACTTTGGGGTGTCCTGCATTCATTCATTGGTCCCAGAATGTTTGGCTGCTTACTTCTAGCAATTGGCTCTATTTCTCCATTTTAATTTTGGGGCTGCAATTACATTCCAGTCATCTCCTGAGTGCTGTTGGACTGATGTGAAGAAAATAGACAAAGTAATGAGTGATGATCCCTCCTAATATTAGGACCAGGGGCTTCCACGGACATTATCAGGGGGAGAACTGAGCAGAAGAGGAGGTACTCTGCACAACATACAGCTAAACTGAGGCACTTTCAAGAGCTGGAAAAAAAACAAATAAATATGAAAAAAATAAAAAATGAAATAAACACACAGGAAAAGTCAATTGAGGGCTTTTAAACACAAAGATAACAGCTATTTCTCAAACCTCCTATCCATCTCGCTGGAGGCTGAGAGAGCATATTGGAAAAGTATCACTGTATAGTGCCATGTACTTACACTATTCCCTAGGCATCTGCTGTTCGCCAGTTTTGGAGACAGAATGCTTTGTCTGACCCCCTCCAGCCCGTCTGATGCTCATATCGTTCATGGAGTGACACAGTTTTAAGTATGATAGCTAAATGGCTGGCTGCTTCTTATGCAATTTCTGACGGCTGCAAGCTTTGTTAAGGTTAAATCCATGCTGGAGGTGTACTGAAGATCTCTGTACTTTCAGTTACTGCCTTTATTACCATTCTGTGTGCTTTTGTATGATACAGATTATATGGTGTAGTTAACCCCAAAGCAATCTGTATGCTTTGATTCAAAAAAAAAAAAAAAAAAAAAAAAAAAAACCCTAGGGAATAATTGGTCTGATTTAGGAGTGTGAAAAGAAATTAAATATCCGGTGCTGTGGACTTCTTCTAGATTCAGACATCACTACTCCTAGATGCTTTTTACTCCCACTCTGCTGAAGGTTACCACTTCTGAAGAAAGTATCCATCTAATCATTTCCTGACTTGCTGCAATTAAAATGCACTGTATTAGTAAAGATAGACTGGTTAAACCATATGAGCTAAGCCTCTTCAATTTCTCTGATATGGGTGAGGGTGCCCTCATGGAAAACCTCCATCAGCTAGTACAAGCTTCCTTCTCTGTAATAAGAATTTCCCATGTTCCAATCTGGGAGTGTTGTGCATTACCTCTTGTCCTTCCACTGTGCACCTCTGAGAAGAATCTAGCTCCATCTTCTCTCCAGGTTCACAACAGGTATTTGCAGACATAAATATGGTCACCCCTGAGCCTTCGCCTCTCTCAGCTGAACAGATCCAGGTCCCTCAGCATCTCCTCCTGTGTCATGACCTCAGTTCCCAACCATCTTGGTTGTCCTTCACTGGTCTTGCTCCAATGTGTCCGTGTCTTTTTTTTTTTTTTTTTGTCCCTGGAAGCCCACCACTGTACACAGCACTCTAGAAGTGGTCTCACAGGTGTTAAATAGAGAAGAAGGATCACTTCCCTTGACCTACTAGCTAGCACTACGCAGTTTGCAATTTGCCAGAAGGATGCACCGCTAACTTGTGTGTGAACTATTGTCAGCCAGAAATCTCAGGTCCTTTTCTGTAAAGCTGCCTCTTAGCCACTTGGCACCAGTGCATATTATTGCACAGGGTTATTCTGTCTCAGATGAAGAATTTTAATAATGACTTGAGTGGTAAGAGCAGTTAAGAGCCCTTACATTTCTTTAAGTTCTCTTAATTAAGAGCTAATTTACCTTTCAAAGCTTAGAGTCCGCTCTTCAGATTACCTAGTGAGTAGTGTATGTTAAAGCACAGTTGTGCCACCAGATCCTACTTCAGACCCACAGTGCTCACATTAAGCACTGAAGAAAGAGTTAATGCATTTCACTAGTTGGCTTGAGCTGTCTCCACAGAACAGCAAGAAGTATCGTGAGGGTGTATGTTGGGGTAATGGTGTCCCTGAGACAGAGCACAGTTTTCCTTTAACACAATAAGCCCTATTCTGATTCATTAAGAGGTGCAGACATCCTCCCATATTATCTTTCAATAAGTGGCAATTTTTCACCCAGATCCTATCAAGCAGACTGGTTTCTAGTACACAGATGTATTGCTTGCTCAAAGAGCCACAAGTGTCAGGACTGGAGTTAATTGCAAATTGATTGAATGAGGTTTGCATTGAAAAAGATGCCAGAACTTACAAATTCAATACTGGGGTTGAGGAAATACGTTGTGCTTCTTCAGCCCCTCCCATACAAGCTCTCTCAAAATAGTCACAAGCCAACATTTGATACTGCCCATGCATTGAGGTATACCACATTAGCCCTGTTTTCCACAGGGATAGAGGAAATAAGGCACAGGAAATTATAAAGACATAACGCTTCAAAAAAAAAAAAAAAAAAAAACAAATACGGAGTACTTTGTTCTGACCTGAGTAGCAAACTGAGACACCTCGGCATGAAGGACTTTCCACCACTGGAGAGGGGTCAGTCCACATGTGTCTACCCTGAAGCTTAAGTAGAGAACTTCTTTCTAGTCTTCCCCTATCTACATGAATATGTTCCCTGGTGTAACTCACAGAGCTTTCTTTCTTTGATATACCCTTGTGCGACTATGTGAAGTGGCAAGATCAATGTTAGGTAATTTTTTTTGGATAACAGACAAAGAAGAAAATCCAGAGGATCAATATAGTTAGTAAGTATGAGCTCTTGGATTGACTAGTAACTCATTGCTTATATATTCTTCACTTTGCCTGATGTGGTGGAACTCACAAATAGTTTGAGCTTTAAATTATGCCATGAGTTTCTGAACCATGGTATCAGAGAGAAAACTATCACTATCATCTATTTCCTTCGTAAGTCTGGAGATTCCTGCTAAGTCACCTCAATCCCTCTTCTTTTCTATTAAAAATAAACTCTGCTCCATTAACTCCATTCCATTAACCTTTCCTCCTGGTTAAAGGTTTCTAAACCACTCCAAGGGCTGCCATTTCCTATTCTTCCAGCCTGCATTTATGGTGGAGTGTAAAAGTGAAATAAGAGCACCGGACAGGGATTGTCATTTTTTTTCAAAGCTTATCAGGAGATGCAAAACTGAGTTCTCAGAGTCAGACTTTGAGTTTTTCCTTACTAAGAGTAGGAGAGAGATTATCAGTCCCTGTTTCCTCCAGCCCAAGCTCCAGTGAGAAGTGAAACTCAGATGGCTGTTTGTTGCTCAAGGACTATTTGCCTATTTGCAGGTTGGGTCTCTGGAGAACCATATGAGAGTAGTAGGAAACAGGTAGTCTTTTGGGGCATCCTCAAGTTACCAAATCAGTTGCTAAACATATGCATCTAGTGCTGAGATGCCTTTGGACATCTGAGACACCCACATGGCACTGGCAGAAATTAAAGGAGACTCGTGCACTTCTGGAAAAAGAGAAAAGGGTCAGAGCAGAAAGTATCTCAAATGGTTTATCTTGTTAAATGCACTCAAATGACCCTGGTGATCTCTTAATGCCAGAAAAGTGCATGCAGTTTATACGATTCTCAGCCTTTTTGTGCCTTAGAGTCCTTTCTAGTGCATATGCTAAAAGGATATATTAGCTCAGGCTCTGGGACTCTTTAGACCTCCATGTTGTGGAACTACAGAAGAAGGGAAATTATAAATTATCACTTTGAGCAATCAAATTGAAAACAGAGAGAAGCTGGGCATGTATAAGAGCAAGCAGTTGGTGGGAATGATGTCAGATGAGCAGCCATCAGCTAAAGCTTCACAGCACTGAGGATCAATAAGGATCAACTCTGGAAGCTGATTTTGGGCTGAGGTTCAGCTTTGTCAGGTAATGTTTGTGCTGATCTCTTACTTCTCCTATAACCCTATTCTACTACAATCCTTTTCTCAGCTGAAGGGCAAAAGCTGAATGTTGCTCCTTGTGGGCAACGGAGCTTTAACACTGTGCATCTTTAGGGTCGGGTTTAATGCGTGGTGCAGAAAGAGCAGCTGTTGTTCCCCAACAGATTCAATGTCTTACCAAGCTGTTAATTACAGAACATGCCATTTCCAACCCAGGTCTGGGCTGATTGGTGTATCTGGAAAATGACCAGATGCTAAGGGAGGCTTGTAATTTATAGGTTTGCAATAGGCTGATGGATTTAATGACATTAAATTAGCAGCCCAGATCCCTGTGTGCAGCTCTGACAATGCATGTTGATGACAGTGGGATAGATCCTGGCATTCTCCTTTAGTTTATGGGCAGAACTAGCAGAAAGCTAGTTCTAAAGCTCCCAGGTTCTAAAAGGACTCAAAAGATTTGATACTACAATGGAGTCCCTGTGAAAATGCCTTTGTCCTTGAACAAACCACCTCAAGGCACATTTTACAAACAGCTCTGCATTTAAAGTGTTTGGACTGCGAAAACTTGTCTCACTATGAGGAGTGGACTGACCTTCTTTGAGAAGCCAACCTCAGATCTCACCTAAGGCTTAGAAACCCTGACCTCAACCATCAGTAATAAGAAGAAAATGATACTCCATTCCTCTTTATCATAGTCTTTGTTGTAGTCCTTTTTTGTGGGACCAATTTTACTCAGTTTTACAGGGGTACTCCTCTTTCGCTATGTGTCTGTACAGCATCTAGTATAGTGCTAGATAGTACTTTTCTCATACAGGTTGGTCTGGTAGGTTGGTACACACTAGGGTGGCCTAGAAATGTCTGAGAGTATTTTGCACATGCAATACCTGAGTTATCTCCCATGGTTTCACAGTAGGATGTCTATTTTTCCATATTGACCATCGAATACAGAAAGAGGTCATTTTACCTCCCTTTGTTCAGAGTAGAGGGAGAAACCATTAATTTCTTTCATCAGATGCACAAGGCTTCTCGCAAAGAAGTGCTGCCCCTCAGAAATACTTAGCATTGTTTTACAGAGTTGCAGCAGGGCTCAAAGTAATTATCACACAATGTCTTGCTGTGTTGTTAGTAGGTGCTCACTGTGAGACTGGCCAACACGAACTTAGGAGGCAAATACCACCATACTGTCCTACTCCCAGTGACTTTTTGAATCTCTTCTTGATGATTAAGTCATTCTCCAGCTCTCTATGGCTGCAGTCCCACTGACAGAACTTCATGATGAGAACTTGTTTTGGAAACATTATTGAGGTTTAAGATCAAGACACAGCAGTTTCCTGTCCAAAGCCATCGAGAGACTTAATTTAATTTAAAGGTACTTTGTTGTATTCATTTTAACAGCATAGGCCTCCCAGTGTGACAACCTCTGTTTTACCAACAAAAAGGAAGACGTCAATAGACATTTGGGTCAAAAGCTTTCCTTAAACTAGAAGAAAGTTCTGCTAGAAGGTTAATTTTGTTTTCAGTTACTTGAAAAATGAAAGTACCGTGTTTTGACTTGCAGTGTGATTGATTTTTTTTTTCATTAGCTCCTGATCTGTTTGTTAAGTGTTGGGATTCCTTGCTGATTGTTCTTGAAGAAATCAATGATCTGAATTTGGCTATGGGAGTCCTTCAGTCTTGCCTTTAAGTTTGTGGCTTGAGAGCATCTTACATTGATAATGGCTAGAAGACATTTTGTTTCTGTGGTCCTCTAGGAAATGAAACAGTGGCTTTGATATGTAGGATTTTGCAGGAATAAAAAGCATCAGCAGAGGCAGCTCCTTACCTGGCTCAACAGAAAGGTCATGGCCCACAATAAGTAAAATTTCTTCTCTCTCTTATGAATAAGGAGTCAATGTCAGGAGAAAAGATGCAATATCTGTGAAGCTTATTATGCCCTTTTAAGCTCTTGGGTGAAATATTTCAGCCCTATCAAATCTAGCAGTCAAACCTCTGGACAGGAAGGAAGATATTTCACCTCTTCTTTCAGTGCTATTTGCTGGTGTTAGTGTTACCTTTTCCATCCAGGAAATTAACATCTGGGAAACAAAAAAATCTCCTAGATATACTAATTGAAGAATGACCCAAGTATGCACTTGAGTTCAGAGCAGTGAATCCTCATCTAAGAAACCTTCATAAATTAGACCTCATGATAGGTGGCTGGGATACAGACAACCAGACAGAGCCTGCAGCATCCTTGTTTCCCAGCGAAAAGTGTCACCTACAGATACTTCCTATCATCACTGTTGAAAACCATCAGCCTGTGCTGTGATATTTATGTTATTGCCAGTGATTAACTAAAGCTGCACAGTCCTCAGCAAGCCATCCACTTTTAAGGTCAGCTTCTGTGAAGATCTCTCGTGCCTCCAATAGAAGCCTGAAGGATAGTGCTTTCAGACAAGACTTGTAACGTTCATCAGCCTATGTTTGGTTTCCAGTTCATCACTCGCCAGAATGGCATCTCTTATCTCAGTATAAGAAACTCAATGATCCTATAAATTTAGATGGCTAAATTTTATGCAGTTCCCCAGGTAGTATTAAAGCAACTCAATTACCTGGAAATGTGACGGATGGAGCGTAGGTGATAATGAGACCTGGTTGCAAATCTATGCCTGCTTCCCCTACTAGTTGAAGACTGTAAGTCTAAAGCGAGGGGGGCTAAAACAACTGCTCCTACATCTAGAAAAAAAGCAGGATCAAAGGTCAAACATTATGTCCTGGGCTTCCCAAACACACCTGCACTCTGAGCTGCCTCCCATACAGTGGTCAGCTCCTGGCAAAGATGCAGTTCTCCCTACAGCCGTCAGTTTGTCCCTGATCCAGTTTGTTCCTTGACACAAATGCCTTCATCACTGAAGAAAGTACAAGTTTGCATCTCAAGCTCAAAGGTGCAAGATTTGAAACTCTTCTTTCTTTTTGGAAAGAAGAGAGTTCAAGAAAAATATATTCTCAAACACGATCTGGCACGTACTGAGAAAAAAACAGCTCATTCATTTCCTCACAACTACAGAGCACTGGTGAGCTAGATTTCATACTTCTGATACCATCTTCAAATAATTGATACTTTCATTTTCTGTCTTCTGCAAATAAGTCATTTCATTTCAGATTCAGGACATTTCTCTCCTTCTATCCTATAACAACATTTTGAGAATCATGTCTGATTCACAAAATTCCATAAATTATAAATTACAGTGTATTAACTGTTCACAAGCCTAGCAATGCCATCAGTCTTCTTCTTCTTTTCTTAACTTTCTTAAATTTTCTTAGAGATTGCATACCATCTTTGTGGACATATTTTCAGGAAGACTGGGAAATACAGGTATGAAGATCTTATCCAGGCATTACTTTGAACGTAAGCTGTTTCCACACTCACAGGCAGTCTTTGCAGTATTTGGATCACAAGTTTTTTCTTCTTCACTTAAATATTCTTTTCCTTTTCCTCTCTCGAAGCTAGTAAAAAAGCAGGATGAAGAAAAGACCTTGTACAACTAGGTAAATATTGCAGTGTTTCTAGTCGTGTATCCAGAAGGCTTTGGTGGATTCAGTCCACTGGCTTGAATACCCTGTTTCCTGTTATTCCGTGCCCCACATTGAAGATAGGGCTGCAATTGTCTGGATACAATCAAGCCAGTAATAAATAGAAATGTAATTTACAGGAGGGGAGAAAGAAAAAAAAATAAATAACTTTATTTCCCTTATTTTCAGAGTTGATGGTGGGAAATACTTCATTTTCTAAAATTCTTCAAACATTTTAAGAATCTTGAGGTTTTTTTTATTTCTCCTCATTTTTTGTCCTCTGCAACACATTATAATGTTTTTAAATACGTCAATTTTGGGAAAAGTTCTAGATAGCAGACTTACGATTTTACTTTTTCTTTTTTTTGGGGGGGGGAACAGTTTTGGGGAAAATATGGGGAAAAAAAAGACCCTAATATAATAAAACACTGGATGTGACATTCCTCCTGAACCCAGCACAGTGTCTCACAGAGATCTCTGAGCTGTTTCTGAGTGAACCAGTATATCTCTAGAGCAGGGTAGGAGGCCATCAGGAATTAGGCTCCAAGTCCTGGTATGTGTATGCCCATTTGACACCATGCCTGTATTACTGAGAAATGAGGTGTCTTAGCCATGTGGAGGGGGGTCCCAGCCCTGGTGCTCCCTCAGTCAGCTCTTTGCCAGGTGCCAACCTGCGCTACGTAGATGCATGGAGAGGCTGAAGTGCTTGGTGATACCATAGCAGGCCGTTTAAGTCTTTAGAGATCCCTAATAGCTGGAGGAGAGAAGAGTAATCCAGGAGACATCAGGATACTTCAAGGAACTTGAGCAAACTCAAGTTCCAGAGTTGAGAGCACAGACACGAGTTCCCCAGGATGCCAGTATGTGTGGGACAGGAGGGTCTGTACAGAAGGAGGGCACACAAATAGGAAGGATGGTTGCTCAAGCAAATGACTTTCAAAAGTCCTGAGCCATTAGGCAGCGAAAAAAGTGATTACTCAAAAAAAGATGCCCCATCGTCAGTTCCCTTACAACATCAGGCCAGATCCAGCACCTGAAGCAGTCAAGTGAACTGCCTTCAGTTGCTATGTGTGAGGGTCTGTTGAAGGGTTGCTTACAATGAGGAAGACTTTCCAGTTCACTCTTCCCTGTCACAAAAGATCCTTTCTTCTTTCCATGTGACTCTGCAGTACTTCTACTCTCTTTTCCTTAACTTTGCCCTGGCATACACAAACTCCTTCCTTGCAAGGCACAAAGGCATTCTCTGCTCCTGGAAGAACCAAATTTTGCATTGTTAGAGAGAAAAAGGAAAAATAGGGAATAACAATTAAACAAATTCTCCTGACGGGTTGCTGTACTGATTTATTTTGCAATTAGCTGCCTTTTGACTCCAGTACTTTATCAGACAAAACAATAGGTCAGCACTAAGTTTCTAGGGCCTGAAAGCCCAGATTATATCAGACAAATATGCTGACATATTGTTTTAGCCAGTGCTGTATGATCCCCAGGAGACTCAGCATCTCTTACTAATGACCAGCCTCACAAAGCCAAGCAAGATACAACAGATAAACCCACCTATTACTGCAGACACAGTTCTTCTGGGCTTGAGAGCTCCAGGAGGCTGAATAAAGGAAGCTATTCTTCTTCTCCAAGAAGCCATTCGGCAACGTCTCTGAATATCAGATGATACAAATACCACATAGTCCTTCAGAACTGGTCCTAATCTTCCACGCAGGAGAATACTAGAACTCCAGAGAAAGCTAAGGAAATGTTTAATGGTATTGCTGTGAGATATATAGGTTTAAGGATATTGCCTTGTTCTTCATCCTTCCCAGTTTGGGACTGATGTTCCTGCACATACATCTTCAGGGAGAGCATCATGCAAGTCATGAGAACAGTCATCCTGAGTCAGACGCAAAGGCATCTTGCCTCTCTCTGACACTGACCAGCAATGCATGCCTCAAGAAGCATGTGAGGACTTTGCCCTGTGAGACCAACCCTACCTCCAGTGAGCTGTGTCTTCAGCTCTGTGTTTAAAAGGAGAAAGAGAAATTTCCTTATGCATATGTATCTTCCAGAGGTAGCGGCAGAGCTTGTGTGCAAAAAAACAGTGTGTTTTGAGCCTAGAGGATCATTGCAATCTTTTTTTTAATAAATAAATAAAGATTTTAAAAAGCAGCCCAAATTCCCTGGTTTTCCGAGGAAGCAGATCTCAGTTGTCTGTGCATCCTCCCTATAAATATCTGTGAAATCCCTAGCTGATTTTAACTAAGGATCACTGAACCACAAGGCATCTCAAGGGCAAGATTTAAGGAGAAGGAGCAATCAAGGAGAGGAGAGAGTGCTAAAAAGTATTCAGTTCGGCCCAAACGGAGTCTTGCAGTTCTACTGGAAACCAAACTCTTTTAGCTCTAGTGTTCATGGAACTATTCATTTTTTATTAGCATCTAGTATTCATATTTCTGTGCATGGTATCTCACACCAGCCAAATGTTTACCTCCCTTCCCTCCTCACTTTTTGTTGTGCAGGCTCTTCTCTGCAATAAAAGTATCATGGTAGTTTTCTGGGTGAGTATTATTGCAGCATATACTGCTGCTGCTTCTTATCTATTCATCATCCTTTTGCAGCACTTATCGAGGGATTTAAAGTCTCCTTGATTGTAATGTTCTTTTGGAAATAAGGGTATAAAGCAGATCTTAGAGTCCCCTATGCCCGCTAGGCATTATTGTATCTCAAACCAAAAAAGGACTAAACATCAGTTATGGCAAAGAGAAAGTATGCCATTAACTCTTCAAATGTCCACTCAGATTTTGTAGGTATGGTGTAGAAATCACTTTTGCTACTGAGACCTCAGAGGAAATTTTGGCATGTGATTCAGATAATCAAAGATAAGATGGCGACAGTCTGAAACTTTGCCTAAGGCCTTACTTTGAGATAAATCCACACCAAAGTCATGAAGTTATTTGAAAATACTTGGCCATATATCTGGGGCAGGTGTCTTGTAGAAGCAAAAGCACAGATATGAATGCTGGCTAACCCTTTCCATGCCAGTAAGCCTCCTTGAAGCTCTGCGCATCTTGTTGACAGCTGCAGTACACATTTCTACATTCCAAACAGTCACTTTTACCACCATCATAAGCATGATCTGGGAGAAGAATTACACTCATTAGCCTGATCAAAAAGCTTTAGGGAAAATTCCTCCACTTGATTGGGTTTGACCTACAGTGTCAGGATGAAGCTGACACACCTTGTCTCTTGCACGTGACAGGAGCTCAGCATCCATAACACTGAAGCAACATCTACATTTCTCCTCTCTCAGAACAGAACAGATCTTGAGCCTCTGTTGTGCTGAGAAGGGGCACATCTGGGATGCACCTGCAGGAAAGCAAGCAAGCAGGCCCATAACTTTCTGAAGATGGATTTGGAGATTGCGGGGAGGGGGCTATTTCACCGAGTATGTCAGTGGGGAAGCTCTGCCTGAGAAAACTGTGAGCCAAGATGGAAATTCCAAACATCTGATTACCACTTCTTTAGACATATCCCTTCTCCCTTCTTCCCCAAAGGGAAAAAGAAATAATAACAAAACCAAAACAACCAATAACTTCAGATTTAATGCAGGAAGATAAAGTCCATAATTCCTGCCAGATGCTTCTGTGACAGGGTCAGAAATGAGCAGAACCTCTCTCAGTCTAGACAGAAGAGTTTCACTTACTGAATTGAGGGGGCCTGGAGTTCTGTAAAGGACAATATGCTCCCAGTTCCACAGCATAAGAGACATGACTGGTATCTATGGGTGTCGCTGATTTCCCTCTCTCCCTTTATTTTTTGTCTTGTTGAAGATCAAAAATAACATCACCAAATATTTTCCCTATTTTCAGGCTAAGCCATGGTGTGGTGAGTCAGTCCATTTACATTAAAATAATAATTAGTAGACACTGTGCATTAGTAATACACGTCTAGTGATCTAAAAAGGCTGGAAGAACTGAGCTCCCCTCCCTAATTCAGCAAGAGGTGCCAGTTCAGGACCTTAAGGAGAGTGTGTGTGGATGCATGTAGTCTTCTTGCACTATCCAGCCCTTAAAAGATCACTTGTATTGGATCATGAGCTGCTGTGCTGCTTTCTCAAAATAAACTGTCATAGTTTAACTGGGCATTTTCACATTCCTTTACCTCTAGTCCCCCAGCACCATGAAGAGCCCATGACTCTCTCCAAGCTTGAAGAGCTAGTCCATTGATTTGAGCTCCAGGCGATGAAGTACCCAGTGAGAAATCATGCCCATCTCCCAGTCCTGAGCCCTCATAAGGTACAGTAACCAGCAACAGTTCAGCCTCTGAAGGTTCAGGAGATCTGCGGTCACTTCCCATGTGCCCCCAGTTTCTCTGTGTGACTTTGGTCAGGCTGGAAAAAAGAGGGTAAAAGCAACCCTGTGACTGCCTCATTTACGTAGACAGTCAGTTCTCTGGGGATGTTTCGTCCTGCAAGGATAGATAATAGCTATCAGCTCAGGCACCCAGGCTCAGCCAAGGTCTCAATCCACCACCACATCACTAAGTTAGACAGGGATGAATTATGAGGCAAGGGCCAGACTTGACTTTGATGTTCCAGCTCATCATATCTAATCATTAACACTCCCTAAAAGAAACTTAAAGGTTTCATTTTGGGGTGGATTTCCCCTCCTCCCTTGAGGCACCTCCCTTACATACACATACATATTTTTTTCCACGTTATTGGGATTTCTTTGCAATAAGGTCAGGAGAGAAGGGGATTTTTAGCTATTGCTTACTTTACAGCCCATTTCTCATTCTTCCTAGTGCTCCCAGTAATACTTACTGAAAGACAAAGCTATTCATCTTAGCGCATTCCCGGCCAAGTGTGGTTTGAAGCAGTTCACTAGCACTGTCAGAAGAGATATTACTCGCTATAAAAAGCTGCCTTATTCTCTCAAGTTGCCATGCTCAGACTGTGACCCTCTTTTTTTTTCCTGTGAGATTGGCACAATGATTGCTTGCTTCTAGTCACCTGGAACTTTTCTGACTTGAAGACATTTTATTGAAAAATGCATGTGTCAATCACCCTCGCACCACCATATGCTGTTATAGCAGGAGGAAGCCCAGCGAGTCTGTTCATTGTGCTTGTTAAACTGCAGGATGGGTGACCTTACTAGAAACACCGTCACCACGCTCTGCAAAGTGGTGGTGGGAGCAGCTGGGACAACTTGCATTTCTTTTGAAAGCTTTCACTAGCAAACTTCAGGATCTTCCTTCTTCGCCTTGTTCCTGGGCAGATTCTAACTGACAGCAGCAAAAGCTTTTCTGTTCACATCCAATGGGTTGGCACTTGGGAGACAAAAAAAGAGCAAAGAAAATAGCCTGGAGGTATCTGTTCCAAAGCCAGGTGAACACTTCACTTCACTCTGGAGCCAGAAACCAGAAGGGAGGGGGGAGGTGAAAGACCACAGGCTGCCAACAGAGCATCTCTACCAGGTTGGGATGAGGCTATTGCTAGAGCACTGGGAAGTCCTGGGGCAGACTGGAAGTCCTGGGCTAGAGGAGCTGCCATACCAAGCCATATGCCTTTTTTATTTTTTCCAAGGAGGAGAGACATTGCCTGTAATACTTCTCCTGTCATTCAAAAGTTTTATAATAAACCCACTCAGTTTATTTTCAAGACAGCTTGAACATGACAGCAATTTTCCTTGCCTTGCAGCAGATTGCAAAAACGCTGGTGGGTCCTTCCTGCTTCCGATATCACTGGAGATCAAGGCTCTGCTTTAGCAATAATCAGATAAGTAGTCTGCAGTCCAGAAACCAGGCCATCTTCCACATGCACATCCTGCAGGGATGGGGCTCCTGCAGAGCTGCTTGTAATGAAGCAAGCAAAACTTTGGTTTGCAGTAACCACTGCCAACGTGATCTGAAGATACATAGTGATCTTTACAAGGAGAGTAAGAGTCATAATTTTTTGTCTGTGGCAACCTCTCAGGGTGTAATCTGGCTAAATCCACACATCTTTATTGATTTCTATTTAGTCTCACTTAGGTCTAAAGAAAATTTAAGGAGGAGACAGCAAGTATCCACTAATGCAAGTAATAGATACAGCTACTCATGGGACTCCTGACTGAGCACAGCCACAGTCTTTGCTAAATGAAGCTTGTCATTCCCTGTGCATCTTCCCTGTCGTTCTCCACTCTGTCTCCAGGAGAAGAGAAATTTTCCCTGCCTCTCCCTTCCCTGACCTGGGGACAACCACAGTCAGTGCTTCCTTGCTGATTTTATGTGCATAATCACAGAGAAAACTGGTGGACGTTGCTACATATGGATCACACATACATATGTATGTGCTAGGAGCCTATGTAGCCAGGTAATTACCTGCAGAGGGAAATAGAGATTAATTTCCATGCCCATGGAAAGCAATGGATCTGAGCACCCATGGGCTTTGGAAAGATTTAAAAACTCCTCTCAGATACAGGAATTTGCACCCTGAAATGCAAGCTCTGAGCAGTCACTCCAGCAGGGTGACTTAATTACTGTATGCCCTGACTTCCCGGGGCTAGTGGATCTTATCGGATTATGTCTGTGCTACCGAGTAAAGCAGGTTAAAGATCATCTCCTGGCCCAGGGGCAGGGCATATCTCTCTTCCACACAACTCAGCTTCCTTCCTCACACAAGAACTGGGCAGTCTGGCCCATCCCTTTGCAAGGGGGAAGGAGCCACATCCGGCCCTTTGAATTCTAGACTTTGCAAAGAGAATTGAAAGGAGGAAAGTGTTTGCATGGTACTGAGAGCACATCATCCTCACATTTGTTGGTAGGAAAGTGTAAAAAGGCCTGAGCAACAGTGTTCAGATGCATGTCTGGGTGTGGAGGCCCTCAAGGACTGGAGGGGCTGCCTCAGGTGTCTTCGTTCACATCTGTTACATGGAAATTGAGCCAAACATGAATCTGGTTATTAGCTTCATTAACTGTTCTAATGCCAGGTGATGCAAATGCATAAATAGGTTCATCATGTGAGTTTTGTATTTGGAGCCTGGGTCCCTTTAAAGAGTTATGAATCTGCTCTGGGGCCAGACTAAGGAAGGTCAACGCAGGGAGAGAGCAGTGTTATCTGAATGTGGTAGCTAAAAGAGCCTCTAAACAACGGGCATGAATCCAGCCCACAGCACTGACCTTCCTGCCCGAGGAAAGCAGGGAGCTTGGCCCTGAACATAGCAGGAACCATGGAGACACATTTATTATTTTATTGCTTTTGCAAAAAAATGAAAATATTATTAATGAGTGTAATTTATAAGCAGAGGAGCAGACAAAACACGCTTTTCATGAGCTGCTGTGCACTACCTCAGGAGGGCAAGGGAGGAAGCGATGGGTAGATACCGGCTATTGTGTCTGGTTTGCAAGGTTACTTGTTCTGATAGAGCTTCATTTCACATCTATCTCGGAAAACAAATTCCTTTTCAGGCCTTTTCATAATGAAGAATAAAGAGGCTATTGTTACAGAAAGCTAATTGTGCTTTTAAGCCATTTTCTGCAGCCAAGCTCTATGTCACTCTGGAGAAGCCAGAGAGCTCAGATTGCTGCAGAAGAGACAATACAATCCTCCAAAGTACACCTGCAACTACCAAAAGATAGATCTATTTGTCTGGGCCTGAGAAATCACCTTCTTTGACAACTCTTAATTTTGTTTCAGGAAATTGCCTTATTTCTTCCATGAGAGTGTGGGTGAAGTTTCTATTATTGTTATAGTACAGAGATTCACATTAATTGTGACAGAGAGAGAATCAATAGGGAAACTAAGCACAATTACTGACAGGCAAGCTCCCACTTCAGCTTGCACTCTAGTTTTGTCTCCGTTGTTTACCACAATTTATACACCCTTTGGTCTCCTACATAACTCTCAAAGACATCGAATGGTTAAAAAAACTTACTGTGCTTGAATATTTTCCTGAAATTCCATTGCATTCTTTAACACCACCTGAATTAAATTGTATTTAGAAATGCTTCAGATGTGTTAGAGTGTTTTTAAGACAATTTAGAGTCATAAAATTTTACCCGGAGGGAATACAGGAAGAGCAGTCATTAAGGATGCTTATCATTAGACTTTTAACCTTCATAGTTTCCCTGTCTTTCCTTACCAAGCAGCTCTGGTGAGGACCATTCTTTCTAAAGCTTGTTCATTTATCTCTTTCTTTCACATCAATTAGTGCTATTAAAGCAGAGTTGTTATGTAGATAGCTCTGATATAGAAGCATCTCCTCCTTGCTGTCTTTATCCTTTTTCTCTGTTGCTTGAAATTCCACTAATGCTCTCCAGAAAAACTGCATTTTTCTCAATATCTCCATTAGATGGCTTGGCTGTGTTTTGCTTTTCCTGGTGACCTAGTGTGACAGGTCAGTACACTGGCAACTGAGCAAACAGGTCACCTGCCAAATCTTCCACCTTTAGTCTGGCCAATATCCTAACGTATGAGCCAGACTGGCTTAAATTAATTAAAAAAGATTTAAAGTAATAACATGGGCTGTCTTTGTTGGCTGCTAGGTTTCCACTATTAGGCAACTCTAGGATAAATATTTTGTAGCTCTTCCAGAAACAGTACAGGACAGACCTTGAGGTCTAGACTGTGGAGATAGCCTAAATATCTCTATGGATTTGATCCTATTTTTGTTTTTCTTCCTTCTTATAGAAGGATTATCTCATAACCACAGGGAACCTTGGAAGAAAAGAATAAGTCTTGTTATACTCACAAGAATGTCACCGTGAACTAATAAGAGTGTATTGATAGAGTACTCATTACTCTATCAATACATTAATCCCAGGACAAAGCTGTGCCTAACTCTTCTCCTTGCTTCAGTTGCTTCTCATGCATCAATACCATCAGCAAGCTGGCAGCTGTTTTGCAGAAGAATCATCTTCCCAGAGAACAGAACCGGCGATGGACACCTGTGAAAAAAAAAGTCTGGTCCCACAGACCTCATCCCTGGGGCCTTTGAACAACATTCCTGGGGAGAAGAATGGCTTCCACTAGGAGCAGCATCTCGTTACTGGAAACAGGATAAATTCAGTATCACTGCCCTGTGAATATCTCTAAGACTTTCTGCTCTAGTGTTGTCCTTATTCTTCTTTTCCCTCACCCACAATGCAAATGTTGCTTTGACTAGAATGAGGTGTATTTCAGGACTGGCCAGTCAGGCTGAACTGGTGTTTGTCCATCTGATGATAAAGCTGACCTTCTTGCTGAGTTTTGGAAAAATCCATCTGACTCTTTCAGGGCCTTTCCATTCCTGCCAGTTACTCTGAGCGATGGCCAAGCCACTAAACATAACTGTGATGGAGCCGTTTCTTTCATCTCAAAACTGAATCTCCAGAGTGTATCCCATCAAGCTGTTAGGTCAAAATCATTTGGTCAAGATTTGCAACAACCCCAAGTTCACTGCTCGGTTCTGATTTCCCCACTTGGACTAAGGTGAGTGCTGGGCCCTGAAGTGCCTGTTTCACCGGGGCACAAGCACTCTGTAAAAGCACCATTTGTATCTCCTTCTGCCATCGGTCTCTACAGCTCAGTGACAGTCTGAGGATTTTAACTATAATAGAAGATGTCTAAATGAGGTCTCGAAGAAAGCGTGTGCTACAAGTTACTGTGACAATAATCACTTTAGGGAGAAATCTAGCCTCACATCACAGTCTGCCTTTGTAATCTATTTAATGCTCTTTTTTTTTTTTTTTTTCCAGTGCTCTGGTTCCACCCTCATGCCTAGACAATGCCAAGCCTCTGGAGCTATGCTGGGACAACCCAGCTATGGTTGTGTCTCAGAGGAGCCACCAAACATAACAATGGGGAAATTCATAAACAGCGAGAAGTTCCCCAGGGGAAGTCTTTATTCCTGTGACCATCTCTAAGAGGATCCAACATAAGTCTATGTCAGGTCCAACATTTCTCTTTATAAAGCTCATTAAAGTCAAGAGCATTATCTGCCCTGCTGCTGAAGATCTGCCATTCTGCTTGAACCAACAAAGAGACACAAAGGGCAGTGATATAAGAACTAGTGGGAGCTGAGGTCTTCCTTACTCCGGGGAATATAGTCACCAAGTATCACCCTCAGGACATAAATCCCAGGACATCTTTTTTACTAGACTGTTCGTCCCAACAGACATTTATTTTCACTAAAATTGTGTCCCAACAATTTCCCATTCTCTTTCCCAAATCATACTGGCAGAGAAATGAACAGACAGGGCCCACATGTACTCAGGAAGCCCTAAGGGTTTTATTTCATTTTGAGCTTGCATCAGCAACAACAGGCAGTGAAGTAGGAACCCAAGCAAACTTATCCCAGCTGAGTGTAGATTTTAGAATTAAAGATTGAGAGAAAGGTCTCCATTATAGGGGAGAAGGGGGTGTCAATCTATAGATAAGATAAAACTTGTGCTATAATTTATGTTTATCCCCTGCCACCCTGCAGATGGATGATTTTGTGGCTAAGGCATGAGCCCTGTGTTATTCCCATCTCTGCTACTGATACAGACAAATCTTTTATTTTTTTTTTCCAGTTGCCTCTGACATCAACAGGGAGATTTGTGGGAATTTCAAGGGACATCAGATTCAGTGATGAACCTCCTTGGGACACTGTTTCTTCATCAATACCACTTGCCTCACAGAGGAGCTTCATTCCTTATTCCAGGCAAGCAACATTATATCATCAGAGAGACAGCGTGAGCAAAGGCCGAAGTCATCATGTCCATACAGGTGCCATTAACAAGCACAGACACAAAAATCAATGCAGAGCACTTCAAGTCTTTAAGCTCCAGGCCCACACTGACCCCCGTTATCTGACACACCTTTTGTTGCCCACTCTGTTCCCTGCAAATAGAGACAGACACCTCCCAGCAAACTGGGTACTCCTTTCAGTAGATCCTATTCCTGCAAAATATTGAGCTGTAGAAGAAAAGAAAGCAGGTGTATAAACTCCCAATATGTCTGTAAGATGAAAAAGAAAGAGACAGAGGCTTATTTAAAATTAACATCAGCCCCAAGGGATGGTACTCCTGTCTCTGCAGTTCAGATTTATTGCAGTGATGTTGTGGCTCCCACAGCCTTGTGGAGTCAAAGGGGACAGAACAACTAGCAGGACTTTATTGTCTTTCCATGACTGAGCGTTGGGTTTGTAATTAGAGCAGCTACTGATGCTAATCTGACTGCAAAGGGCACCAGAGCTGCCAGCTGATCTCCACCTCTCATGCTGCCGCAGCCTGGTGCATGAGATTTGCAGCTGAGCTGAAAGGTGGAGAATATATAAGACACGCTCGCAACAGGATTTCAGTATTTCCTTTGCTTTCTGTTGTGAAGAGGCAGATTTTCTATTTCTGCTCTATTCACTCAAGCACAGTAAGCACCCCTGTGACTGGATGATCTCTAGGGTATGATAGGTTTGAGGGAATTGGGTCCAAAATGAATATTTTGTTGATGCCATTTCTGGTCAAGGAACACAGCAGGTGTAAAAGCGCATAATCCCAGGGGTACCAATGGCTAAGGCATCCCATTACCTACAACAAAACAACAAACTCTGGGTTTGTCAAACCTCTTAAGCAAAAGGGGGTTGGAGCTGGTCACCAAACCATCCTTCCATACATGCATACAATTTTCTTTGGCGCCCCACTGCCTATTTTCACACTATTACATGTAAAAAACTAGGGTTTGTTGACTCTAGAATCATTTGGAGGTGAGTCTGATGGTCCATTTTATACTGAAAGATCTCAGAGGCACTTAAGTCAACAACATCTGCATGTTAGAGCATGAAAATCCCTGTTGTTCAATGAATCCTGTCTGTTTTGTCAGGCTGTCATTCTGGATCTTTCAGAAGGCTCTTCCTAGGGACCTTCTTAGTCCCAGATTCCTGTCACAACATGATCTTTCTATTATTCAATTAGTATCCCCACAAAATCAGCTGTTCACCTTTAGAGCAAGCCAGTAACATTCTACAATTTTCATTTACATCTTTGTCCCTTCTCATGGCAGGAAAACAGAGACAATCCTCCATCTTTCTCTTCTAGGTTTCATTTTTGTGCGGAATGAAGTGCTCTTCAGATTTCTGCCACAGTGTTTTGTAGTTAGCCTCTTCTGCCTGAGGTAACTGAAATCCATTAGAAGTATTAAGTGCTTCAAAACCAGCAACTGACAGAAATAAAGCCATTTCTGACTACCTTCCATTTTCTGCTGGCATCCCTGGCTTGCAGGTGCGGACAAAGAGATACTTAAAATGTCGTGTTCTCTCTCCTGTATTTTTCAAGAGTTTTGATTCTAGTGGGTCTCTCAAATGCCCCACTCTTCACCTGCAAAGTGTTTATTTCTTTCGCTTTACTCTAAATATCATGGGCTGCTCAGAAATCACTCAGATCTGAAGAGTTCAACAGAGGTTTGACTCTTCCATTAATGTCTAAACTCCCAATGCTGCAAAGCAGAAGGGACAACGTGATTTAACAGACCCATCCCAGAGCTGTGCAAATGTACAACACCTTACAGTCAACAAGAGGGTACAGAGAGAAAAAAGCCCACTGAGAAAGGATCCCTTAGTGTTTGTCTTGGGAAGATAGGCTGTCTTTCATCAAAGACGGGAAAGCAAGTGGTCCTGCCCTCTTCACTTAGAAGATACTAACAGAGTAGATATTGTTGCAGAGCACCACAGCTTCTCTCCTGCATCAGGACCCAATGCACCAGATTTCTCTGGTCAGCAGGTGCTTCAGCTATGCTTCCCTGGTGTGTGAGGCCCAGGAGCGAGCAGACAGCAGGCAAATTTCGTAGTCATGGGCACTTCAAAGAAAGTGACAGGAGTCCCTTGCTCAGAGCAGGAGATATGATGGATCCTGTTGATTCAGCGCTGAGATGATCTCAGTGGCTTGGGAGAAGAAATTGGATGCATCAAGGAAGCAGGCAGAGAGAGGATCTGCTTCATTCAGAACTTATGGCATGGGAACAGCCTGTTATCCCACCCGTGAGGATTTGAGATAACCCACTAGACTCAGGACTATGTGATAGCAAAAAGCAAAAGACTTTTTGCTACTGGCAGGAAGCGGTCACTGACCACCCCAACCAAATAAACCTCCCTCAGTAATTCCCTGAGGTCCAGACCACAAATGGTGCATCACACTGGGCTTACAGAACACCATCACACCAGCAGCTAGCAACTCCCTGGGGAAAACCAAACCAAATGACAGCTCTATACAAAGGAAAGAAAGTAGAAGATATTTCCTTCCATATCACATCTTCCTGAAGGACGTGGTGCTCAACAAGGCTGGGACAGAAGTGTAGGAGAAAGGCCCAGTGTGACATCTGTTTTGGTTTCCCACACAGAATTCCTGGCCCACCCCTCAGCCTGCTGCCTCCATGCCTTTCTTCTTCCCAAGCCCAGCTTTTGTAATACTAAATAATAGCAGGCCTTGTTCCCTGCCTTGCTTGCTTTTCATCTAAATTAAAACTCAGCTAATCTCATTAAAGAGTTCACCCTCGTGCCATCATGTTCTTCGGATGCCGCCTAACATCATTAGGAACTTATCCAGGGAAACAAAAGGACGTTACTCCATGCAGGGAATTAAGAATTAGTGCAGGGATGGGGCATGCCTTGCAAATGTCCCCATAATCTCTTGGCCGTGTGCAATTAATGGCTTTAATCTCCAGCTAAGTGCCACTGTAGCAATGTGAAATTGTGGATATGGGTGTCTGCATGGACTTGGAGGTGTGCATGAAACTGCAGCATGTATGTACAAAATGCACAGAAAGAGGGGAAGTGTGTTCAGAAGGTGGAAGGATGGGATGAAGAACACTCAAGCAAGCATAAAACAGAAGATTTGGGTGTCTTCCACAGGGACATTAATCGGTTACAGATATCTACCTTGGATCACAGTGCTCAGTATTGCTAAGCAAGATGTCGCAGGTATAGAAAGACACCAAAGCGTACTCCTTGGAAGAGATAATAGAGCTTCAGATTATTCTCTTGAGAATCTTGAGATCTCTTGAGAGACAGGTGTGGGTAAAGATGTGCCACTGACAGATGGGAGACAAGCTTTGTCCTCCTGATCCCTTAGTACAAAAGCAAGGTGATATTGAATACCAGGGGAAAGGGGGAAAAAACAGAAACAGAAACATCTCAGAAAACCTGTCTAAATGGGTTAAGATATGGATACAAATGACAAAACTACCCAGAGTTAAAAAGTAGTGTAAAAATAGTGGTATAAGTCCTCATGCCTGAGGACTTAAGCAAACCTCTGAGTTTTGGGGATCAGGAGGGAAATTCCTGCACTAGACTGTCTCATAGTCACCTATTGTAACATCCAGTACCTTCAGGATTAGCACTGGAGACCGTGTGATGGTTTGCCTATGGATTTTGGAGGCTTCCAATAGAAATGTGAAGATACTCGGATATAAATACATGGGCCAGAGGACACCCTCTTTGAGAGTCTAGGAGGGAGATATGGGGGTCTATAGCCAGTCTGCACGATGACCATCTATCAGGGAGAGAGGCAATACCATTTGAGAAATCTGATGGCCAGAAAAGAAAGTTTCTCCAAAGTCGTATAATCAAATATTATATAATTCTGTCAAGGATGTGTCTCTGCCAAGGACATGGTCTTTCTGCTCCAAATATCTGTCTGATCTTACTTGTCCCATCTAATCCAGTGACAGAGCTTCAAAACTTGAATTCACCTGTTTCCACCATCAGCATCTCTGCTAAAGATATTTTATTCTTCCTTCCACTTTTGTCTAGAGATTAATTTTTCCCTTATTTTTCTCTTATTCTTTCAGATAATTTTAGAAAGCTTTTTTTTGTATCACTTCATACTTGGAACAATGAAGAGGAAAATATTTTTCTCTTTCAGGTTATCTTTCTGAGAAATGGGTCACTACAGTCATTCTGTAGAAAACTAGCAACCCATTCACTTCTGGGTTTCTACTTTTCATTCAGGCCTATGATCATTATAGCCATGTTTTGTATATGAAGGGAAGTGGAGGAATGTGATCATGTTTTTTTGCTGCTGAGAAGAAGCCTGCTGAAATGAGACATCTGAGTAGTGACCTATTACAATCCAACTTCTTGTTTCTGATCTGATCTTCCCAGCATCCTGCATATTGGATTTCTTTTTCTTTTCTTTCTTTCTTTCTTTTTTTCTTTTTTCTTTTTTTTTTTCTTTTTTTTTTTTTTTTTAGGGCCTGCTCTAGGGATGCAAGCATATTTGTTCTTCAGGAGGACTTCCAGCATTAAGGGCTTTTGTATCAATGTTGCTTCTTATTGGAAGTAGAACTACACAGGAACAGGAGTAGGTTTTTTTTTAGTGAATTCCTGGTTTTGATCTCACAGGCCTCTGCAACAAGGGGAATACACATTGCTTTGACTGAGATCAGAACCATGGCAACATTTTGTATATTTATGAGCTGAGGGATTTGCTCTGGCTTGACTTTGTAGCCCATTGTGGAAGAGTTTCTACACAATAGCTGTGTGTGGGTTTGCAGTTTTGGGGAGGCAGGGATGTCTGCAATCTCAGTTCAATCAGAATTTATAATGGAACATCTCCAACACTTTTCTCCTTAATTTTTTCATTTATCGCTTTGGGGTGTTTTAATCCTAGAAATAATTTCCCTGGACTTCTTTTCTTGATGGCATAAGAAACCTACAGCACTTTTTGTGTGCTGACATTTTTATGTATACATCTTGCAGTAGTTCCTTAGCAAATGCACACCTTTAAAGTGGCTTCCTTTTTCTTTTTTAAAGTGATACGAAGACACGAACTCAAGGTCATCCTCACTGTAGTCAAAGGTTCATCTGAGAGTTTTTTCCCGAGAACTTGTGTTTGGTTATAGTTTGGCCTTCACATCAGCCTATTGGGCTACTCTGGTGCAGTGTAAGTTTTGCAAAAGTCTGGTGTCCTACATCTGTGCTCTTTGAGGAACAGTAAGGGTGCTCCAGAGCTTAAGAGAACCTCAGCTGCATCTCTGAGCTGCCCCAACCTCCCGCACATCCTTGGGCAATTCACATAAGACAAGAACTGGAATATCTATTTCTACACTGTGTACAAATCTGAGGATAGAAAAGAAGGCTTGAAATCATCCAGGACATCTCTGAGGTGCGAGCAAGCTGACACAGCATAGCAGAGCACTACCAGAGAGCAGTTCCAGTCCTTGCACTCTCTATGAGCCAGCAATGGGTCCTTGTGGTCAGGGAGGCCAATGGTCTCCTGGGGTGCACTGGGAAGAGTGTTGCCAGCAGGTCAAGGGAGGTGATCCTGCCCCTCTACTCAGCCTTGCTGAGGCCTCATCTAGAGTCCTGTGTCCAGTTCTGGGCTTCCCAGTACAAGAGAGACATGGAGCTGCTGGAGAGAGTCCAGTATAGGGCTACAAAGATAATCAGAGGACTAAGGCATCTGCCCTATGAGGAGAGAAATGGCTGTGAGAGGTGGGCCTGGTTAGCCTGGGGAAGAGAAGACTGAGAGGGGATCTTGTCAATGTGTGTAAGTAGCTGAAGGGAGGGTGTCAAGAGGATAGGAGCAAACTCTTTTCAGTGGTGCCCAGCAACAGGACAAGAGGCAACAGGCACAAACTGAACCACAGGAAGTTCCATCTGAATGTGAGGAAAAAAGTCTTTCCTGCGCTGGTGACAGAGCGCTGGCACAGGTTGCCCAGAGAGGCTGTGGAGTCTCCTTTTCTGGAGATATACGAATCCCTTCTGAATGTGATCCTGTCTAATACAGTCTAGGTGACCCTGCTTGAATAGGGGGAGTTGGACTAGATGATCTCCAGAAATCCCTTTCAACTTATTCTATTCTGTGACTCTATGGTTCTGCCCAGCCCCAAACACAGTTAAACTCTGCTCCCTGGCACTGGTTTAGAAATAACAATTCCCCACAACACCAGGTGCATAAGACAATATGTTCCTTATATGTCTTCATTTAACCTTTCTGGCTGAGTTGCACTCCTCTCTTTTGCTGGCTGTGGGGCTAGGATTTGCTTGGACCCTGGACAGTGAGCAGAGCTTCCCTGTACAGCTCTTAGGATCCACTGTCCCACCAGGACACCCATCAGGCATGATGCTAGGCTCTTCAGGAGCTCTGGGTACGGCAGGAACCTCTCAGTCTGCAGACAGCGGTGTGGGGCACTTGGGTTGCTTTGCGTACACGTCTAGGTGCTCATGCTCAGCAGTTCCCGGGAATATTTGGGTGAAGAGGTACAAAGACTTATACATATATGGAGAAGGATAATGCTGTGTGTTTTGAGAGGTGACATTTTACATGTTTTTATACACATATGTATGGAGAAAGAGGAAACATGAGAAGATTAAGCATAGGAGAGATTTAGTGAGGGCAATTAATTCTGCATTATGAGCTCAGCTGATAAAAGATTTGAAAAAATTGTAAATAAAATCCCTCAAATCACCACAATCTTCCCTGGGTTTACACTCTTGCAGGTAGTTTTGTAAACAATCGATCCAGGATTTGGTGCAAATAAGGTGACAGAAGCTTTGAAAGGGGCGAAGGCAGGAAATGAAGGAGGAGGAACAGACAGAAAGATAACAGGTTTGCCTGCAGCTGGGCAGGACAGGCTCAAACAATTTGGGGGTAAAGAGTGGTTAGATGAGCTATCAAAACTGGGATATAATTTGAAGAAAGTTCTGTCAATGTTTTTCAGACTGAGAGGCATGACACATGCTCGTCAACAGAGTTGTGAGAGTGTAAGAACTGTGATGGGCCACTCCGAGACCTGTCTCCAGGGCTGGGGATCTGTAGGGTATATCCATGCCCAAGGGTGTGCGAGTGTGGAGGGATGTGGTAAAAAGAGGTCACAGCTCACTTGCTTTCTGTGCTTGGAAATGTGGACATGTTAAAGAATACGGGTTTTTTAGGGTTTCTTTTGTAAGCCATGATTTTGTGAGCTACCTCTTTCTGGTCCCCCTCCAAGTGCCCTCTCCTCTCTAAGATGATGCATTAATGCATAGGAATAGAGGTACTTAACATTGAAATTCACCATTAATTTCTCGGTCTTTTACTGTCGTAACATTAGCGATAATGAACTCTTCTTGCATTGATGTCGATTTCATATGTCATTTCCCCTAGAAGTGCTTCATAACTTAGCAATAATTAATGATGACTTATTGTAAATTGTGTTACAGCACTGATAGCACTTCTGGGTAACTAAGTGTCACCAACTGCAGCCATCAAACTGGCTGCAGAAGCCAAGCGTTCTATGGGATTAATTGCTGTATCACACAAAGACATCACCTTTGGATCTGCACGGAAGAGGAAGGATGGTCCATGGCTTGGGATTTGAATTTGATTCAATACTCAGCTCTGCAATCAACCTCCAGCATAGCCTCAGGCAAATCATTTAAGAGATTTTATCCTCCCATAGTGCCACAACTGCAGCTGCGTGAAGCCTAGTGCAGGTTGAAACCTTGGGTGTTATGTTTTTAGGCCCTGTTCAAGAGTCATCCTGCTCCTTCTCAGAGCTGGCTGCATTCCTGTGGTGTCTGCAAGGCTCCTTCTAGATTGAAAGGTGCTGCGGAAATGAATGTGTCTCCACTTCATGGGACTTTGGCTTCCAAAGAACATATCTACCCTAGCTCACCCACACTTCGATGTGTTATCACTTACTGCCAAACCCAGCTGAATACAAACCCTCTGCTGGCAATTTAGTCCAAGGGGAGGAGTTTGATCTGAAGGTACATTTGTGTACTGCTCCTCAGGGGCAGACTGCAGCTAAATTGTTGCTGACCATCCAGCTCAGAGTAGAGAAATTAGCTCTGTCTTGTCATCCTACACTTCTGTGACGGTGGTGATGACAAATCCCTAGTGTCTAGCTAACTAAACAGTTCTGGAGCTGCATTCATACTACTAAACTCTCCCAGCTTCCAAAACAGTGTGTCCTCATCCAAATTAATCATTAAGAATGGTCTTTGATCCATACTAAAAGTTTGTTTCCCAGTGCTGGGACCCGCAGGCTGGCACTGCTCAATTTACTAGCATAGAGGTACTCTCTGTGTCACAGTTGTCCATCTATGTGATATAGACAGTAGCTTTTACCTACTTGAAAGGACAGCTGAAATGGTAAATACACTGGGAGATACTCAGACTCAGCAGCAGGAGTCCTAAAACAACTTGGTGAAGATAGAGATAGGAAGTCAGAAAGATACCAAGCAGGAAAGGGAGAGAAGATAAACAAGGTGATAATCACCAAGAGGTAGAAAGAGGGATGAATAGACAGATATCCACCAAACAGCTACCAGATATCCTCTGCCTTGACAACCTAGGGAGGGGACAAATCATGGAGATGACCAAGATATTAGGCACAATCCTGCAAGACCAGACCAGGCAATTGGTCCTGGCGTGCATCACAAACTCTTCTCCCAGAAGTAAAAGCATGCAGGAAAGCCAAAGCACTAGCAGAAGGAATCCAGCTATCTGAAAAAGGCATCAAAACCCTTGCACACTTCAGGTTTGGGGACTTTCCTGAGCTGTCTGCACTGCTGACAAGGGAATCACAAGATAATATGTTCACAGATCTGTTTCCTTCAGCCTCCCCTATCATCAACAGGGGTCAATTCACACAGAAAAGAATATACCTATATTTGTGTGTGTGTATGTATACATATATATGTGTGTGTGTATGTGTATATATACACTGTGTGTGTATATAAACATCCACATATATATACACACACATATATGTATATATACATATATATATACACACGTGCGCACGCACACACATATATATATACGAATTTACTCCAGAACACAGCAGATCACATCTCAAGTGATTATGAAAGGAAGCTGAGCAGAAAAGTTCAGATGTAAGCATCTACAGTTCAGATCTCTAGGAGTAAGATTTGGTTCACAGATGAAGATACCCACATTTAGGTGTCAGTCTGTAGCTATTTCCTTGTGAACTGCCCATTTGAGCTCTTGGGATAGTCACTGGTGATCTGGTCAGTGTAATCTGTGGAGTCTCATTATTATGGGATTAATTATAATGGGACCTCAGACACCAGCTTCCAAGGACAGATCCCTGGGCAGATACCTACATGTAGATGCCTTCATCTGAATGCTGAATCTCCCATCCACAGTTGTTCAGATAACTTGTCCTCCCTGTGAATTTAGCAACATTAGGTAGGTAGCCTGAGACTCATAAACTCCTCACATGCAGTAATTTGCCTGGGGTGAAAAAATAAAATGAGAGAGAGATCAGCTTTCATTAGCAATAGGAAAGATCTTAAGGGACAGTGTTTACTTTGTCGTAAGCAGTAGTATGGTTAGCAGCCTGAACTGTTCCTTTTGGCTTGACAGGAATGGGGCTCCAGTCCCAATTCTACCATTTCTGTGTGTATTAAATAGAATATGATACTAAACAGACCTGCTTTCCTTGGAGAAGATATGTAACCACCCTCTAAGAAGATATTCAAAATGCAAGCAGAAGCTGGTGTTTAATGAGTTGACTTGCAAGGTACTGAAGCCAGCTACCACCTGCCAGTGTCTTCATATGTGCTCCTAGACCTTAATTAATAGTTGCCCTTTGTTTCATTTTATTCCTCCTCTCTCCAGCCCCACCCACCTCCTTCCTACCCTTTCAATTTGGGTTGCTGTAGAAGACAGAAACTGGCCCCAGGGAGATGCCTTCCAAAGTCAATCAGAAATTCATTTCAGGAGGGAGCCTACTCAGAACTTTTCATTTATTCGTCACCGGCTAGTGAATTCTAAACTAATCGGCGGGACAAAAGCAGCCAGCCAAGCATGCAAATCAGATTAACAATTTGCACCTTTATGAAAGGGATTAGCTGCTCTGCCTGGTGTGGATGCTTTAAGAAATCAATGCATCTGTCAAAAACTGTAATGTTACTTGTCTCCCTGACTCCATATTTGGGTTGGTTAAGATAATAATAATTAATTAACAGCTTGCTTTAGATTGCATCTTCTCCCGAATGGGATTAATCTTGTATTTCCTTAGGGAGCTGATTTTCCAGGCTGGCTGCGAATATATTCTTCACTGCTGTAATACATGATGGTGTTTGCATGCTTTCAGGGTCACAGCTACAACAGGGAAAGCATGTCTAGTGGTTAAAGCAGTGGAGCCGGTTTAGGAGTGTGTCCAAATCCCATAAATGCCACATGTGACTTCAGATAAGTCACTTAATCACCCTTTCTCACACCCTATATTTACCAGATCAGTCAAGGCAAGCGGATTTACAAGGATGATTCATCCCATAAAGAGCCACGGGACACCGCTTCTATTTCTGACTCCACTCTGAAACTTCATAAAGTCACTTAACTTGCATGTTGTGGCTTTCTAGCTGCAGAGGAAGAGCAGTATCAGCTCTTCTGTGACCTGAACGACAGCCCTAGACCAAGGCACTTGATTGCAGACATCCCCAGTTTCAGCGTCCTTTGGAGAGGAGATGGGCTTTGTGGATGGTGGCGTTTCAGTAGTGTGTCATGCTTCTTTGTTCAAATGGGGACAGCTCAGGTAACACCTCTGAATTTGTCTTCCCCATTTGTCTTCTCCCCTTCTAAGCAGTCATTAGGTTTTAGCAGGGATACGCCTGAACGTCTCCTGAAGGAACTTCTCTAGAGTGGAAATAAGCCTGTCTCTAAGAAATTATGGAAATAAGCTTTTCCCAAAGAAATTACCCCTCATGCATGTAGGGAGGGAAGGGATTAAGACATATAGTAAAACAAACAAAAAAAATCGCCTTGCAGTGCACTTTCTTGTGATACTGCAGAACATAGACCCTCCAGGACCCATTCCCAAATGAGACAAGACAACAACCTTCCCACTTGCTAGCTGAAGTAATTGGGCAAAGCAGTCCACTCAGGCAGGTCTCACAGTACCAGTGAATTCTCCCCCTTTCTGCTTGCCTGTTGCCCTTCGCAGACAAATCCTCCAGAAAGAAGGCCTTGTGAGCTGCTAAAGAAAGCATCCCTGCTTCGAAGCTGCAGGCTCCTTTCTTTTGTGCCCTGTTGACATGACAACCTGTTTAAGGCCAGCAAATGTCATTTTCCGCAGCATCGTGTCCCATACCTTGCAGTGATTTTCAACGTTAAAAGAGGGGGTGGAGGAGAAAAGAAAGGAGAGGGAGAAGCAGAGAAGGTAGCTGTCAGGACATGTGTGCAGTGCCCAGTGTGTCCTTTCAGGTGTGAAAGGGAACATCTCTGCTCTCCTCCTCCGCACAGCTTCAGCGTGCATCCAGGCAGAACAGGGCAGCTGCTACGCGTTAACAAAGAGGAGGGGCTGTCAGAAGCTCTCAGGCACTAGACCACATCTTAATAGAGGAGCTGCTGAGGGGACTCACATCTCCTGCCACAACATCTCGGTGGGCTGCTGTGGCTGTACCTGTGGTGAGACAGCAGTGTGAGGATGACTTTCTTGAAAGCAGCAAGTCCTAGAGAGTGTGGAAAAGAGCTGAATGTCCCTATCTTCTCCCATTTTTCCTCCTTTTTGCTTCCCAACTCCTCTAACCTGGGCTGCTTCTCTTCCTAGGACTGACAATCCCAGGAACACCTAAGATATGGATTATGGGTCTTTTACACTGTAGTCAATAGGTATCACAAAGTCTTCAGGCCTTGTCCTAATAAAGAAACTCCAGGTCTGATTCTCCTTCAGCAGAAATCACTTAAAACACTGCAATAACACAGTCTGTGTGCACGGAAATTTCACATAAATCTCAGGTGATTGAAACTATTTCCCTTGCATTGATAAATTATGGCTTTTGTGGCTTCAAAACGGTCTACAGCCATGCACAGACATGCACAGAGTTCCTTTCTTTTGCATGATGCCTGGATGAAAGGTTGACAGTGTCTCTACAGGGTGCAGACCTAGCTCCTGGCCAGTGATGCTCAGAGGCCCTGGACGGAATGATTCCTTGGGTCCCTTCTTCACACTGCTGTGAGACTCAGGTGCTGTCTCACCCTATCACACTCCTGTCATCTGAGCCTCACATCTCTTCTGAGCTCTCTCAGTTTAGTAGCTGCTCAGTGCAAAATCTCCAAGTCCTCTTGCACTGCCACAGTGGTAAAAATAGAGTGGTACAGAATGGTTAGCTACAATAGTCCTTGAGATGTGTGTCCTAGTACTTCTGAGGTACATACCGTGCAGGTCTCCAGGTAAGACCTTTTGTAATAGCGTTCCACCTGATGTAGCTCAAGTTAACTGAGAGATGCTGAGCAGCAGCCCATTTAGGGCTACTTTTGGCATAAGAAGTGGTCTTATCAGTGGGGAGCGGAATTTATTTACCCCATGTCTAGTGTAGCATTGCTTTGCATGAAGGAGCTCTGCATCTCACTGCAGCACACAGAGCAGGCATATCCTTCGCCAGTTTCTCTTTCCAGTTTGCATATAACAGTTCTGCTGGTAGCTAGTTTTATGCATATTTATCCTTTCAGCCTCTCCAGACAAGGTCTAAACTGCAGTGCTGGTTAGTTTAGGTAATCAGTTTGAATGTTAACTCTTAGAATGACTTGAATACTCCAAAATCTGCAGTCCTTTTCTAGACTCCACAACACCCTCTCCCATGAGGAAGTGCCATACCTTACATTCCCCATGCCAAGGTGGATAAACAGGGAAGTTTAGCTCTGTGCTGCTTCCTTGCCGTGCAAGCAACACCTGCTGCCTCATCTCAGATTATTAGCGTCTTTTTGTCCTCTATTTGCTCTTAACAGATGGATCCAGGCAGTGCTGTAATTCAAGCAGTGTCATCATTGCAAGCCCAACACCACAATGCACTGATTGTCTAGCCACGGACTTGTCTGCGTAGCAAGGAAAGAAACATCCCCTTTACCCTACCACAAGCCAGTCATGCCAGCTGTGAGGTAGGCAAGCATCTCCTGTTAAGCATACACACAGTGCCTAGCACTCAAATTCACCTTTGGATATGGACATAGAACAAATATATAAGAGAAAATAGCATTCAGAGGGGTTTGAGATGGGGTAGGGAACAGTGTGGAAAGGAGGAAAATGAGAGCAGGATTTGGGATGAACACATCAGACAAAATTAGAATTTGGGTCATATTCCAAGAAAGTGCTTCTTCTCTCAACAAAGGCACGAGAGAAGTCCTGGACATACTTGTGTATTAAGACAAGCCAACCTCTGTGACTACTTAGATCTCATGAAGCAAGGAATGAATTCTCCCCTCAAGCCAAAGTCTTTACCTCTCTAGGGCTGTAGCAGAAGCACATCAGCGTACATCTATTAAGCAGTTTGTTATTGTGACAGCTGACACAGCAAATGCTTGGTATGAATTGCAATTACTATCCAAGCACAATGCATCTAAACTTTTAAAATAAGAAGCTTTAACTAACCAACAATTCTGCTCCAAGGGCTGGACCTTCTCCTGGGAAAAGGAGGCTAATGAAAAGCTAATAGTCCTTCTTCCAAAAAGGATGTGTGCCTAGACAACAGCAGGGTTGGGCTTTTGTGGGGAAGGATGCTCAGGTGTTAAGCAGAGAGGATATTTTTACTTTTTCCCTTGCCAAGCACTAAGATAAATTCCTGGATCAGAGCCATCCCACTGAATAATCCCACAGACTATCAGGGAAGGTCTGCTCCCAGTTCCCTTTCCCACACTGAGGGAATCAAACACCAAAATTTAATGGGAGCTGAAAGGAATTCTGATGAGGAAATTTTAAAATTTGGAGGTGCAGAAACTTCTGATTTTGGAGGTCTGTATTTTTGTCCTATTTTTAATGCTGTGATTTCTCTGGCATTTGAGATTCATATAGTCCCTCTCCTGCAAGCTCTCATTGAAGGCCAGGGAATGGAGGGAATTGTAATCATCTGAAGCCAAGAGTCCAAGGATGCCCCCAGAGATATCTCAGAAGGCTCCCATATGGTCCAATAAACTGCTAGGGCTGATTTCCTGGCAGCAGCTGTGGAAGGCAGTTGGAACATCACTGGCCCATAATGACTTGCCGCCCTTGTGCATGCTGAATGCAGTTGAGCTGTGATCCTACTGCCAAGTGAGCCAGGAGGAACAGCTGCCAGGATGCAAGCTGGGGGCTGTGGGAAAGCTCATGGGTAGCCTTGGAGGTGAATCACCACCACAGAAAAAAAATCAGCTTGTTTGAAAACAGTTCCGGGCTCCAACAGATAGAAAAGCTTTTCATGTGGAGAAGACTCTCAGGGTACAAGGAGAGTATGGACATTGCTAGGCCTTCTGGTGTCCTCCCTTCCTCCAACGAAGTTGTAAAAAGGAGTCAAGGACAAGCTGCCAATTTTGCTCCATTCTTTGCACTTTCAGAGACAAGCAGCATTGTCAGGACTCATGTCTGTCCCAGACTTGAAGGCCCAAGTTTGCTTCCCTGGGAGGAACTGTGAGTCCAGTCATTAAGCAGGACCAAGAAATACAGATCATTATCCCTTCTTTCTTGCTGACTAGTGTACATGGGCTGGTACTAAATGAAAACTGAAGCACTGAACATAGAGAAAGGCTGGGCTTGCAAACTTGGAGTAGTTTTAACCTGTTCACTCCATGGCTAAACCCATCATTTCATAGAATCGTAGAATCATAGAATCAGTAAGGTTGGAAGGGACCTCTGGAGATCATCTACTCCAACGCCTCTGCTCAGCAGGGTCACCTAGAGCATGTTAGATAGGGTTGCATTCAGGCAGACCTTGAATACTTCCAGAAAAGGAGACTCCACAACCTCTCTGGGCAGCCTAGTCCAGTGCTCCGTCACTCTCACAGGGAAGAAATTCCCCCTCATGTCCTGTGCTTCAATTTCTGCCCATTGCCTCTTGTCTTGTTGCATGGGACAACTGAAAAGAGTTTGTGCCCATCCCCCTGACACCCTCCCTTCAGGTACTTGTACACGTTGATAAGATCCCCCCTCAGTCTTCTCTTCCCCAGGCTGAAGAGGCCCAGCTCTTGCAGCCGTTCCTCAGAGGGCAGATGCTCCAGCCTTCTGATCATCTTCATAGCCCTATGTTGGACTACCAGGCTACAGGCCACTCCTTAATCTATTGTTGTCTTCTTCAAGGGCCACCTGCAGTGCAGTTCCTCCCGTCATTCATCTTTAACAGTCACGGTGGAGACAGCAAATGGCTGACATCTTCAGAGTCCTCCTACACAGCTTCCAGTATAGTTGACTCCGCTTCACCTTCTTCCTGTGTTTTCCTTCCTTTCCTCCCAAAGTACAGTTCCTGATACAGTAACTGACGGGTAACATACACACACAAAAAAAAATGTTCTTTGACCTGATACCATGGCTCTTTAACTTCCCTTCCTTTAACAGCTCTGTACCTCAGCTTTGCCTAGCCAGACAATTTTAACCTCCTTTTTGTAGTGTGTGATTTCCAGTGCTTTGATTTGTCCCATGGTACAAGATTCATCTTACCTAATGTTAGATGTCTGCCATGTTGATCTTCTGCAGCTAAGCCAGTCACCTTCGAGTCCCTTTATAGTCTGCAGAGAGAAATAAGCACTGCCAGAACATGAGTCATCTGACCTATTTGAGATGTCTACTTTAGAATGAGATTAATCACACACTAGAAGCACCTGTTTTTCTCTGACTAAAGCAGGAGTCTAGACAACCAGCTCAGATGAATTCAACCTCAGTGTCTTTTTAGGTGCTCATCTCCCCAGAATCACTGACTATAATGAACTCTCCAGCAATTTTCTCAGGCCTGCTTTAGCTGATCTGTACTTTGGTCCACGCTGTGTTTCAGACAGCTAATGATGATAACTATGACCTAATGAGAACAAGGGCTGCCGGTGACTCCTGCAAAAACAGATCTTATTTTCGCCCTTCAAGAAGGCTAGGAGACAGAGCATAAAGGTACTGGGCCAGGCAAGAGTTCTAGGCTTGGGTGCTGGGCCCAGACATGCAGAGGGGGTGTTAGAATGGGTAATTTTGGAGGTATGTTTGCACTGCCAGGTGATGAGGATCCTGCCTGTGCTCTGCCTGTTTTTTCTGACAGTGCTGGCTGTCAGCTTTGCTGAAGTCAAGGCTTAAAGGCAGCTTCCCAGAGCTGAGTGTGTGCTGCGAAACTTCAGTTCCATATTACAGCATGCAGTGTCCTGATCATGCAGCACTCCACTGTCCATAAATACCCGCATAGATATCTTTTGGAAGGAGCTCCTTGTGCACAAGAGGACTCCAGTGTTGCAAACAAACTGGCACATTCTCTGATCAGATACCTGGACTGGACATTGGAGGGAAGAGGATCCCAGGGGACACCAGCACATGCATCTACCGGGCTTTTGACATGCACTTGAAAAGCCACAGCCAGTCTGTCTACTGATGAACTAGGCTGAGGGCTGACCACCCTGCCCACACGTAACACACTCAGTGTGCAAGAATAAGAGCTTGGATCCACAGAAGTGCACCAAGTACTTAGGTACTCTTCTTCCGTGTGCTTCAAGAAATCAGGTTGCATCCACATCTGAATGCAAGCTAGTGTGTAAGAGCACTGAGTCTGAGCTTGTGATAGGGCTTCGACCTGTACTTCACCGATAGGCAAGATATATCCTTGAAGACATCTCTGATTGGATCCAAATGAATTTTAAGGGGGAACAATAGACAGTGGACTACAGCAGGAGCTGTGTTGCAAGCAGGATCTGGAGATATGGTTCTAGGAGCAACTCCAAGTATCATTATCTCATTGGACTCCCCACCTCTGCTTTGATCCAAGACAGACTATGGCAGGAGCAAAGCAGAGACCGTCCCAGATTTCACCCATAAAAACCACAGGAAGAGTCTGAGCCCAGCTGAGTCTGTGCTTGGTGGTTCTCATAGCCAAACATTAGCATTCATTCACATCTTTTTTGCTCTCTATCAATCCCATTCCCACATTTCTGCTTTCCAGGTGCCTTTGAACACTCACACAAATGTGGATTCTCCATCCCATCAGTGGAGAGCAGGATTGGCTGTTTCAGATATATAAAGTCTGTATTTTCCCCTCCCCAGAAGTAATGGGGAAGGAAAGCTCTACTCAGTAATGTTCAGCCCCTTCCTGCCTCTGCTCAGTGTCCTTGTCAGATGAGCATGCTAAACACACATCTTATTACAGTTATGACCAACCATGAATAAGACGATGCATGAAACATGGCTGAACTGCACACATGCACACGTACACACACAGAGAGGAATGTCCTGGACTATATTTGGACAAAAAAAGGCAGTATGGGACAGACTGTTCACACAGCATGAACTGAAGAGCAGCTCAAGTCTCTTTGCCCTAGATGTTGGCTGAAGTTTCTAGACAGCCCTCAATAAAGGCAAATCAATGCCAGGAATTGTTTAAATCTGGAGCTTTGGTGTTGTTCTTTCTCAGATGCAATAAAAAACAAGCTAAATGAGCCAACTCTCACAGTTAAATTAGCCCCCATTTTATTGTGCATCTCTTATTTTAGGAAGAAAGAGGCACACAAATGTGAAATGGCAGAGAAAAATGATAGGAAAGAAGGAGAGTTCGGGTTAGAGGACTGCTTGGGAACACAGGGGCACCAGATCGATTTCATGGATTCACGAGCAGAGAAGACCAAATTATCAGTTCCTGTGAGTCACCAGTGACGGAGCTACATCAGCGGACAGTAGCTGAGTACGTGGCCTTGAGACTCTCAAGCTGTGCCGACCAGTGTTGTATTTTGTCGTGACTGAGAGCAAAGTCTGGACAAGGGGACTTTCCAGCCAGATGCGAAGGATCAAACTGTCTGGCCATGAGCTGCAACAGTTTCATCTATTCCTGAAAGAAGCCACAAACTGGAAAACCCACTCAGGGCAAAGGAAGAAGGAGAGTGATGTTTTCTTTCTCCATCACAAGAACACAAGCCAGGACAGACTGTCAGCATTTCTGAGATATGTCCCCTTACTGTAGTCCAGAAAGTCTCACGGTACGTCTGCTCTATGTTCCACTCTCCTCACACTTCTCAGAGGACTCCAGACTTGCCTGCTGCAAAAAGTCCCAGGAGACTGTGACAGCGAGGAAGCCTTCAGAGGAGGAAGCATTTTAAGCTATTTTTCCACATGGAATATTGCTTATTGTTACCAATATGCATCATCCACCACCCCATCTTCCTGAGATTCCTTCATCTTCGCTTACATTTGTATCTGAAGGGTACAAACTCCCTCTACACAATTTAGCAGGGAGGATACTGTCTAACACCAGCTTGCCGCCCCATCAGATGGACTGGTCTGGCCCTTGAATCCACCCCTACACTTCTGCACTTATCCCACTCATTGAGACATTGACCCTGTGCCAGCAATTTCTGAGAAGTTTCTCTGACCTCCCTCCAGGTCAGATTTAAGATGCTGTTTACCACCTCTAAGCCCTGGCAGGATAAAAACTGTGACTTAATGACCACAGCCAGAAGCATCTAGGTGCATGAAACCGAGCCTTCCAACATCAGCCTCCTCCTGAGCAGCCAACTTAGGCAATAACTTTAACTACATTAATTAGTCACTGTTTACTCTCTCCATGTCTCACGTTATCACTGGAACATGTCTCATCTAAATCCGGTGGCCAAACAAATTAAAACTAATGAGGCCATTAGGGTCATCTTAATGTACAATGAAAATGGGAGAGCTTCCGGAGAAAACATTACTGCCAGACTGAACACGTGCTTTATTGCATGCTGCTAGCAAAGCCTGATTTCCAAACAGTATTAGAAAGAAGAGAAACAGATGAACTGTACATAGCATGAAATAGCATCAAATTTAGGATGTGGTAGGATAAGGTTCACTGCTGCCTCCTGGGGCTTTTAAAAATGGAAAAAAAAGAATGGTAGCAGTAGGCCTGAGCAAAGGACTAATGGCAGAAATTTTAGCTAATGGATAGGACATGGACATATGATGCCAAAGAAGGATTTGTGTCTCTTCTCAGACACCAGCTCCCTACACAGGTCACTTGACCTCCACAAGTAAACATGCTTAGTGCTTGAACAGAGACTTCAGATAGACTGCCACCTTATTAATTTGTATGTATGTGGTTATCTAGGCACACGCAAAGATGCAGAGGGAACTGGATATGAAGCTAGCCACTGTTTTTCTCATTTATCTTTGGCTACAGACATGGCTGCATCACATTTCTGCTGGCCCAAAAGCCCACCAGGGTGGAGGAGAGGTCTTAATGTTAGGAGGAAGCGTCTTGGTTTTCACAGATTCTCTGGGTGCTAGAAGGGCTACTAGGAGGCCAAAATGCAAGGGGAGGATATGCAGTCACGGAAAAAATACAGCTGATACAAAAATGAGAAGGATTCCTCTTAGGAGATAACAGACCAGGATAGGCTGTTCATCTGTGTGGAGATCAACTCTGTGGGATCAGTTGATCCGACTTCTATGTCTGTTTGGAAAAAGGGGAGAAAATCCCATTCTGGCCATTCAAGGCAAGAGTCAGAGCCTTCATGCTCCTCCTCTGTCTTTGAAATAGAGATGGTGGATAATAATCCTTAACAATCCTCCCTCCTACCCACCTATTTTGTCTACTGAGCACATGATGGTGTCATGTGGAGGAAGACTTAAAACTACAGCTGGAGTAAGTGCCTCTTAATAGGACTTGTGGGAGACCTCAGCCCTAGTCCCCCCTTCTCCTTGTAGCTGGGACTCTGTAGGCTTTTACCCGCTCTGCCACCCTTGGCTGTAAGGAGGTGGTAAAGGGGCAGAGGGAGGCAGAGAGCAGACCTGAGATGAGAATTTGTAACGTGCCTTGCAGTTGCTCGGCTGGTTTTCCTGCACACCCACAGCCTTGTGCTCCCGCTTCTCTAGGCAAGCTGATCTTATCTGCCTGCCCATTTATCTTGATTTTGCCTTCTTCCCTGCTACGCACAAACTTCTGTCATGGCTGCACCCCCTCCTCTTCCCACTCGTCCTCCTCGCTTCCTTGGTATTCAGCTCACACGCAGCAAGAACTCTTTGGAGAGACTGCAGCAGCCAGAGGAAGGAGGAAAATGCTCTCTCCTCTCATGGATTAGGTCTCTGCTGCTGTAGAGTAATAGTAACAGCTTCACTCTTGACCACTTCCACTACATGGCAGCCCCTCTGGGAATGGGGCATCTTCTGATACAGCAGTTTGCAACCTCAGGGATTTGCACGTCCAAAGGAGCTTTTTGATTTCTCTAGCCCTGCCTTGTTGTCACACCTCAGCAGGCAGTTTCTGCAGCTGAAGTGGGTAGGGGGATGTGCTAAATACATCTCTCTCCTCTACTCTCTTTCTTACCTCAAGACCTTCACATACACATATAAACATATAAATTTTTTTAAGTAAAAATAAAAACAAGAAGTCCACAGGTTTCGTATTGGTTTACAACAATGATTTTATTCTGTTTTGCTAGGAGCTAAAGGTCCGCAAGTTCCTTAAGACCAATGCCCTAGTTAAATGGGCAAAGGCAATAGAGCCAATGACTGACACAGCAAAATTGCAGAATTTTACTTGGAACAAATTGTTAAAAATGAAAACTGAAGAGGCCTTAGAAGGACATATGGCTATGAACTCCTCCTACTGTTGCCCACAGCCTCTCTAGATCACTCATTACGACTTCTTCTGACTGCTTCCCATCAGTCAAGGCAACCACAAGAGAATGTGGGAGGTGGTGGGAAGCTGGACCTACCATGGTCACCTTCCCTCTTCAGTCCTTTCCTCACACAGCCTCCTCTGGATGTTGCTGCTCCCCAGGAACAAGTGGAGGCTGGGAGGGGCAGGACACTGAAGGGAGCAAACAGTGGTGGATCTCTCTAGGCCATCCTCACACATCTTGCCTTTTTTGCCTCTTCATACAGCTCCTGCCACCCAAGTGAAGTAGAGGAAGCCCCTAGTGCCTTGAAAATGATGCAAGGGGACCAAGGAGATGCTCTCTGCCTCTTGCCCTCTCCCAGCTTTCTCAGCTTCCACCAGTCAGCAAGAACATTGTCCACTCTGCACAACACCTGATCAGCAGCAGCACAGCCCAGAGGACATGATGGGAAGAAGGAAGAAGGAGAGAGGATCTGGGGACACACTTTGGTTGCCAAAACCCTTCATGGGCACCATTGTCAAAATCATGCAGCTATGAGATCACGTACCAGATACTGGCCACAGAATGTCTGAACCTTGCATTAGGAGTCAGTGGGAAACACGGGATCTCACCTTCATCAAAAGATCAACCAAGGTGGGCAAAAACAGCATGAGGAAATCTTAGGTGGAAGACAGGAAATCTGTACTTAAGAATCTGAGTCTCCACACAAACAAGAGCAGTCTGCTTGTCTGCGCTGTAAAATCCAGCGCAACGTACAGAACAGTCTGTCAGAGAATGGGGCCCATTATGGGCAAACACACCAGTAGTTGCTCTACAGCAGCTTCAATTGGACAGAAGAAGTTAAGGATGAAAGGATTATTTCCCAGGTTCTGTGAAAGGAGGCGGGAGGAAGGAATATGTTTCTAAGGGTCATGAAAAACATCTGAGGGGAGATGTCAAGAGAGATGAGACGTTAAGATCCTAAATACAGCCTTTTTATCTTGGACTGGAGACATGATGTTGGCAGTTTTCGTGTGTTGCTTGTCATACTGTTTCTGGAGGATGAAGGAAGAACACCTCTCTCCCAATACCTTGGGAGGCTCCATTCACCAACTCCCCAAAATCTCAAAATGAGACATATGCAGACTGGTGGCAGTATCGGGAATATAATTCAAGGTAATGAATAATACATAATAAATAATATAGGTATAATAATATAAATAATAAATAATATAGGAATAATAAATAATACAGGTTAGAATATCAGGCACTATATTGCAGGACATTACAGATGGTATCTCTGGCCTTCAAGTAAGTGCTGAGTAAACAGTCTGGTCCCTCAATCTAATCCAGGGTGGGTAAATGCTCAGTACCTCCGCATCTAGCTGAAAAGCAACATGGCTTGATAGAGGTAATACTAGCCACAGCGAACATGCTTAGCTTCCCCGGAAGAGAGATACAGAGATCTAGAGGATGAGGAAGTGGAGGTAGCACTCCTGATAGAAGAGGAATTCTGCCTCAGCAGGGTGAAGAGGTCTCTCAAAGGAAGCGCCATGAGAAACAATGGTGTCTCAAAGGACCATAGTCCCAGATTATCCAGCCAAAGTGACATCCTGGGACCTGATGAAGTGTTTCAAAGCCTCGATAAGGATTTCCAGCCTGCTCATTAGATAGGTACTCTGGCCACCTCTGTTACTGCTTCTCCAGGTGCCAAAGGAGCATCTACTTGGGAGATGAAGAAGAAAGGTTTTGGGGAGAAGTTTGAATCTTCAGCTAGGCTCAGAGGACAAGGAAGATGTTTGATTAATGCAAGCAAATTCGATACCCATGGTAGACATACTGATTCCCAACAACTACAAGTTTGGAGGTGGCTGCGATCTGGGGGCTTACCCACTGGCTTCCCTACCAGCAGCATTTGGAGCTAGATGGATCATTCACTCCAGAACAACTTATTAACTGGCTGTTTCCATATTTCCCTTCTTGTGTAATATCTGTCAGGATGCTACTGTTTTCTGAGATTTATTTATTCTATCATTTTATTTTACAATGAATTTCTTTCCCGCAGTGGAGGTAGCACAAAGGAGTGATTATTCGCAGTTCAAGCTGGTTATAAACCAAAGACATAACTCCCATAGTGTCATTTCTATTTTCTTGAATGGATGAGGGTCACTTTTAGGATCTCTTTTTGTCAGAATGAACACTTAAATAAGAGGTTTTTAAATGTATTTCCCACAAGTGTTTATGCTAATGAAGACAGAGCATTTACAGAAATCTCTGAGAAAGAGTACTGGAGCATTCTTACTTGTCTCATTTTCTGGAGATCATCCAAAATTGCTAGTGATGTTTCTTTGCAGTCGTAGATGGTCTTAGAGCATCTCTAGAGGGTCTTCTGCTTTCTTAACTGCATTTAAAATCTCTGCAGACATTGGTTATAATAAATATCTAATAAAATCAGATATAACCTAGGTACCTGAGTAGCGCAGGTGGTCTTGTCTAAGTCATTAAGCTCTTCATCTGTATGATATCAGTCCGGATTTGGTCCGAGCTGATATCAACAGGAAGCCATTTACATCTCATGATAAAGGCATGATACTTTGTGGGATACTAATCAGCTCTTGAGTTCTTGATAAAGAAGCTAAGGACATAGTAGGCATCTGGGAATGAAATCTTACCCCGCTACCAGAGGTACACTGTGCTGGATGTCAACATCAAGGCTTGAAAATGAGCCCATATTAAGGGAATAACTTGCAGTGGTGACGTTCCTTCCAGAGATACAGCAGGAATTATTGGCCCTATACATCAGGAATATGGGTTCATGAGTGGAGCAAAGTGAGTTTCCCCCAGCCCTCAGCATAAGGCGCCTTTCCTAAGACCTTAATTGGTAGGAAAGCAACACAAAGTTTTGAGAATCTGTCAATGTCATCAAAGTCTCCACCCACCTATCCACTTCGCAGCTGCAGAACAGTCTCTGGATGCCCTACATACGTTTGGTAGAGCTGTAAGGAGAGTTGTATGTCTGCCTAATCATCCGGCAGGTTTCCTAGCAGCTTTAAAGAAAAAATGAAGAGAAAAGGAACGCTTTGATAGGAGAGAGAGTTAACTTTTAGGGCTGCATAAGAAATAACTGAGTTGGATGTCATTGTGCTGCAGAAGTGACCTACTTTTGTTTTATCTGGCTTATCTCAGTTTGCATTGGTTTACTGATGGCAGGCGATACCGCTAAGTGAGTGGCGTTTCAGGAATATAAATGAACATCAAATACAGCCCTTCTGCCCATCGAACTCTGGCAGCGACCAAGACCTGCACTTCCACTCAGCTCCTGGCAATTAGCAGGCAGAAATAAAGCAAGGAGGTATTGGGCTGTGAGGCAGTGACCTCATCAGCATCCACTGCCATGCTTTCTAATGAGAAGGGAGAAATCGAGCAACGAGCCTTGCAGGTAGATCCTGAGGTGGAGAAATGATGGTTTATAACCACAGAAAGCCCGAAGCAGTTCAGGTAGAGTTTTTCATGACTGTTGCTTGAATATCATTAGGGCAGGAAAGCGGGGGGGGGGGGGGGGGGAGAGGATCACTGAAAAATAGGAGCCCCAAGTAAAAATCTACAGTCTCCTCTTAGTCTCCTTAAAGACGGATGGTAGACCGGGGAGTACATGCATGTTTCTGTCTCCTGGTGCCTGGCCACAGCAGCATGTTGGTCCACAGTTGATATGGTTCTCCATTAGCTCCGGTGAGCAGGAGATTGTGCTTCTGGTGCGCTCTTCACTCTGCTGCAACAGGATTCATCTCTAGGGCTATGTCTTTAGCAGTACACGAAACAGGGTCAGGAACACAGGCTTGAGTATTGCCCATGCTGTTCAGTTGCTAGCACAGTCCCTGGCACTGCTTTGGCCAGTGCCACCAGCACCTGCACAGGCAAAATCCAGGCAGTGTTGAGGAGCTGACATGGTGCAAGACCTGAGCACATCAGGAGGTGTGATGGGGGGAGAGGAAAGGGAGTGTGTAGAATGAATATATAGACACAAATTACTGCACTACTTGTTCTCAGAGCTTGCGCCTTTGTTGGGTTTAGGTATTACTGTAGACATAGTGAACAGTTTCTCTAGCCCACATGAAGGTATATGGATTGTAACAGAGCAACATGGCACAAAATGTCCCAGCACTAAGACTTGTTGGTGTCACAATTCCCACTATCCTTCATATAGCAGAGACAGAAAGAGGTAATGTGACTTATTTAGGATGAGAGGAGTAGTCTGGCCTCCCACACATCAGGTTTGTGAGTAGTCACTGAGACCTTTTGTTGCCTCCTGTGTGTGAGATGATCTCAGTGTCATCCCTGGGACAGAGAGAACAAAGTGATTAACACTCAATATCTCTAAGCAACTGAGGGAGGTAGCAGTGCTTCTAGATGGATGAGTGACACACAGCCCATCATGACTGACGAGCCAGTGAGGACCAAGGAGTGGAAAAGAAAGGAAAGTTGGAGATCCAATTTAAGAGGAATTCTCCTCTGGTCTGTGCTTCTCCTTGAGTTCCCCAGCAGGGCATCTAAAGGAGGCTGGAGAGGTGCACAATGTGGCCTACTGTAATAAGACCAGGACACATGTCCCTTGAGCTCTTCCCAAGGAAGGAAAGGAGAGCTGGAGCTCCTGCCTCCTCTCACCTCCCTCTCCTCACAGCCAGCAAAAGGGAGGTCACTTGTAGTTTTAGAGGAGATGAGCCAGGAACCTTGTGTTGGAGTCTTTCAGTGGGATGGAAAGGAGGGAAAAATAACAGCTGTAATGAGCTCAACTCAGTAGGAAATTGCAGCACAGACTCAGCCATGAGACAATGAAAAGAAGAGAGGGGGAGTTTAAAGATGAATCTATATGTATCCCTCGAAACCCACGTTCATAAACTGCTGCCTTGGATCCAAAAGCTGCCTACCAACCTTTTCCCTTTCCACAGGGGCCAAATCCTTCCACAGCAGCTTGTACAGGCTGGCAATCCCTAGCACTAGCTGGGCAGCTCCATGCTCCTGCCCTCTATCTTTCTTCATCACTACTGAGCATTGAAGAAGCCCCAGGCTCACTTCAAAGTTGTTTGCAAGTCTGTGCTTCCACCTACACAGGGCCAGTGCCAGACTTGTCAGTGAGCTCCCAAATCCCTGTCTCTTCGTCGCTTCTCCTGGGCAGGGAAGAGCTCCTGTCACACCTGTATTTGCTAATCAGCTAGCAGCAAGCTCAGTAATTGCCCACAAGAAAACATGGGTGCAGATGCAGTGGGGAGCTGGGGAGCACGCACGAAATGAGATTCTTGTTTACCAAACAGAAACCAAGATTTAATTACAGCCTCAATAAACGGTTATTAAACCTCGCTTCGTCTGTTGTTTTTCTTCCTCCCATTGTCTCCTAGCCCTGCACGTTACTGAATCATCAGCTCCTGTTGTCTCATTTGGATGTGTTCTCAAAAAGAGCTGTTGTGGAAAACTGCAGACACAATTTGGACCCAAGTAGTATCTTTCCCTAGCTCTTCTCTGTCTTCTACAGTGGTGCTGGTCTCTAGCTGGAGTCTCTACTGACTCCATCATCTCACCTCCTCCAAGGAGTATGGATGGACAGGTCTGTGTTTCTCAAGGTCCCTCCCCTCTCTGTACCATCTCCCTTTCCCTGTCTTCCCCAGCAACCTCACACACACAGTGCCCTGCAACTCCAGGCACCACAGAGATGATTCTTTTGCTTATGGGGAAACAGCAAGGCTCGTGGCATTGCTGGACAGCAGACTAGCCATCTAGACATCCCCCACTGACAAAAACGGAACTCAGTGAGCCAGAAGTTCTCCTTATCTCATCGCCACAGTGAATGAGAGAAAGGACATGAGGATGGGTGCTTTCCTTCTCCCATCTTCCTGCAACACCCTTATCCCAGCACAGCACCCCTCCTTCCATCCTGCCCTCTAAAAGGTCCACCCTAACAGTACGTAAGGAGTAATTCAAATCCAGTCCATGTCTAGCTTTACACTCAGGCTGTTCAGGGCAGAGGGCACTGGAAAGCTTTGCTGCTACACCAGTATTCGTTAGCACACTGTGTTAGCCCCAGGCATGCATCAGAAATGTTAATCAGATGTTTCCTCCCTTCTCCTCCCCGACAGTTTTAATCCCTCTCTCAGGATCTCCATAGGTTTGACATATGCACCCCAGGCCTGCTCGCATATACTTACTATCTCCATCTCCATCAGCAAGGAACCAGCCAGCGCCTAAGCTCCCCTGCTGCCTGCTGAGTTTTCATAGCTGATTCCATCTACTTCCAGCATAATCCCTGCTTGTAATTACAAATACCAGGTGGTGGGGGTGGGGGAGGGAGGGGCACAGGGGACATCTGCAGAGATAGCTACCCTGTTTGCTGACCTGAGCAACTAGAAATGGTTCCAGTTATTTGCCAGCTCCATTTCACAAGCTCAGTAAGGCCCAAAAGGATACATTTACATGGACGCTTAACCTTCTCCCTGTCAAAAGTGGTCTCCCTGCACCAACCTGAAGCACAGAGCTGACTCTCTGGATAAGCCCCAAAGCCTGGTTTGCCAGGATAGTGGATACTGGTGGATATATACATATATACACATTTACATAGTGGATACTCCTTAAAGCTGTTCACCAATGGACCATCCTACCTCATCAAGCTCATCTTCCCAGCCATGCTTTGACATCTCCCTGTTCTGGCATCCTGACTAGGATGACTATTACTCTAGTAATATCTATGGTTCCTGCAGCAAGCCCTGAGTCTATCAGGCTAATCATCTGGAATCACTACTGCCCAGAGAAGCTACATACCTTCCAACAGTGGTAACAACCACTGGCCTTCAGGAGTTGCTGTGGGGACACTGAGAACCTGAGCCATGTTGCTTTGTCAGGCAGGGATTCTGCTCTGCAAAGAGATGGCAAAATGATCTCCTGTAACAGATCATCTTCCAACAGGAGGATTGAGATTCATCTGACAAGATACAGGTGCCAACAGTGTAGACACCAGTGTCTGGGCAATGGTTTGTCTGCGCTAAGAACAAAACTGGGCCTGAGTGTGGTATCAATCATGACACCTAACTGAACTCATACTATTTTATTGTTAATAAGCTTTCCGACACAGATGAAAGAGATTCTGACACAAGCAAAAGGGCCCACTAGCACTCTTCACAGAAAATACTAAGGATGAATCAGACTGATCCATTTACTGTCAAGGCTGAAGACCAATCTCTGGCCTATTTTATTTACCTGTGCAAACTTAGCCCTTGGTCTCCTTGCCAGCAGTGGAAAGCTTGTTTGTGAGGTGTGCAGAATTTACAGTGCAAGTTGTCTCATCCTAGAATAAACACCTACGCATGGTCCAATGACTCACACCCTAAATCCTCCAGGAGGTATTAACTAGATCTCCACTGCCTGCAGCAGGAGGACAGGCACCAGTTCCCAGGATGTGCACACTGTAGATACGTAAAGAGATGAATTCCACCATGGTTCAAAGCAGCAGCACAAAAGCAGGGTCTTTCTGACACACCACAGCTGGGCTCAGGCTCTTGCCCACAAGGACGAAAGGAGTCATGGAGGGGCACTGCAATAAAGATCCTCTGACCACATAGGGGCTGTCCCTGCCAGCAGTCACAGAGGCAGCGAGTGAGCTGTTCACATCTCCTGTACATGGCTTTCAGAAATGACTCAACATCAGCATTTCCTTTCTTTGCAAAGATCTTTATTTCCTTCTCTTCTATTCTCTCATCTCTTTCCCTCCCCATTGGTCTCTCTAGCCTCTCAAATCGTTTTTCCTGACTATGCTGAAGGAAAATTCCTCTTGACTTTGGATCTATCACTCTGTGAGAGGCAGAGAGATGACAGCAGCACTCTGAGAAGTCACCGGGGATGTTTTCCAAGCATCCGTATCTCCTTTCCCCAACCCTTGCTTCAAAAGTTCCAGTCCCTTATCACACTCTTTTCTATCCAGCTATTTATTGTGCAATAACTCATTACCATTCCTCCTAGGACACCTTTAATAAAAGCCTAAACTTGCATATTAAATATTAAATTTATAAGATGTATAATCCTTCTAATTAAGTTGAATTTAATCTAGAGCTCTAAAATAGAAGGAGTGGAAAAAATAAGGAGAGGAAGAAAGTAAAAATAGAAAAGCTAAGCATGGCCCAGCCTGTCTGCATGCACCAACCACCCTGCAGTTTCATTGTCTGTGAGCAAAGACTGAGTGGCTGGCCACCACAGGGATCAAAGAGGGCCAGAGATTCACACAGGCCTTTGAAGATTTGTTTCATGCCACTCACATGCAGCACAACCAGGGGCAAGATGTCCAGGGATCACAGCCCCCTCCAGGAGGATGACAGACCTTGTTTCCTTTCCTGCTCTACCACAGTGTCCCTGTCTGAGCTTAAGCATGTCAGCAAGGCCCAGATGCACAAAGGGACATGGGAACTGTGTCTTATTTGAGGCACAGTTTAGCCACCAGCAAAATGGTTCAGAAAAGTTCCTGGGCCATGTTTTAGGGGACTTTAGGTCCACCTGACATCCCAGCCTCTGGATTTCTTCTGAAAGTTGGCTTCCCATAAATATCACAGCAAATCCAGTCCCAAATGGTTGTTTCTTGTGTGGGTCCTGGCTGCAGTACCTGCACACAGGGGTAATATGTCCTGCAGCTTTTCTCACAGCAGCATGAAAGCATCTGGCAACCCTAGATGTATCCCAAGTCCCATGGTGATAAGTGATGGCCAGACAAATAATCCATCAAGTCACACTACCTGTCTTGCTACTCATGGGGGAAAAAAGAATCAGATTTTCAGATCTACGGGCTGCAAGAGTCCAGGGTGTCCTGCAAAGGGTGTACAGCATGAAAAACAGCAGGATGATGCCTGGATCCTTCAGCGAGGAGAACCCCAGCATTTGCTCCTTGGCATATACATGCACTTCTGATACACAGAGGATAGAGCTAGTCTGTGGCCATTAGAGAATGCCCTTTTCACCTGTAGAGTATCTTATTTTGTTATTACACATAACAGCTGGACTTCCCGCTTTACCTGCCCTCACCTATCCACCAGCCTTTGCTGAAAGACAGGTCATCATTCCTGGACAGAAGTTATAGACTAAGGGTGCTTTTGTGCTGTCACTGCTTGCAAGCCACCTATGTAAGTGCCAGTGTATCTCTGCCCAAGTGAATGCAGTTTTAAGAAGGTAGTGACTCTGCTTCTTTTAATTTTCTCTGTAGCACCTTTTATTTTCCTCTGGTCCCAAGTGCAGAGTTCATACTGGTTTGCCCTGATAAGGCAAGAGCAGTGAAGCTGGTCTCGCATCTGTTTCTAGTGGGCAGAGCTGTATCCCAGAAAATAATCTGTATTCTTCAGGAAGGCAAATCAAGACAGCTGATCAGATTAAAAAGCTCTGCTGGTGGAGTGCTCAGGTGGGACTGGTTGAGGACAAGGGAAAGGATATACCTGGCAAATTGGGCAGTGCAATGAAAGGGCCAGATTTTAGGTGTCTATCTGCACACCTGGAGGAAGCCTCCTGAAGTATCTCCATAAGAGCTGGAAGAAAACTCCCCAGGGAAGCACAGCAGAAAAAGAGATCTTCTGGGTTGTCTCCAGCACACCTGCAAGTGAGCTTCCAAGGGATGCCCCCAGCACATCTGGAGGAAGACATCACCGGAATGCTTTCAGCACTTCAGGAAGAAAAGATGATCATGATGCTCCCAGCATCATCTGGCAGCATTTAAGGAAAATCCCACCAGGACACAATGGCACGTCTGGAAATACATTCTACCAAGATGCTCTGAGTCCATCTGGCAGCACTGGAGGAGTTAAACAGCACAATAACTGGAGTGCTGAGAAAGAAGGAAATGGATTAGCTCTTGCAATGGCTTAGTGTTCCTTCCTCCCCATTGGGTGAACAAAGCCCATGGCCAGCACAGAGTCAGAGAAACCTCTCTTTGCGTTGATTGTATTTCACCCAAGTTGTGCTCATACCTTTCCTCTGCTAGGAGTAGCCCCTTGCAGGGTCAAAAAGAAAATAACACACTTACTGGCATTTTCTTCAAAGTCCTCATAGTATGCATTGCTTTTCACAGGGAATTGGATTTTCAAACTCACAGACTCTAAAGGTCAAGGATAACAGGCTATCAGCATTTAATATGCATTCCAGGGGGAAAGAAGAAACTATAAAATTGGAAATAAAGGCTGCTAGAAAATTCATTTCCAAAAACTCAGATCAAAACATTTCTCTTTCCTCCCTATGAATTGGCATCTGCTCTTTGTTCCTGTATCTGAAACGTATTAAAAATCTCCTGCTAGCATCATGGCTAAGCCAACAACTGAAGCATTGATTCCTGACACACAATCCTGAAGGTGATACAGAGAGAAAGGAGGTAGGAACCCAGACTTTTGTATAGCATCAAAACAGTAACAGCAATGAAGATCTTTGGTTTAGCATTGCCTTTTGTGGCCTGTGTGTATGTATGTTTTTGTGTGAGCGCGTGTGTGTGTGCTTGCATTAGAGTTGCTGAAGAGAGTTAGGATGCTGGAAGAGAAAGGAGCTTTTCAGATTTCAAACAGCTCTCTGTAGCAAGAGCAATTGCAAGGAGCAAAGGGAAAAAAAAAAGAGCATGAAGCCTTAAGGCTGAATATATTCTCATTCCATTTATGCCAGACACTCTCAAGGACTCTTGGCTAGTTTGAGTCCTGTTGTAATATTAGGATACAAATGAGGCCAAGAATGGAAGGGATTTTGCCCAAAATGACATATTCTAACCACAATGCCTGATTATGAGACTGCTTTCTACTTCAGTAGGTTCCAGAGTTAACATCCCAACACGTTCTTCATCATTTATAGGCCTCCAACACAGGATTAACTTCTCTCTTCACTGGATAAAGGTCTGTTGTCTTAAGGTCCGATAATCTCACCTAGTACCAGCATTTAGCAAGGTAAGTGTCCAGGCTAAACCAGTCATCTGGACTGCCTGGATAGTTGATGGATAGAGACAGGCACCTCCAAGGGGTATCTGGAGTAGGTGGAATGAAACCTTCCTAGAAAGTGCATTTCTCTGAAGAAAATGTGCTGGTCTCTCCAGAGTGGCTAGACAACTAGGTTAAACTAGACATTCTGCTAAGGTCCTCTCCCTTCAAAAGCTGTCCAAGTCCTTCACTCTGAAGTCTTTTTACTTTCAGCAGATCAGTCTCAGTTGCCTTTCTATCAAGACCCACCCTGTGACAGATCCACAGCAATAGTTTCCTCCTGCATGAGGCACTAGATATGCATACAGCAGGAATCGTTCTTCACACTTTCTGCTTCACACATGTGCGCACCTAAACACAGACTTGGAGACTGGGAACGAAGCAGAGCCAGTAGACGGGCCCTTTTCACAGTCAGCCTGACAAATACTGAGCTCTTCATTCGCAGATCCCAAAGTGCTTTATCAAAGGGTAGTATAGGTGTCCTTGAATCGAGGCAGAAATCAAAGCATGTGAAAGGGGAACCCAAAGCTTCCTAATTCTCAGCTCCCAGCCTTATCCTTCATGCCACTGTCCCATAAAGCACTCTGCTCACGGAAGGCCTATTGAAAATGCACAGAGTGACTTAAATACCATGGCTACCCAAACTGCTAAATGACTCACCATGACTCAATATATGTTGGAGAGAGGGAGAGGGAAGAAAAATCAATCAAATGATTTTGCAGTCATCCTTCACAGTCAATTGCTGAGGTGGATGAGTTTGTTCATGCTTCCTTCACCTCAGCACACGCATGCACAGGTATCAACATCTCTGCTCTGGCTCACGGGCTGCTGGCACAGCCATCACTGGGTCTTAGAACAACTAAATTATGTTTCTCCAAATTATGTTTCTCAGTGGAATTTGGGAGTCCTTTTTATCTGCCTTAGGATTTTCCCTCCATTAGGCTTCATTAGTGTCCCCAGTGCACCACACCAACATGTGTTCTGATAGCTGTCCATCTGACGGGCTGGGGCCTCTGCAGCCAGGCTGTGCAGGACATGAGGTCTCCTGCCATCCACAGCACTTGCCCACAGGAGTATCCTTGGGGTCAGCTTTGGGAACATCCAGCTTTCAAGGAGAGCTGATTTAGCTTTCAAGGAAATTTTGAATTTGTGGATCCTTATCTGGTTCCTTCCATTGGAAGACTGGCAGATGGCACTCCTTCTTCCCTTCTCTCTTATGCTAATATCATATAGTCTATAGATAAAATGGCCACAAATCCTTCCTGGGAGAGCCCAGAGGTCATTTGTATAATAGTGGTGTTTGAAGCAGCCCGAGTCTGGCCTGCTTCCTGGGACATACCGGTATCGGCAGTTTCTTGGTGCCTCATCCAATCAGCCCATCCAGCAGCTCATGACTTCCTTGCTGCAGACAGCCCTTTTCCTTATTAATGTCTTATTAACACATATGTGACAGAGCGCTTTGAGCTCTTCAGCAGACCACAAAGAAAGTGTTAACCCTTCTCCAAGACCCAGTCAAATGCCCAAAGTTCCTTTCCTGGCAGCTGATATGAATTAAGATGATTTCTGCAGCAAACCATTGGAGATGCTGGTTGCTGTTACAGAAGCATTTATGGAGGTGCTCAGACTCAAGGTCTTAGGCAGGCAGCAAGGCTACAGCGGAAGCTCTACTTAACCAAAATGAGTAGCACAAGGCCCTCCACTGTAGGACAGAAATACCTGAAAGTCTCTAAAGACTTATCTAGTGGGGGGAGTTGAAATAAAGACTAATCCCAACGAAATGGTCAGATGCTGTGCTTAACCAAGTCATGGGAGTCATTTGCCACAAAGTCTGAAATTCAGTGGTAGAACTTTTTACCCTGGGTTTTTAGGTGTTAAAGAGTCCACAAAAGGACTAGCTATTTTAATTGTCCATCAATAATTATGAAACGTGCACACAGGCTGCTGCTCCATCCTCTGTTATGCACTTACTTGAAAGTATGCCAATCTGGCTGACATTTCTAGACACTTAGGGATGTTTGGTTCAGGAAAAAAAAAAAAAAAAAAAAAAAAAAAAAGGACTATTCAGGAAAAGGCATTTTTCTCTTTTGCTCCTTTTGCTTGCTTTGAACTCTGCCTGGAGAGATAATTACTGATTGCTGCAGTTACTGAAGTCAAGAGGCACAGAAAAACAGCAGTGAGGGAATGAAATCAGATCAACCTACCCTAGAAGAGTTTTGCTCAGTGGTACCTCTTGCAAGGCTGGAAGACCCATACTGTGCTGCCCAAGCACAGATCAAGGCTCTGAAATCAAAAATCAGGACAAAAGTTAAGGCAACAAATAGTACTGAACATGGATAAATATCCAAAACAACTCTGCAGTGCGCAGTGCCCTGCCAATTTACACCCATGACATAGCAGATCCAGGCCTGCACAGGACTGAAATTGCTCTGTCACCACCCCGGAGGCATTGAACTTTTATTTTATGTTTCAGCCAGTACCTGCTTGAAACGTGCTCATGCCTTGCAAGGTAAAAGAGAATCTCTGAATGCTGAAGTATTTTTATTCACCTCTTGACAGCTGATCTCTCTGATGAAGACTCAGCCCATTCTTCCCACACAAATCTTACAGGAGCCTTTCTCCAAGGCTGTGCCTGATTTCTCTTGCTCAGTTCGGATCCCCTGCCTCATTCTGACCCCTTAGGGCCCTCCAAGCCCTAAGTTCCTTAGCACTTGAGGGCTTGGAGGTGTCTTATACCATGAAGAAAAAGACTAGTCTCAGACACAGCGGGCCAAACAAATGTCCTACGCTGAAGTCCTGCAGACGGACAGGCCCTGTGGTCCTCTCAAGCTTCCAGGCTAATACAGCCTTTACTGTCTGAAAACACTTCCTAAATCCTTACCTGAAATTTACTATAATGGAAGAAATCAGAATATCTAGTATAGCTGCATATCTTTAACCTCAAGCCTTTTGTCTAGTCTTTCACCTAAAGGTGGGTCTGTGCAAACTCCTTCTCATATGCATTTCCCCTACCTAGATCCACGCCATTTTCTGTGCTCTCCTTACATGTACAGTCCTCCAAACAGCTTCAAGAAGGCTTTCATCTGGTATCAGCATGTGCTCTTTCCTCTCCTATAGCCATAGGAAAGGAAAGGACACATTTTTTGTCGTCTTGCTTGAATTTTTTGTCACTTCATTGCCTGTGCAAATGGTTAAACATATGAAAGAGAAATGAATCTCTTAAAATAGGGAATAGCAGGATAAGCAGACATATTGAAGAGAGAATTTGGGGCATAAACACTCAGAGGCTGAAATTCCATCAGTAGCATAAGGGGAAATTTGCTTTGGGAGGTATAAACAAGAACATCTCAGAGAATTCACTAATCCACAATATTTCACAGCAAGAGTACGTGGTGCAGGAGTCTGTCTCAGGTGTAGCACATGTACAATTGGAGAGTAGATAGTGCAGAGAGACAAGAATGATCAGGGGAACAGAAAATGGACTGAGAGAGAAGGATTGAGTTTGTTCAGTCTAGAGAATAGAAAATAGAGAGGGAGGGCATGAGAAGACTTCATAATGTAGAAAAGGCAGTTAAGAGGACATTCCTTTTAGATTGCCTGACACTCTCCAGAAAGTTCAGTTTCTTAGTTAGTTTAATTTGAAGCATGGGTTGTGTAGATAGAGAGTTGGGAAAACTCTCCTCACAGCCAGGTTATGAAACACTGGAGAAGACTGTTGGGAAGATACTAGGATCTTTTGTACTAGAGCAAGCTAGCACATATGTCAACATCTACTTACCCATCAATGTTAATCCAGTAGGGCCTACCTCACATGTGTAGTGAATTGTGTAGAGTCATTGTCATTGATCTGGATTTTCTAGGTATCTTCTGTATTCCGCTTTTCCTGGACTGCTGGATAATCAGAAAACTGGAGGGCTACCCAGAATGGCAAAGCATCCCAAAGAGCAGCATCTTTTGCCACAGCAATGGAGCGTATAGCTCAGCTAGGAAGTACTCTGACAGATGTGTAGCACTGAAAATAGGACAAGGTCTTTTCCTGGCTTATGTTATCTGCATCTTTGAGTTTATTAAGGATATTGCAAGGACCTTGAGTTCTCCAAGATCTTCTGGAACAGCACTAAACATCTCAGCATCTTCTTATAAGTGCACTATAAGAGGCTTTCACAGTAGGTGCATGGAACTAAGCAAAAACTTTTCAGCCAACTCCACTAGGACAAGTTGATTCTCCTTCTGACCCTCTGGCCTCTCCAGACACAATTCCTTTCCCCTCTCCTCAAGCTGTCCTTCAACACCAAGCCTCCCCTCCTTATGTTCCACTCCTGCCATCCCTTGGCAGCTGAGCAAGCCATAGCATGCATGTGCTGGTGGATGGCAAATTGACCATGAGGCAGCGATGTGCCCCTGTGGCCAAGAAAGCCAATGGTGTCCTGGGGTGCATTGGGAAGAGTGTTGCCAGGTTGAGGGAGGTGATCCTGCCCCTCTACTCAGCCCTGGGGAGGCCTCATCTCGAGTACTGTGTCCATGTCTGGGCTCCCCACTACAAGAGAGACATGGAGCTACTGCAGAGAGTCCAGCGTAGGGCTACAAAGATGATCAGAGGGCTGGAGCACCTGCCCTATGAGGAACGGCTGTGAGAGCTGGGCCTCTTCAGCCTGGGGAAGAGAAGACTGAGGGGGGATCTGATCAATGTGTACAAGTACCTGAAGGGAGGGTGTCAAGGGGATGGGGACAAACTCTTTTCAGTTGTCCCATGTGACAGGACAAGAGGCAATGGGCAGAAATTGAAGCACAGGAAGTTCCGCCTGACCGTGAGGGGGAATTTCTTCCCTGTGAGAGTGACAGAGCACTGGACCAGGCTGCCCAGAGAGGTTGTGGAGTCTCCTTCTCTGGAGATCTTCAAGGCCCACCTGGATGCAACCCTGTCTAAGATGCTCTAAGTAACCCTGCTGAGCGGGGAGGTTGGACTAGATGATCTCCAGAAGTCCCTTCCAACCTTACTGATTATGTGATTCTATGATAATTGTGACCTAGAGTAAACCTTTGGACCTCATAGACACAGCAACTGACTCACTACAGCCTCAAGGTGTGGCTGGTAGCAAAGATGGGACAGGAGAGATTTCTGACAGGGACAAACACATGCTTCGTCCCATGGCACCACTCAGAGGTGGAGCTGCAGGTCCGTGGTGATAAAAGATCACAATGTCTAGAAAATCCAAAGAGCCTCTCCGAGTGGCAATCATGACATCAGTGTGTCTGCACATCCACAGCAGACTGCCTCGGGTAACAGCTTTGTGGTAAAGGCACCTACCTTGTCCTGACATAAAACCATCTCAGTCAAAGACTTCACATGGGCCCTAAGGCCAAGTCACTGAACCCCTCTGTGCCTCAGCTCTTTCTTTGTGAAATAGGAAGGAAGATGTCCCTTTCTCCTCTCCTTCTTTTTACCTGCAGAGCCTGTGAACTCTTCAAGAGGAGAACACTTCCTGCTGCTTTTGGCATGCCAGGTGCTTTATTTCAGTCTTGCCTGAAACCCTAAAGTGCTGCTATAATCTTTATTGTTACTGTTATTTTCATGTGCAGATGGTTTAGGTGAAGAAAAAGGTTTAACTCTTCCATTCCTCCCTGAAAAGCAGCCACCTTTAGTAGAACATGACAGGTTTTATGTTCAAGTGCCTAATGGGAGTGGAAGATCATGGCTGTTGCAAACCAAAGGTGGGTAGGTAGACATACAAAAATGGCTCCATGCTGACCAAGGTCAGGTCTCTGTTTTCTAACTACAACAAGGGCGTTCACAGAGCTTCCAGCCTTGTGCGTCTCATGTGTTGTGGGAATGGTCCCTGGAGACTAGCCTCATTGCCCTCTGCCATCTCTCCCTCCCATCTCGTCCTGGAGGCATGGAGCAGAGTGGGTTGGAGATGGCTCCCTCTGGTATTTCCTAAAGAGGAACAAGGCCACAAGGAGCAGCTGTCACCTGGTCATACCCGTGCTGCTTCTCCCTTACACAACGCAGTTACTGTTTGGATCCCACTTCAATCCTTCTGCTTCCCAGGCAGCCATGGATGCCAGAAACAGTTCCTTCCATCATGCTTAGGAGGGAGGTCACCAAGTGGTCATTCTGCTTTCAATGAATTGAAATTGAATTAAGTGAATTGAATTCTACTTTCAATGAATTTCTACATTCCAATGAATGACTTCATTGCACAATTGGCTCTAAACACACAAACCTGGAATATCTCACCTCCAACCTCAGCACAGCCCCTGCCTTTGGAGGGAGCACAGATCCTGCCACCCTCCGCTCTGCCCTGGCTCCACGGCTTCCACCAGTGCAGAAGGTAAGCGTCAGAGCCATGGTCTGTGCAGCCTTCAGAAGAAGGAATGTAGTGCAGTGGGGCCAAAGGACACCAGGTAATGCTTTCACAGATGGTTTTCCCTCATGGTGTCATTGCAGAGGTCTGATTTTCTAGATGAAGCAGAGAATGAGCAGTAAGAAAAGAGAAGAGGTGTTTCTCTTTTGCTCAGGCAATTAAGCTTTTTTTTTTCAATTGCTTTTTTTTTCTTTCTCTTTTTTTATCTTTTATCCTGAGCAATAGCAAAGCTGCTGCGTGCATACTAAGCACCCTGCAGCACTCTAATTATCCTAGCAGCACACGCAGCCCCTGTTTTTGCTGATGACTGGAGGGAACCACTGCGAAGGCAGACAGAGATTAGAGAAAGGCTATGGGCATTGAGAATGGACAGCAGCATCCAACTAGCCTGATCAAGCTGAAATCTCTCAGCAGGGCCAGGTGAAGGGCTGAAGGGGGAAACTTCATGCTGGAAGTGGGAGAAACTTGCTCTAGATTTACCCTAATCTGCTTGCATGATGGAACCAGAGGCCTTGATTGCTCACTGAGGAGTTTTGAGTTTCTCACAGCACACGGCAGGTCTTCATCTGCTGGATACAACTGTGGGAGTGATGGCAGGCAATGGAGCCTTTCTGCTGGAGTTATGGATCAATCCCACATCCCACCACTCATGCACCTGCAAATGGAAGCTCTTGTATGCTGAATACTGGAACAGGAGGAGCCACAAGGACTGAACTAAGCAATTGACCACCACTTGATGGTCTGCTCCAAGAGCTGTCCTGTGTCAATAAGATGTCTGTTTTCGGGCTCACCACAGATCTCCAAAGCACTCAAGGGCACATGGATCACAATGCCCTGGGAATGTCTGGTAAGGAACTTACCTATCAGCAAGAGAAATCATCTTCATCATCCTAATGATCCAGAAAACAGTGTCACCGCCCTGCTGTCTGGATAGAAGGTATCAGCCACCAAATCCATGCCTTCTGACTGAACCACATCTTGGGAAGTCTAGGCTGCAAACTATCTGACTCAGGCTTTCACTGGCAAGCAACAGGAATGCCATCTCTTCAAGTGGCTTTGGGGAAGCCATTTCCCACCTTCTAGAGAAAAAAACACTTCATAGATTTTTTTTTTTTTTTTTGCTCCCAGCCTAGACTTTTTTTTTTCTTTTTAATCTCCCATACTCTTTTTTTCTGAGCTCATTTCTGTTTTGGTTGTTAATCCCTTTCACAACTATATCCCTCATCTTCAGGGACAGTTTAGCAGTCCCTCTGCCTGTGAAAGAGCCTTCAGATCCGGGATCACAAAACATTAATTATGGATCTGCAGTATCAGCTCTGTGCCACTTGCCACATTTACAAGATGCAGAAATCAATGGACAGTTTGTGACAACTGCTGGCTGTGATTGAAGGCTCCTTAGCAAGGAGGAGTCAGAAAACCTTTATATCTTTTGGGAGAGAGGACTGCTGAGCAGGAGGTCACAGATGGTTTGTGACGCTATTGTTTGAGGGGAAGGCCTGGCTTTCCATTGTCCAACTTCATGCACATGCAACATAGTTATAGAGTCATCTTTGCAAGGCAAAGAAAATCCTTGGAGATTAACCCCAGGCAGCTGGACTAGTTCTGCAGGAGAGACTGTAGTCTGGAAGAGCATCTCGCTGGCCCTGTGAAGGTTAGGTTTACAATACAAGCAGAACCAATCTAGGAATATTTTGATCTTGCCACTTCCTCACTTGCACTATTTCCTTGGCATCAGTCTAGCTCTTGCCTCAGTGAGACAGTTCAACTCTCTGAACAGTCAGAAATCAAAAAGAGAACTGTCTTCCTACCTGATTAATGACTTTGGTTCAGTACAGGACCAGGCCAATACCCACATCAGATAAGAGGGAAGCAAATCTGTGTGTAAATTTTATTGAGCACTTTTTGATTGAATGTAGTTCTGCTCTAGTGCTGCTTAAAGTCCCCGTTTGGTGTTTTCCAAAACATTCCCTAATTCCAGCCCCTTTCTTCTTCCTTCAGGTCTCCAAGAGAGTTCACAGACTTCAGTGATAAAACTGGGAAAGGCTTTGCAAGTTGTGTGTATCTGAGCAGGAAGCTGATGGCAGAGGTAGGACCAAAAACAAGTCTCCTGAATCTCTAGCGTCCTCTCCCTCTCCGCTATCTCCCATCTGGACAGATACCTTGTCCTAGTCCTCAAAGACACAGGAGTTCAGGACTTTCTGAAGTCCTGCTTCACAGACCGAGGTGAACAAGAGGGAAGGCCTGCCCCGTGACACTGGGGAAGGGCATTCCTCATGAACGCATCATGGGTAGCTGTGCTAGTCAACAGGCCTGTAGGAGCCCAGGAACATCTGACATGCTGTGGTGTCTCTCCCCATACGGTTTCCCAAAAGAGAGCTGCTCTCAATCAGAGCTGCAGAAGGCATAAGCCTTCAAGGGCCTGTGCCCCAGTGTGAGCATGTGCTAAGGTTAGACCAAAGATCCAGTGTGTTACTGCTCTCTCCTGCCTAAAGTAAACATCCAACTTTCTCCTTGCCAAAGCAAAAGTGGAAGGACTGGAGGACTGGAGGAGGTCTCAGTCTCCAGGCATCATCCTCCCTTAGCTGTGGGGTTTTCAAGCCTGATATTTTTCCATGGCTTCTTCCTCATATAGCCACACATAACCTTATGCTTAGAAGTAGCCCACAAACATCAGGGGCCAGGAGACAGGGATCCCCAGGGTATTTTCTGAAAAAAAGGGTGCAAAGTCCTCCATGAAAAGTTCTTTTTGGTGGAGTCCAAACCTTACTTCCAAGCTTACTGATTCTGTGATTCTATGAGTCTTTGTTTGAAGCAAGGTAGTAGAGTTCCATCTTCTGGCCAGTGCATGTCTTCTCCTTGACTCAGCTTTGTAGTGCATTCCCTGGGACATGGTTCAGTTGCCTCCCGAGCATTGCCAGTAACTGTGCTCCAGGGATTTGCTCAAGATCTTTCAGGAAGAGGCTGTATTTCTTGGTGAGGGAAGCCACCACCTTGTGATTTCATGTGCTCTGATGTGGCACATTGCTGCCATCATGAGTTCAGAGGGAGAGACTGTTTGCAGGGAAAAAAATACACCAAGATAATTGTGTGAATGTGTTAAGTCATTCCCTGGAGCAGGGAGGGTATGGTCAGTACCTCAATGCCTCATTCATGGGGCATTATTGAAGGAGATGAAAGGTGGAGGGGTGGAAAAAGAACAAAATTCCTTTCTGTCATAAATCCAAAGAAGTGAGAGGAAGATCTGCCGATCAACTTTGCCTGTCTGTTCCTCCAATGTAGGAACAGATCCATCCTGATTCGTTTAAAATATCCCAAGAAGCAGAAGAACTACTTCTCAGATCAATAGAAACCTCTAGGTAGGCAGTCCTGTGGGTACTTCACCATCTCTTCAAATAGTCCTGCCCTGTCCTTGGGGAGAGGGAAATCCCTATGAGGAGATGCCTTCACAGACCTGTATGCTGTGTCCTTGCTCAGTCCTGTTTCATTCTTTCTAATCTCATCCATAAAACCATTCTTCCAAGCTCTTCATCTACATTTGTTTCTCTTCTCTAAAAGCCCTTTCAAGTTCATCATTATCCCTTCTTCTAAGGACTGTGCCTCAATGGAGCATGGTGGTCCAGGCCATGAAGAGCCTAAGCCAGAGCCTCTGGTTTAAAAGACTTTGAACCCAGCCCACTGAGCAGCAATGCTTTGTCTACACAGGTGAAAAGGAAATCAAAATGTCCTGACATCTTTGGGTTTTTTTCCTTTTTACAACATAAAAATCTCATTATTTTCAAATTTGAGATCTTTTTCTTCTTTTTTTTTTCCTATTCCAGAAGAGCAGGATAGCTCTATGATCTTCCTTGTTTGGGAAATCTTTCCCTTGGAAAGCCAAAGATAGAAACTCTTGAAGTTTGCACAGCTCTTAATGCAAGAAACCAGTATGCTGGATTTGTAACAAAAGTGTTTTTCTTTCCAGTCATTCAACAACCATTGCAGGTACATGCAGGTAAATGAAGAGTGCAAATTAAATCAGGACTAAAAAGAAGTTCTGCATCCCTCAATATAAGCAACTTCACATTTCTTGGTGTATGAAGTCACAGCCCCATCATTTTCCAGTCACCTGTGGTATCTTCCAGGAATATGAGACATAAAAAAACAAGATAGACGAAATCAAAATTATTTTGAATGCAAAAGGCAAACAGGGAGAAAATCATAACCTTTCACATCAGTCTCAGATACCCTGAGAAAGCTGCAAAAGGGATTTGATTCAGTTCTACTTTTCCTTTAGAAACAGCCTTTAAACATAAGCACTACCTGTGCTGATTTACCTGGAAATATCAATTAAACGTACTGATTTGCTGTTTACTTATTAATCCAATTACTTCATTAGACAGAAGGATTTTAGTGAGGGAGCCTTGGGAGGTTCAATACAGATAAGCCTGGCAAAGCTCAAGTATACTAATGATACACATTGTGTGTTCAGGAGAAAGCTGCTGAGCAAAAGCCTCTAACCAAAGACTAGATGGTGACACTGGTGGAGAATTGAGTCTGGTACCACCCAGACACTCTGCAAAGAAGTAGGTGTTTCTGGCTGAGCTGCAAAAGGTTTCATAGGGTCTGTTTTCACCCTCATTCTTAAATTTTCCCTATTCCCCAACTGGAGAGCTACAAGTAACCCCCCCCATTCTGGTTCTTATCAGGTCATCCCTGGAGTGATATTTCCTGGGATGCTTGAGCTTAAAGGCAGTGCTACCAGCCCTCAGGGCTGACGGCTCTTGTGTTTTCCTGATAGCCTCTGCTTCTGGAGTCACATGAATCTTACCAGACTCCCAGTTTCCCAGTATTTCTTGTCAAGTTGCTAACTCTTGAGATCATGGCAAAAGCCTGGAAATTTGAATACTTGGTCCTATGGAAGTATTTGATCACAAGGCAGCCCAGAATCCTTCTCCCACCCAAGACAAAACATCAGGCAAAATATTGCTGCTAGTAACCCAACCTCCCAATTGTGTCTGGCATGAGTTTGCAGAGGAGGAAATGCAAGCCTGTGAGCCGGAGTGAAGGGAAGGGGAAGCTGTGGGAGAGGGCTGTGTGTGTCATGTATTCAGGGCATGAAACAGGACTCTCTGTGAAAGTCAACGGGAGCAGCTGTTTAGCTCAAGCAGACAATTTTTTACTCTTGCCTGCACTTTCATGGAGTGTTTGGTCTGTCTCGACAGAGAGCTTTTATTGCTGAGATGGTTACTTCAGCCTTGTCTCAATTTGCTTTTAGACTAACAAGCATTGTAGCTGAAAATTAAAAAAAAATGGAAAACAACAATAACCAAGTTCTGCCTTTCTCCCCAACCCTCCTCCCCTCAAAGAGGATACTGAAGGATTGAAAAGTGAGTCATTTAAAGATCATTCTAGGTCACAACGACCTTTTCCTATGCACTGTTGATAAAGAAAGGAAGGCTTTTTGATTACAGTGACAGTCTGGGACTTAGATTCAGATCCCTTCTCAGCCACAGGCTCACAGCATCTTTTGCATCTATTACTTACAGAACTCCAGGGGATCACTTTTTTTTTTTCTACTAAATGGGTACATGGTATCCCTCTTTTCTCATTGTATCATCTATTTAGATCATCAGTCCTTTGGGGAAGATACTGCCTTTCTGGGGAGAGTACAGAACCAGGCTACACTCATCAACACTCTAGACCATAAAGCACTACAGCAATGAATAGTGGCAACTGAACTACAAGAGCAATGTTCATAGTATGACCCAGCATTCCTTGGCCCACATCACAATTCCTTATAATTTTGGCCAAAGGAGATTACACTTTTTGGCACCAGTCACTTGTGAATGTGATCACAGTTTTTGCAATTAGGATGGTCTGAGTATGTGCAGGAAGTAATTTGTAGAAAAGGTTCATTTCCCTAGAAGCACAATTGCTATGACTAAGGGAGGAACACATTCTGAACACAGAATCTTCTCTTCGGGTTGGAAACAGAACAGATGAACTCAAGTGAAAAATTGTTTGGGATCAGTTTTAGTAGAAGTGGAAGAGCCTTTGAAGCTGAAAATCCTGAGTTCAAATTAACTCTCCACCCCTATAGAGCCAAGGGAACATTGACAAGCCAAACGGGCATGTGCTTTAGCCAAACAATGATGACCAAGGAAACATCACGATGGCAACTGAGCATCAGGATGGCATGAGGTGGAAGGAGGAAGTGGAACTACTTGAGAAAACATGAGAGGGGTTAGCAGGTTAATGCATAACAGTGTGGAGGAAAAATATTAGGCGGCTGGGAAAAGCTCCCCAAACAGTCACTTGGATATGTGACTGTTTTCAAAGGGAAATGCTGGAAGTAGCTGTTCCTGGAGATATTTTCACTTTTAGAGAGGCCAAATTCTGTGAGACATACTGAAGGGAATGTTAGAATTAGCAGGGAGGGCCAGGTCTTTCCCACGTGTTATTTCTTTGCTTTGCTCCTCTTCTACTATTGTTTTCTCCCCTGTCTTCATCTTGGCACTAAATGTGCAAACACAGCAGACATCCAGCTTTCCAGAGAAATGACTCCAAGGAGTTGTGTCTGACAAACCCTCTAGGCCCCTTAGAAGTGACGTTTTCAGTGCTGAGGGTGGGTACGCATTGATTAGGACAACTGTAACCCAAGGTCTAAGCCATGGAGGCTGCTGTTGGATCTACAACCTCAGAAGTTCTCCATGTCCTGGAGCAGATGTCATGGGGTTTCCCACTCCCTCTCAGCTATGGCACTAACCCCAGTGCTTGCCCTCTGCTGAATCCCATTGCTGCAGAAGGTCTTGGTGTTATGAGCTCCTATTTAAGGTGGTGGAGGCACAGCTAGACCTTCTCTGAGCTGGGTGTGGAGAAGCACTTAAGATCCTCAGTGAATTCTAGTGGTTAGAAACATTAGTATCCACCACCCAAAACAAAGGTATAAGGTGAAATGTGAGCAACTGGTCCACGATGTGGCTCAGAAGATTTCTTTGGGGATTATCTGCAAATACATGACTTAGAGAGAAAAATGCATAAAAGATCAGAGAAGTTAGAGAGATATAGTTTCCTCTGAGTCTGACCGTGAAAATAATGTAAGAGAGCTCTTGGACCCCTGTAAAAATGTAGAACTGTGAGCACAGAAAGTATCATCTCCTGTGAATCTTTGAGTCTTCTTGTGTTTGGACTTTGTACACTCACTGCAAATTGCTTTGCATCAAATATATCCTCCACTGGATCTCCTCTTGGAAACCCATGACAAGAGACTTTGAACCTTGACTAACTGCTTGTGTGACAGAGAGGTAGGATCCACGCTTTACAGATGAGCAACCTGAGACACAGAGCATTTAGCTCATGGTCTGAGACAGTGGCAAAGCTAGGACCAGGGTCCAGACATCTTGACAGCGAGTCCTCACTTCAGCACCAGTTTCACATTGTATCCGAGTCGCAGTGACAAATAGCATCAGTGAACAATAGGATTTGAAGGGACTTTAAGAGATCATCTAAACCATTCCCCTACTCAAGGCCAGGCTGTTTATACCCCTGTTGTTCCCAGCTGACATTCATACCAACTGTTTATTTTTAAAAAGACCCAGTATTAAAAGCCCTCAGCACTTCTGCATTTTCTTCCCTTGTTCCTGGATTCTGATTTAGATGAGCAGCAAATACATTTCCTCTCATCCTTGGCTTTCTCCATTCTGCTTGAGAATACAAAAACAGGGAGAGACTCGGGGTTTTTTAATTGTCCAAAGATGCTACAGACAAATTGGTTAGTTGTTACTGGCTCTCAGTTTCACTGTTGTTGGTTTTTTTTCTTCCTATAGAAGAAAAGGCCACGCAAGAGGAATACTTATGAGCCTGCACAATGGGGAAATGACTTGTAAAAGTATCTACAGCAAAGCGCACCACAGACATGTCTATTTGCTAAGGAGCGGGACCAAGTTACTGAATCTCGGGAGCCACTGATGTATGCAGTAATAGCGTGAAATCAAGCTCCAGAATAAAATGTGCAGTCAGGCAGAGACCCGAATGAAATGTCATTGCAGGATACAAATGAAAAATTATCAAAGGATAAAATGAAACCCATCAAAACACAATGTCCTTTGGTTTGTTGTTTTTATTCAAATTCAGAGACATTTGAGTTTCATCTCCAGGCAGGCCCTAAACAGAGGCAGACTTGTCTGTTATATTTCAGGCATTATTTCCTTCCTCTTTTATTCTTTTTTTCCCTCCTTTTAATTCTTTTTTTTCTTTCAATATTTTTCCTTTTAATTCTTTTTTTAAGTGAATTAAAAAAAAAATCCTCATTTGTTTCTCATGTGAGCAGTTTGCCCTTTGCCTGCAGGCTCAGCGCTCAAATCAACACCCAAAGTCTGACCACACTCTTCGACCTCCAGCTTAGTACCTTGCCTCAAGCACCCTTGCCTTAAGCCCAGAGCCTGGAGTGAGATAAGAGGATCTAGTTAAGAAAGATCTCCAGTCTTTCTTTCCAGAAAGGAGAATCTGCCTGATCCCTTCCCTTCCTCTCTTCCTTGCACTCCGTTGGTATTTTTTTTTTTCCAAGAGTGATTGCCCCAGTTTTAAACACTTGTGTGTGTTTCTCCTTTTTTCCAGGAATGCAAGCTGTACAGATCTTATTACACTTATACCTGCTGAATTGCCAGACTCTCTGCTGTAAGAGATTTCTTCCCTGCACCCTTGAAGAGACTTGCAAGGAGGAATTGTGCTGCTTTTTAACCCATTCTGCAAGGATTACACTGATTTTTTTGTACTGAAAGGCAGGATTTCCAGGACTTACGTTACTAACAGACACTGCTGGCTGACTCCCTGGGCAAGGAGGGGAGATTTAGCCATGCTTTACACTGAGAGAGAAGGTGAAAGATTTACCAGAGGTGATTTATCTAGTCAAGGACATTCAGATTATGTAGATATCCTGTAGTCTGCCTGAGCAGGCATGCCATCTGGGATGCAGGATTGACAGAGAGATTGGGGAAATATCTTCATAGTGGAAGGGGAGAAGTTTCCAAGCCTGATTGACGATGAAAGCTCAGAAGTACTTAGTGCTCATCAACTTGGCTGTTGGGTGGGATGTTGTTCGTCAGACAGAGTGAAGCATTACCCAAATCTTGATGAGTGCACTTTATCTGTTCTAGCTTTGTCTTGGACCAGTCACATTACAGTTCATTACAAAAAAGTATGGAATTACCTTTGCGGAAGTCAAAGACTAGAACACGCACAGATTTTCCTTTGAGGTTTTACCCTCAGGGTATCCAGAAACATCATCCCAGAAAGCCCCCAACAGCCACATCTTTTTAAATATACTTCTTTGTATCTTATTTTATCATAGTAATTTCTTAGCTCTACTGGCTAAGACATTAGAGTATTCTGCTCTTTCTGACAACACAAATCATTCCAGCACTTATGTTGCGTTGCTATGGTTATACTACTATTGCAGTTTGCCTTTGTATTTGGTTCATACCCAGAAACAATTCTTGCACATAACCCAAGTGTTCTAACTTAAAGATATCACATTTGTTTTTTCTAGCCAATAACCAGTATAACTTTATTCCTGCTAGGCAGCAGCAGGTTTGATGTGTACCAGCTTACCAAAAATTCAATTCACTCATATCAAAAAAAACTCTGTAGTCAGCTAAATCAACCGCCTAACTTCTAAATAGGTAAAGTTAGAGAAGATGAATGCTGGCTGAAACACCCAAAATATGATATTTCCAAGTAAACATGTCATTATAAGTACATAAAATGAACAGTGAACAGATGTTACAAAAAAGGTGTTGGGGTCAAACTACTTAAACCTCTTTCACTTGGGTTGATTTCTTAATTAACTCAAGTACCTACATAGGATTTGAGAGAAATAACTTTTTTGTCAGAGATTCAAAATGCTGTTCCCTTCCGCTGAGCACTCACAAAACATAGCTGTGAGATTCCTGCAAATATACTCCAACAAAACTCAGGGAAAATGAGATTTAGCAATCAATTTTGAAGGCCAAAAATTAGTCCAACAGAGAAAGATACATCAGAGGCTAATTCAGAAGTGTGCAAAGCTGAGATGATCTAGATATTGCCAGATATCGTCAGCATGTGAGCAGCCAGCCTGAAACATACTCGGATTGCTTTCCCTGAATCATTAGCTCTTTTCTCTAATATTTATTATTTCCATGTACTTCTAAATACTCAGCAGAGTTTGAAGATCTGAAGTCATCATTGGACAAGATGTCTTAATATGATATTGTCTCATGTCACCCTATGGAGATCACATCCTGGCCTGGACTAAGGAGCAATTGAGGGTTTTGCGCTAAGCCAAGGGAAACCATGGTACAGTGTTGTTAGGTATGTATCAAAATCTTCAGGCAATGAAAAGCCATGAAGAGCTCTGGGTAGGCAGGAGAGGCACTTAGAGCAGGTCTCAGACTGGAGAGGGCATGGCTGGATGTGCAGCTGGGTCCTAGAGCAAGCCAGCAGCATGGACTTCAACAGTCCCTCTGGAATTACCTTTGATGCAACGGGGATTTGGACTACCCAGCAGACACTGCACCACAGCTCTTGCATGAGAGCCACATTCAGACCCCTCGCCAGTAGCCCAGAGGTCACAGCCACAGTTTGGCTGTTCCTGCTCCCCTGAAGGAAAGGCTAAACCCAACTGGCCTTGCCACCTGCTTTCAGTAATGTCTCCCTTATTAATGAAGACAGATGAAAAACTCTCGTGTACATAGTGAGCCACCCATGGGAGACTTGTTCATAGACACCACCAACATGAACAGCTTAACAACAGCTGTTACCTGTCACAAAAACCCTCCCTATTGCCTGGATGATGTCATTCAGTCAGAAATAGGAAGCAGAAGGGCATAATCTCCCATCTGTCTGCCTGGCGGGAGCTCTCTTTCTGCCCATTGCTGGGATCCAGTGATCCCACAGCAGGTTAGAGTCCATGAGCAGGTCTGCCCAATGCAGTGGACTTTTGAGAGCAACTCTTGGGGCTAGTGGGAACTTTTCTCCGTGGTCTGGGACTGCAAAAAAATCTCAGCTCTCCACCCTGCTCCACCATCACAAGAGCCCTGTGGTGCTCAACATCACCACCTCCCATCCTAGATCATCTCCTTTGGAACTGATGTCAGCCCTAGAGCTTTAGAATGAGGGGAATGGATGCAGAGAACATGTTCAAGGCAGCACTTTTTTCTTTCCTTTCTCGATCTCCCCCTCCTCTTTCACAAGCACAGATATATGCACACACATTTGCTTAATGCATGGGCTTCGTCTGCCCTCAGCTGGTTACAAACTGCAACGCAAAGTGTGGTTTTGCAAATTCACACTCCAAGTCTCAAAATGAGCTTGATTCGAACAGAAGGGGAGTGTTCACCTCTCTGATGCTCAGGGACCATTTGGTACAGTCCCTCTGTTCAACATTCATAAACAGAGATACAATTAGTCCTGGGAGCCTGAGACTAGAGACAGTCAGATCTCAGACTCAGAGAGGAGTTCTCCATGATGGTCTTTATTAGTTTTCACTTACAGTTTAAGATTAAGAGCGAAGACATTAGAAATGTGAAAGTAATTCACAAACAGAAGTCTGATGTATAAACCTTCGATGGTAAACTAAAGAGAAAAAATGATTTACCTAGACAGGGAAGGTGCCTAGCATGAGCTCTCAGAGAGCAGTCACAAAACTGTGTGTGGGATCACTTCTTGGGGACTGGACAAATTGGAAAAAGAACTTCGAATAGACGTGGTATTTTGTAAGGTAAGTTGCTCTGGCTTTACAATACCACTCAGATATGAATACGCTTATTAGAGCAGTAATGCTCTAATTTAATGTCATTGTGATGTGAATGAAAGCAAAATTTTGAGGGACTGAATCATAAGGTTGGAAGGGACCTCTGGAGATCATCTAATCCAACCCTCAGCATAGCCCCATACAGGGATTAAACCTGCGACCTTAACATTAGTAGCACCATGCTCTAATGAACTGAGCTAAAGCTGCCCAGCAGGTTTAGCTCACTTGGTTAGTGTGTGGTGCTGCTAATGCCAAGGTCATTGGTTCAATCCCCATACGGGGCTATGTTTAGGGTTGCACTAGATGACCTCCAGAGGTCCCTTCCAACCTTACCATTCTATCATTCTATGACCAAGAAGATCTCTTCCCTCTAGCCTGGCTGCAGGGTCTCTGCACATGTTAGTTTGAGGCTGAAAGAGTGTTAAAGGAAGGGTTTTTGGAGCAATTGCCCTGGATAACAGGGTGTCTTTCATAAGTGTTCTGCCATACTGGGTTATTTAGAAAGCTTGCTAACTTAGGCTTTCCTGATAGAAAGAATCAATTGTGTTTACTTATTTTTTTTCTGTGCAAACACAAATCTCTGCAATAACTTTGTACATGATGCTTAATGAAATGTACCCAACAAATTCAGCAACATAAAATACTGATATCAATAATTACAGCATCTTTAAACAACCCCCTCAGAGTTCACTTGCTTTCCTCACAGCTCTTGGAGCAGGTCTTTCCTCCATGTCTCAGTTTCTCTCCTCAGTAAAATGAAGATGATATTATGCCTATCTTATCAGCATACCCAGGGAACCAGTGGAGAACAGACCCCACCATGCTGCTGATTATTATCTGAGGGAACACAGTACAAGACTCCATGTCTTCCTGTAAGGGTTTGTAGGAAAGGCCTTTGGGATGCTGAGAAGAAAGAACAAAATATCACTAGTTGGAGTTACAGCCTCTGCCTGCTCTTCCTGGTCTTCTGGGCCATGGTCACTTCCTATAATATGTTCAAGTGTATCCATATGGACATTCCTTTCCCTGCCTCCAGTTCATGCTAGTGGAGAAAAAAAGCCACATTGCACCCCAATTGTACTGCAGCCACAGCTTGGTAAGTGTTCTTAGAGTATGGGGTATACATAAATCATGTATTCATAGAATAACATAGGTTGGAAGCACCTCAGAAGTCTCCAGATCAAGGCAGGGCCAGCTTTGAAAGTAGGTCAGGTCAGTCAGGTCTTGTGCAGTCAAGTTTTGAGTCTCTCTCTAGGAACAGATTCCACTACCTCTTTGGGCCTCCAGTCCAGGGTTTGATTACCCTCTTTCCCCCTCCCCCCCAAATATTAAATCAGAAATTTTTGCATTCCAATTTGTGTCCATTGCCTCTTGTCCTGTCACTGTGCCCATTCAAGGAAAATCCTCCTCAAAGTTCCCTACAGGCTCCCATTAAGTGTTTTCAGACAGCAATAAGGTCTCTCTGGAGCCTTCTCTTCTGCAGTTTGGACTAACCTTCTCAGCCTCTTCTTGCATTTGATGTACTCCAGGCCTCCAACCATCTTGGTGCCTCCCACTGGATTTACTCAAATTTATCATGTTTTTTCTTGCACTGGGGAACCCAAACTGAACACAGGATCCAGATGCAGTCTCACATGTGGGGAAGATGCAGTCTCCAATGGGGTGAAGAATCACTTTCCTCTATCTGCTGGCCATCCTCTTGCTACTACAACCCAAGAAATGAAGATAAAATCAGTGCTGGCTGTGAAAGGGCCGGGTTAAAAAGTCAAAGTACAATGACTGCCAATAAGAGCTTATAGAGTCACAGTGTTCCTGGTCCCCTGGGGCCAGGAAGAGGTGTTATCAAAGCAGAGCATCTTTCTTTGCCTTTGGAAAGCATTTCCTTGGAGGGTGGTTGCTGGGTGCAGGGAAGGGGCAGCAAGGAAGGAAACACAAGGTCAATAAAATGGGATCCAGAACAGGATTCAAGCAAGAAGAGAGGGGAAGGGGTGGTAATGGAAGCAAAGATGCAGATAGGCATGAGATTGTCCACTGCCGTGAAGGAAAGGAGCAGGCCTGGAATTTGAGTATTCAAAGAGCAGAGCAGTATGGGACCTGTGAAATTCACAGAGGAATTGTAAAACACTAAGGTTAGAGGAAAGGGGCTTGGTCAGTGGGATGGAGGAGGATAGGACTGTAGGGACGTTAGGGATGAACCTCCTCTTCATAGTTAGGCACTGATGTCTTTGCCTGTAGAATCTAGATAAAGATGTTATCCCAAGCATGTGTCAGATGTGGCACAGAGAGGTGTTATTGGTGTCACTGAACAGGACTGGTTAGAAGTAGGCAAAAGACAGGAATGGAATGTGCTTTTAAATGCACTTGGAAGAAGTCACTTCGTCAACAACACTCCTCTCCTGTGAGGTACCATTGCCAGATGTTCCTCTGCATCCTTCTTGTTTCTGGGCATTCACGGCAGTGAGGAGTTCATGTTTGTGTCACTGGAAGAGCTCTGCTCTCTCCTGCATGACTCACACTTAAGCCACAATAACGTTTACTTCAGTGATCTCGAAGTTAGATAACTTTATCCCTTCAAGTCTGGTTTCTGACCTGGTCCTGCTGTGGTCTAGGGCAACCAGCAGTCTGTCCTCCGTCTCCTTTAGTCTCCTGAATACCATCAAAGTCTGGGTTCTCTAAGCCACTTGTCAGCCTCCTTACTTGAGGGAATTCACTGTTTCGAGCGACAGTAGTCAAAAAACATACAGATAAAATTCAATCACCCTGTAACCACCAAAGACAGTTCTTCACCACCCTGATGCCCCTCATGTTTTCTTTTCAGCTTTGATGTGTTGCAGAACTCCTGCTGCTATTACTGAGTCTAAATATTTTACCCAACCTGTACTTCCCTCCTTCTCCTGAATTGCTCCAGCCTGACTGCACCAGGTTGCAGTCAGTGGTCAGTCAGCAGCACTGGTGGTTCTAGACCACCACAATAGGGGAGACAGGTGAGAGAGAGGGGTAGAGGGAAGAGTCATTGCTGCTTCCTTGCATCTTTCTGCCTCTTTGTTATAACCTTGTCCCTGGGTTGAATGTGACCCCATACTCCTACTACAAACTGCACATCAGCACTCACACAGGTACAGTATGCAATGTGCAGGAAATAGAAGATAAATTTGCCTACTGCTCTATCAAATTGTTTACAAGACCTACCTTCAGGGTCCAAGCTGTGTGATGGCATCTCTTGAAGGCAAATGATAGAAGTCCCCATGCACTCGTGTATGCGAAAAACTCAGTTGCATGTTCCCAGCAGGATGATGCCAGAGTGTGTCTCTGTCAGAGACACAGAGTCTTCCCATTGCCTATCATGGTGGTAAAAGCAGTTTTCAGTCTTACAGGAAGGTATCTGCAATGATGTAGTGACTGTTTTTTATAGAGGGGATTAGGACCTCACAGATGCAGCATCTCTTTGTAAAGATGTGTTTGGTCCAGGCATCAACTGAAACAATTTCAGGTTCAGCCCTGAGTTCAGGATCCTCGAATATGCTGCCAAATGACAACTAAATCCACCCAAACAGACATGAGTGGCCTTTTTCTTACCTGACTTTAAGGGGGAGGGTTTCACAGATGGAGACACCTAAGTGTGGATATCTGTCTACAGCTGTCTCCATGTGAGTTGGTAGCTGAGCTCCCATTACTGCCTCTAGAAATGCAATCAGTGGAGTTGAGAGTAACTCAGCTCATCAAATGAAGGTGTTTATGTTTGAGTCTCCTCTCCATTCCCACAAGCTGCATTCACTGGACCACCTCTGTCAGTAATGGGAGATTGGGCATGCAGTTTACATGGACACATCTCGATTATGAACACAGAAACACCATGATTTTGAGTGTCTTCTTCTGTGAGCTGACTCACAATAACAAGCTCCAAGCATCATTTAGACAACTGAATCAACAGTCTGGTGTCCTCTGAGGTGCTCTAGCATATCCAGGATATTTCTATGTATCTGGAAGAAATGATGCAGAGTCTACAGAAGACTTCTGAAATATAGGCTGGAGGCCACAAAAGACACTTTACAACATCTCAAAAATACAAACGCCAAGGCAAATGTATCATGTCTCATAGACTGTCTTTGTAGTCCAAGAAAGACAGCTCTAGGTCATAGGTCTCCTTGTCCTGAAGGAGGTATCTCAGGAAGAACAGATGAATCAGTTCCCAAAAGACTGCCATTTCTGAGGAGTCTCACACTTTTGTTTCTCCCAGGAGAGTACTTGATCCAGGATAATGCCCAAGCTGACTCCTCATTTCTGCTACAGAAGAACTGATATGTTTTTTTTCCTGCATAGACCTCAGCTAGTTCAGTCACAGAAGAGTCCTGCTTCTGCACTGATAATAGTAGGCTGTAGTCATTGAGACTAGCTCTGCAGGGCTGCCTTAGGCCATGCCTTTAGCCGATGTGTTTCTTGTTCTCCCTGTCTATCCCCTCACCATGCATCTCTGCACGAGAAAGCAGATACTTCTCCATCTGGGAACCACCAACATGGAGAGGACAGTGCACGCAGGGAGCAATGAGTTATAGAAAGGAAAGGCTATTACTGCCCACAGCAATGTCTCTGGTGCCCACAGCCCCTGTGACAGAACCATCTGTAGTAATTAGCTGCAGTTCTGGAGATCTCATGGTTGGAGATAAAGGGAGAAAATCTTCTGGGGAGAAGAGTGGCAGGAGGGAGTGCTGAGGACTCCCTCCAGGTGCTGCTCCACATTGATAAGCATGCTTTCAGAGTGCTCCTAGAGGATGTCCCAAGTTCTGCTTAGAGAGGGAAAGCCACTCGGTCACACATTCAGCAGCACCTGCAGTAGTTGGATGTATAGTGCTGGAGCTAGTGGGGAGAGGTCTGCTATGGACACGGTCAGGGAATCTGGGCTGCGAAAGGGGCTCGTGTCTCCTCTTCTCTGTCAGAACAGCACCAATCCTTAGCTACCTTCTTATGAGCAGGTCTGAGCTCACCATGAGCTCTGGCTTCTCTTCCATCCAAACTGCTCTGTTATATTCCCGGTAGGTACCATCAGACAAGCAGGCAGCTAATGATGTCTGTGAGCCAACATTGTTGCTGGCAGGATGGTGAATCTGTGACTAACTCAAGCCTCAACTTTCTCTGGTCTGAGCTTCCGTGAAAGGTGCATCAGAGTCGGGCTTTCTCCTTCCAGGGATCTATGGGCTCCCATCTCCCGTCTTTGGAGGGTTTTCCCATGTTTGTTTTCAACATAACAGTCTGTCATTGGCAATGAAATTGGGCAGAAGTTCACATCAGCATAATCCATCACACCAGTGGGGAGGCCTCCCCCACTGCCCATCCAGGAGGGATGTGCAGGGAAATGGACACTGATGGCCAGAGTTGGAAGGTGATGTCTTCACATTGCCTTTGATGTTGTACCTGCTATTCCATTGGAAAGACATGCAGAGTTTAACACTCCTCAGGAAGTTCAGGGAAGAAGAATCACTCCTGAAAGCTTCTCCTGCAGCTGGAGAGATGGCATTAGTCATTTAAGAGAGAGAGGATGAAACGATAACAGAGCCTTGTCAGTTCTTGTGACAGCCTGCTAACAAACCTGAGCTGGGCTTTATACCTGGCAAACAAAGGCAGTGGTATGAGATACAACAAGAAAACAGCAAAAGCACAGGTGGTTCATTATCTTTGGGAGCGTGAAGTGGTACCTGCAACCTACGGGAGACTCCCTATCACTGACACTTGCCAAGATCTGATCTTGCTTTGCTTTGTGAAACTCCTCAAGTGCTTTTTATTTGACCAAAGCTAGCTTGAAAATGTGTTTCTTTCCTAGAGAATGATTTTGCTAAATTTAACAAAGAAAATCCTTTCACTTGTCTCTTCCATCCCCAGTGCCTCTATATTGAATACAAATGTGACCCAGGGAAGCCCCATCCAGACCTTATCTTTCCCTGGTAATGCCCGAGACTGGGGAAAGCCAGATGTTATATATTTTGTTAAAATACCACACGAGGGCAGTCTCTTCCACCTTCCAGTGTTAGAAATCCCCTTACGCAGGATAAAAGGCTCTTCGGTTTGTTTAAAGTCCCTTGCTGATAATATCATTGCTCAAGTGATACCGGCTGCAGGCTGCATTTCAACAGGAGATACACAAATATGGCTCCATTATAAAAAAGGCAATCAAGTGTTTACCACATAGGTCTTCCAAAAAGGATGTCTGGAGCTATGGGAATATTGCTTAAGGCTGGTTTTCAAGGTATTCCCACCATCTCAAATTGTGAACACTGAAAGTGCCTAGTTAATATGTACATAATTAATGTTATAACTGCTGCGTAGCAGTGTGTGTAATGCTGTGTTTCTGAGCAAGCCACCTCCAACCAAAATGAACCAGACACTTGTGACTCCTGCACCAAAAGCAGTTACCTACAGCACGTAAATAAAAGTTGGTTTTGTTATCCAGATGTTGCAGCAGATTTATTAGCTGCTGTTTGACACAGTCACCACTGGATGGGGAGAGAAAATCTCTTTGAAGGAAATGAGTTACAGACCAGGGCAAATATTTGCCCTGGCTGGTGCCCTTTTATACCATGATGCCCTGGACTCCTGATTTGCACATAAACTTCCCAGCAAAGCTGAGAGACCTGCCTTCGTGAAGCAGAAATCAGTAAAATGAGCCAGAGCAGCTTCTTTCAGTGTTCGTAGCACTACTATAGCCCTGACGTGTTCAACCTAGCAGCCCTGAGTGAGGATGCATGCCTTACAATCGAAATCTCCAGGGAGAAGATAGATGGCAGTGAACATCATTAAGTATATTTGTTTCTATGAAAGCTTCTTAAAGACTGGTCCCAAACTTCTCCCTGGGGTGTCTTTAAAGTATTTGATGAAATGCTATGCTTAAACTCTATGTATACGCTCAGCCTCTGAAAGAAATCTTCCTTCACCTCTCCAGAGAGGAGTTTTTTCTTTCTCTCTCTTATGAATCAAGCTTCTATCTGCTGAAATGCACAGCAGCCTCCCATGCTTGTCGTGACCCGTGCATGACAGATTTTCCCCAAAACACCAAAATCCAGACCACGAAACTATTACAGTCCTGGCCAATGCCATTTGGCATTGTGTAGGAGCCAAATTCATGCAGAAAATCAAGAAAATCAAATCTGCAGACTGTTCCTGCAAGTTAATCAGGAAGATTATCAATTTACACCCACTTTGCTTGAATAAGAACAATTGGCTGAGTATTGGCCATTTCACAGTCGCGAATCTGGCATCAGTCTTAACATGTTAAGCAAATTAAGAGCTGGAAGAAAAATCATTATATCTGACAGAGCAATTTATGGATCAAGATATTTTTATGCATTGGCAAGGATGGGAAAAAGGTCTTGCATCCAGTCCTTGCAAACCCGAAGATAACTGCTCTGATGCACGGCGGTGCCAATCCATTCAAATGAGAAAGGAATCATCAGGGAACTGCCACAGATAGATAAACATAAGAAAGAAGAATTGGCAGTTTATTGCAGAGAGATTCATCTTCTCACCCTGACACCATGCTGAGGGAAAACGAACCATGGGCTAAAACCAAATTAGCATCAGACCACCCAGGGAAGGGATTGGCTGGGCTAAAAGAATGGCTGCGGAAATCCCTGTTACCTGCTACCTTCAGTGTGCTGGACCAGGTGAAAGTCAGGGAGCTACAACATGGGAAGATCTCCAGGGCAGGAGCAAAGGCTCAGGACTGCAGAGCTGATTACTGCCGCTTTTTTTGATCCAGCCCGCTCTCTCAATTGAGACAGATGTCACCCTCGGTCTCAGCTTACCTGCTCATCATCTAGGTGGGAGAAGACTTATCAGTCACAGAGGTAAGTGCTGCAGCTTCAACTTAGCGTTACGAGAGCCGACTTCCACTGCACAGCTTCTCTCTGTGGGTGCCTCCACTCAGGCCAGGAAATGACCAGTTGTCCTGTATAATCTCTACTGCAAACAAACAGTAAGTGTATATTAGCCTTTGAGAAGAAGTACTGCTATTGATCTTAAATAAAACCAGTCTGATAATATAACTTTAATGATTTTTCATTGAGAGACAAAAAAAAAAAAATCAATGAAATGTAAAAGCAGAATGTGTGCAGCGGTGGATAAACACTGACAGAAATACCTGGAAGGTTTCTGGATACAGCCAGTGTTTCAAAAGTCTTTGTCATTTTTTCATCCCCCCTCCAGTGGGGGGGATGAACTTAGAGTCACGGGGGGATGGGGAAAAAAAAAAAAAAGGTGCTCGTGCCAGTTGGGAAATAGAGATCTGCATGCACAATGATATTACTTAAATGTATTTCTAATGGTGTACACCCCTGGAAAAGATTGCTTAGATCCTTTGGCTTGTGTAAAGTAGGATAAGTTGGGGTGCTTTTAAGGAGTAGCTTTGTTGTCACTGACATGGTAGGGCATGTAGTGACCTAGTGATGTAGTGATGTAGTGACCTAGCATGTAGTGATGTAGTGCCCTACCATGTCAGTGACAACAAAGTAGTGCCCTACCAAAGCCAGATGACTGAGTGCAAAACCAGCAGTTAGCCTGCTGCATTGTGCATCCACGTGGATGTCTACAGAGATAGGGCACAAATACAGGACTGCCTGCAAATCCACCATTCCTTGCAGCTGCTTCCCAAGGCCTCCTCACTGAAGCACATCTGCTGCCAGGCAGTCAGTGGTTAATTTATTGCCAACATGAAGGACATGAAGGGGAATTCACTAACCTGCCCAATAGAGCAGCTCCAGGATGTCTCATTTAATCTTCTGGATTTTTTAATGCTGTTGCTTCAAGCCCAAGATACCATCAAGGACAGCTTGGCATGGTGGAGAATTTCTTAGTGTTCTGAGGGTCAACATAGAAGTCTCCTCTGACATGAAGGCCACAGGAGCTCTCCTTGATACTCTTTGATTTAGAGGACAAGATAGTCTTAAGCTTGCTAAAAAGTTAGTGTTCTTTATGTAGGGATGTCAAACAGTCTGGGTGTCTTCATGAAAGGTGTCGCATGGTCACTGCAGTATCATGTGCTTTGAAAGAATGTGGTTGAGTTGGACAAGCTACCATGCATGTTACACCTTCCCCTCAGCACAAGATCTGAAAGGTCTGAGCTGCTCCTGCTTCACCAGGGATTTTGTTCTGCATTTAGTGCTTGTAAGATGTGTATAAAAGAGTGAGGCCAGGACACTGGGCCCTGTTGATAAGTGATGCATTTGGAAATCAGAGAGGCTAACCAGGGAGTGTTGGAACGAATGGTTTTTTGTTTCCAGCTCCAAACAATGGTCTTGAACAAATTCAGTCCACCTTTCTCTTTCTTCAGTATCCAAATGTTCCCCTTCCACATGCTTTGCCTAATATAAATGTATAACTAAAAGCTTTGGGGACACGGCATATACTATATATATTTGTATGAGTGTGTGTGTGTATGCAGATATTTGTACGTATATAGTGACAGTGGGGACCTCAATACAATCAAGAGCATAAATCCTTCAAACGAAAGGATGACACTGGCTGTCCTCTGCACAAATGTGGCTACCTCACAGCAGCAAGCAAGGCACATCCTGTTGGAGCACCTTTCTACTTGGTGGGGAAAGGTGTGTGTAAGCCACATCCCACCGTGCCTGCTAGCCAGGGAAAGATGCACTTAGCCTCTTTTCCTGCTGGCAGGTAGCTCTTGGCAGCCGGGATCAGCTCAGTTCAAGTTTCTGCCCAGCACAATTAATCACCATAGCACAGTCACCAGGATAAAGCACTGCTTCACTTAGAGCTGAAGAAAAACTAAATAAACTTGCACGTACAGAGGCACAAAGGCAGAGCAAAGTATTTAGTGTCAGTAAACAAATGGCCAGGACAAACCTCTTTTCATACAGGGGAGAGAATCTGCAGCATTTTAATCTCTTAGGCCTTAAATCCCTAAACATCCAAGCACTGAAGCAGGGAGGAGTCTGTAAAATGTCCATAAAGTTTTATTTACAGGCCATGTGTCAAAACCCAAGAGACAGAGGAAAATAAGAGTGCTTTCTGCAAGTAACTAGGCAGTGAGAGGATAGCAACAGGAGCAAAGACGATCCATTGAGATGTTCTCCATCAGAGTAGCTCCTGCTATCTGGGGAGTTTCTGTCAGGGCTAGGTTAACTCCTAGCCAAACTACACCTTCAAGCCTACCCTGTAGAAGTGAGGAGATACCTGGCAATGAGGCAGTTGCATGAATGAAGCTATGGTGTCATGGGAATTCTTCAGAGACCTTCTTGCTACCCGCTGGGAAGGGGCAACTCAAGGATGCTGCTGGTGTTTGCATGGTGGGACAGGGAAGGATAGGGTATGTCTCTGTTATCAGGTGTGCTGGAGCCTGTCCTCAGCTCTGCCTTCTCATCCTTGTGCACTCTAGAGGACAGAGACTCCAGCATTTCCAAGGTTTTACTTCAAGCAAATCAAGGCTTTCCTTGTCCCTGGTCTCCTGGCACCAAAGAAGAGAAGATGATGTTCCTTGTTCTTCTATAGTCAGTATCCTTCTCTTCCCCATACTTGCACCAGGCATGCAATGGAAAGAGAAACCCACGCCTTGCCCCCTCCTCCCACCCCAATAAAGTTATATCACTTCAGGAGGTATATAAAGCATCTTCCCATCATACAGACAGACTCAGTGGTACCCCAGAGCTACACAAACTTCCTGGGAGATATTCTCCTTTTAGGAGAAGCTGGCTCACACTCTATATCGAAGGAGGTGACAGAGAAAGAAAAAAGCAGTTACTCTGTGAACTCATAAATCACCAAAGTCTTAAAAGAAAAAAAGAAAAAAGAAAAAAAAGAAAAAAAGAAAAAAAGAAACCCAACAGCCTTTTTGGTTTGCAGATAAGCACAAAGTTTGGCAGGAAGGAGATTAGCTTTTTTCCAGTCCACCTCGCAGTCGATAATTCTCACAGCAACAGAGCTCTAGGTTACAAACAGCAGCACATGTTCCCTTGCAGAAAATGGGAAAGACAAGCAGAGCAGGGGATGAGGCAGGGAATGGTTTGTGTTTAATTCTGCTTACTTATTGGCTGTTATTTCTTTAAAGAGACAATTTTTTCCCACCTCAGAGAGAATCATAGTTGTCATTAAGGGAAAATTCCTGACCCAATCCCTTCATACATCTCCATTTGCAATCAGAGTTGTCTTCTAGAGGAACATTTTGGGGGAGCTGGCTAGTTCAAAGATTTTGGGACCCCTGTGTTACTCCTCAGGAAACTCTAGCATCATCCTATTAGCTCCTGCAGGCCTGGCCAGCAGCTCAGCTCAGTTGTTACAATTTATGACCAAAAAAAAAAAAAAATCCAACAGTACGCATGAAGAATTAAGTTATCGCTAACATTTAGAAATCAAATTTAGACCACTGTAAGGACAGGAGATGAAGAGGATGGTCTGCATCTGCATTCTCTGATCATCTTCACAGTCCCTGTCAGGTTGGCCTATACCCATCCTGAAAAGAACTAGAAAAAAATAATAAAAATTAAATTAAAATATTTTTTTAAAAAAGTTTTAAAAGAAATTAAGAAATTAACTTTTTTACAGACAAGTCTAGTGTCACAGAAGATATCCAAGTATCCTGCCTGGCATCCAGTTGCTATCCCAGAAGGATGCAAGTCTCCCACAAATCGCATGTTGTATCTCCCTTTCCATGTAGACACCATAGGCACTCTGGGACATCTTGAGTGGCACCAAGAAGCTCCATCAGGTCCCTGTAGCCCTCCCTGGGGAATAGGAACTGGAGAACCAAATAAGGGACAACAAAATAAAAGATATGGATACATACAAATAATAAATTTAAGATGGAGGAAGTGGAAAATGATACAGAGATAAGCATCCTTAATAGCTCACTCTGCTTCCTGAAGGCATCTTCCCACTGCCTGCCATGGTCAGCCTGGGGAAGTGGGAGACCAAGGGAGAGCTCTGGAGGTAGCAGGGATTCTCTAAAATCAAATATCTTTCTCCAGGATGCATGGTCAGAGCTTGAAAGATGGTGATGAGAAGACCTCATGACTCCAGGAAATATCTTATGGAAATGGTACAGATGAAAGGTGAGAAGTGCAGCCAGAATTGCAGCAGGAGATTCTGGAGAAGCAGGTTCCTGATGAACTCAGAGCAGATATATGCCCAGACCACCTCCTTGCTGCGGGGAGGGAATATGGTATGGGCCCTGCAACTCGTCCAAGGAGCACCTCCACACCTTCTGGCCACCATCTGAGACAGGGTAGGGACTTCCTTGGGCTTTGTGACTATTAGCCTAATTTTTCCAGCATGAACAAGGAAGAAGCAACCCCATCAGGAAGAACAAAAGCTCTCTCTCACTCACTTTCCCACAATAGGAACATTTTGGCAGGAATAAGAGAAGACACTGCTTCCCCACTTTTCTGCCACTCTTCATGCTTCCCATCCCCACTGTGAATATGGAGAGATGAATCCTCCCAGACCCTCTCTAGTCCATCCCTGATCACCTTGAGCACCACAAAATTCCAGCTTCTTGAGCCCCATGGCCTGACAAAGGCAGACCTTTGTCCTGTCATTCCTCATGTCCCTGACTTGCAGGAGGGAAAGGGGAAGCAGAGACGGGAAAGGGACCTGAGGACACGTCCTACCCTGCCACAGTGGGAGGCATTTTCCTATCTGAAGCTGATTAGATTTGGGCAGACCGGGTCTTTTAAGAGCACTCATTGCAGACACAGCAGGGAAGGAGTTACTGGAGGCAGGAGTGATACCTGATGCAGTAACAAGGGAGCAGTGGCCATGGTGACAAAGATAGGCTGTGGGATGTAGGGTCACACTCAGTCCCCGGTGCGATCTCAGCCTGTCGCAATGGACAGATGGCTCCTTTCCGTCATCTGACCTCATTGTTTAATCTGACCTGATCCGGTTCTGTAATCTAATGGCCATTTTAATCACCGCTATGAACCCCAGATTGTTTCCCCTGGCTCCACCCTGAATTCCTTCCCAGGGAGAGCACATGTACAATCCAGACATCGTCCATCCAATGGGATGTCCTCAGCTAACTCCTACGTGGAGCATGTGTGGGTCTGTTCCCAGCTCATGGGGAGGAAGGCATTGCTGCTCGCAGCCACCGCTGCTGTCTGTAATAAAAGAGGCAATTTCAATTCCAGGAAATCAGCGGATTTCTCCTTTAATCCCTACAGGTACTCCTGGAGACTTAACACATCTCAGCCACCACTCATTCCAAGGATCTATAAGACCCTTGGCAATTTTGCAATACTTAATAGCATTTGGGAGCCATTTAGAAAGCTTTGACAGTTAAGAAAATAACCCTGGAGTCAAGACATTTGGTTTTGTGTCTTGACTCTGCCAGAGATACACTTGTTGCATCACCTTGGTCAAGGCATTTAGCCTTGGTAGTAGCACCTAAACTGTAAGAACCAAAAGCCAGATCTCTGCACTTTTGCTCTAGTACTGCTCTGAATCTGTATTCAGACAAATACAGGCACAAGTGACTCCTCAGCCTGTCCTGGGAAGGTAGCATATTGCACAGTTCCCCAAGGAAGCTGCAGTGGTCTCCAGTTCCCAGTTTGCGGAATAGGATCTCCATGCCTCAATTCTCCCTCTGTGAGAGGCTCAGCCCAGCCTCTCAAGAGCCAAATCGATGGTTAATGAGGTAAAGAAAAGATAAGCAAGCGTACAAGATAGCCTAACACAAGGCTGCAAACACTGAGAAGTCCTGCAGAAGAACAGCATCTCATTCAGGTCTCAGCCCATGCTATTGCATTCATTCTAGTGATGTTGATATCTAGGCAAATATAGCCATGTGCACACGCACACACACATGTTCCTCCATATAGCTATATGTCGGAGGAATATACAGAAAAGATTTATGTCCACCCTTTTTCCCCGCTCTGCCTCAGTGGGTGGGAAGGGACCTGAAAAGGTCATGTAGTCCATCACATCCCCCCAAGGCAGGATCAAGTCTCCTATGGCACTGCTGACAGATGTTTGTGTAACCTACCCTTAAAGACCTCCAGCAATGGAAAGCTCACATCCTCCCCTGAACAATCTTATTCTTGTATCTCTGGGGTAACTCAGAGGATTTTCCCACGCTGTCTAAATCACATTGCATTATCCCAAACTGCAGAGAACTGCTCTGCTCTCACGGAGGGCAGTTTCTCCAGCTCTTCTCCCAGACTGAACAAGTAGAAACATTTTGCTAATACTTTTTCAATGAGAGAAAAACTATTCTAGACTTCGTTTGCTTCCAGAAGTGAGTTTCACGTCAATACACAGCCCCTAATTCATGACCCTGACAGCATTTAGGAGAGGATATAGCTCCTCTGGGATTTGTTGGCAGCAGAAGACACCCCAGGTGACCCCAGTTCTTGCTCTCCCCAGGCACAGAGCCCTGTTCCCTGTGATAATGTAGCAGGAAGGGAGGATAAAATGGTACCTACACCTGATCCGTCACTACATCAGGCTAATCTGGGATGCCCTTTATTCAGTTGTCATATTTAACACATTTTCCTCCACTATAGTTTTACCAAATCCTGAGTTTCAATAAATTTCCTGTCCTTCTCAGCATGCTTTTCTGAAGGCGTACAAATAGCTTCCTTTCATGCTACCATAAGGAATAGCCCTCAAGAGGACATTGCTCAGGGAACACCAGACAATGGGTCATCTGGCTTCTTAAATACCGTGGAGTTTTCCACCCTTTCTTCTCTGGCTCTCCTTTGGGATTAAGGAGATTTGCAACTGGCAAGTAAATCTTTATGCTTGGATTGGTGGCTGATGGTAAATCCTCAGGCTGGGGTCTGAGATGCTGCTTCATTATGTTGGCATTAGAAGGTGCCCCATCTGCAATGTTTCACAGCCCAGGGACAGCCTCAGATCTACCCCTTGTCTAAGGTTTGCCACTGCCTATTTTAAAGAGACTGCTGAGACCAGCACCAAGACCCTTATTTACCCTCTGACTGTGAAGGAATCACATTTTGCTGCTTTTCTCTGCAGCCATGTGTGCTACAACTGCAATGTAATTTGGGGAATCCGTACCATTATTGCAGCAGCTGAGACTGAGATTACCACAAAAACACATACCATGATCGAATTGATAGTCTTAGTAATGTCAGTTCTGCTACTTCCTACAATATAATATTGACTTTCTTACTGAAGCAATTTTCGTTGCAATATTCTCCCTATGAAACTGCTCCCAGATACCTGACCTTAGACTACAGGTTTGGCTATGAAGCTGGGTTTCCTACTCTCTCAGATGACTTTATTTAAAGCTTGGATTTTTTTTTTCCTTTTTCATATTTCAACTTTGATTTGGTAGGGCTGAAAAGCAAAGACTAGATCTCTCTGTGGCTGTATTTTAACCGTGTTATTTAAATACGCAGTCATGTCAGCTTCAGTATTCCTTGATAAAAATAGATCTGCCCCTTTGAAAAGAGCTGGGTTCCAGAGACTGCAGATGATAGGACTATTTCTTGGTGCAATGCACCAGAGGATTTAAATGCAATGTGTTCCTTTGGTTTTGAGGCACAGCAACTCTTAAATCAGGACTAGTTGAAGTTTTTTTATTTTTTTCTTTTCCTTTTTTTTTTTAAGTAACCACTATTTTGCAGTGATTGGTCCTCTGCAATAAGTTGTCTACACAGGTTTCACCCTCTGTATTCAGTGACTTCATGCATCTGAGACCAGGTTCTTTCTAACATGGACGTACCTCGGTTGGAGAAGTGACTTCGTATTGCCTTATTGCCTCTTGGCCATGTAGCACAGCTTGAGTTACCAGGTGTGCTGGGCAGGCTCCCAGCCATATCTGCAGTGGGGTGAAGTATCTCTGGCCTGTGGCTGAACTGACCATGGTGGGAATGGCCAGAATGGTGACACTGCTTCTCTCAGGCACATCTTCCTATCATTCCCAAGTAGGCAAATTTCAGACTTTGCTGAAAAAAAGAATGAAAAGGGAATTGTCAAAACACTTGTTTATTTCAGATCTTTCCTCCTCTTCCCTTGTTTCACACTTTTTAAAACTCTTGTTTTCTTTTATTTTAGTTTCAATACAGCTCTTTTGTTTGTTTGGTCTGTGGAAAAAGGTTTAGACTATCCCTGTGCAGCATGAGCCCAGAGGCTTTTTCCTTCCAGGTTTCAGGCAGGTGTTATGAGCTCAGCTGGTCTCTGCTTTACGCACCCTGCATTTCAGCTGCTAGCTGAACTGGGCCGTGCAGGACAAGAAAGCGTAAAAGTCTTTTGCAAGGTATACAAATGGGGAGAAAATGCCCACGGACCCTGTTCATCCACCTAATTAGACTTTGCTTTCATCCCATGAATAAAAATGTTACTACGCCATTTGCTTGCAAGGGAGAAAATGAGGTTTTGGAGCACCAGGAGGTTCGGCAATGTTTTCCCAGGTTTGTGAGAGTGGGTTCGAGCTGGCATTTCTGTGGCAACTCTCTTAATCCTGACCTTGGCCCTCGCTGCTGCCAATGCAGTCCAAGCAGAAGGATGGCATGAACGCAGCCGACATGCACTTGAAGCCCTGCTTTTCCAGCCAGGGCCCCTGACCGCTGATAATTTGCATGGAAAAGAAAAAGGAGAGGTCTGACTAGGATAGTGCCTCTGAGATTTCTCCTCTCAGCACTGTGCTGATGCATCATGAAAACAGAAGTAGGCAAAGGGGAGAAAGGCAGCTTGCATAGCAAGGTTTAACACTTTCAACGTTCTTCGTTCTCCAGGAGCTGTACCCTAGCCATGCACCACAGGGTGCTCTTGTGTGACTTGAGGGACTCTGACCCCAGGGAGATCGACGTTCCTGCAGGAAAAAGGCAGATTGTGTGGTTACGAGTACCTCTGTTTTGGCATCCACACTGCTCCCCGTGCCCACGAGAGTCTGCCGATCTCCTCGCCGAAGCACCAGCGTATGTCAGTTTCCTCCATGCTGGGGGTCCTTCCCATTTCCACTCCTTGGCCTCCAGCCCCCCTAGCTCCCTCCTTCCCTCACAGAGTCCCCGGCTGCTGCAGTTCAGCAGGTCGGAGGCTCCCCGGTGCACTGCCCGCGCGCGAGCACTCAGGAATGTGATAAACAAAACCTGAAGGGAAGCAGGACCTCCTGTACCAGGCTGCACCAGGCTGGGCTCTGACAGCCCCTTGTGGGTGAGTTCGGCATCTCATGCGTCATCGTCGTGCATCAGCAGTGCAAAGGTCCCTGGTAGTCTTCCTGACTGTGGAGTTGCAGGAGAGATCTTCTCTGGTGGGCTGGAAGACTGCAACCTACAGGTGTCTTGGCTTCTGTAAGTGCATTTTGAAGCAGAAGTGCTGCTCTGGGAGGTAGATACACATTTCTCCAGGAAAGGGAAACAGGCACAATGCATGCAGCTGTTTAAGAGGAGGGAGATAGGGGTAAAAGATGATGCGAGGATGCCTGCAGGGCTATCTCAGCACTGATAAACAGCTGGTTTCTCTGGAGCACCTAAGAAGAACATGAGCTGTTTTGTGACAAAGATACCAAACCCCTACAGAGGTGATGGCCAGGGGAGGGGTGGACATGGGTGAGCTTGTCTCCATGAATGCCAGGTAGAGTGCATAGTGAGTTTCAGTGCTTTGGAAGCCCTCAGAGGACTAAGAACCTCCTTTGTCAGTTCATCAAAAATACTAAGAGCTGAAATCACGGGAAGGTAAGGTTTGCACAGACCTCTGGTGCTCCAGAAAAGCTGGACCTGCAGTTATAACATACTGCTATGCTTTCTAAAGAAAATAGTTAGTACTGTGATGAGAGACAGGGAAGATGCTATCCTGCATCCTGACATGCAGATAGAGAGATGAGACACATAACACAGGTGTAATGAATGAATCAATACTGTCCTGAGAAATCCTATAAACATCAGGGAACACTATCCTACTTTCATGGGCTTCTCCCATGTGATTTTAGGTCAGCCTGCCATCACCACACCATCCAGACCTGTTCTCTATACCCGAGCCTGTCCGTTCTAAACAGATGTCAATGATAAGTTTTTGCTTCTCTCTAAATAATTCACAATCTCCCCAGTGGCCTCAGATCATCTCCTCACCCACAGCAATGTTTTTCTCTGCTCAGCCTCATCAGTCTTGTTGAACTGTATCTGCTCTCACATTGTGTTTACGTTCTTCAAAGAACCGAAGGCCGTTATCCTATCTTTGACTTAGTCATTGTTTGGCCAGGATTTATATATTTCTTCATTTTTTCCCCCTAATCTATCCTCTCAAGTCTCTCCCTTCTGGAGATTGGTTTCACAGGCTGCTTGGGTTTCTCTGTTTATCTTGGACTGGAAGCAACTTTCTGAAATCCTAGTAACATAGATTTTGCAAAGCTAGCTGTGAAGCAAGGGATTTTTGCACTCAACAAGCTCATGGGTGGCAACAGGCCATGGGACAGCTGTTGAACTGAAAACGGATTATCGGGGCTAAGTGGATGCTCTTGAGCTGTAAAGCCCTGGTCCCTTGGGTATGTCTTCTCCAGAGGAGCAAATGATGTGGGCTAGGTTGTCCCTTCTTGATCTAAATCAGCTGTCAGGGTCATAGAACGGTGCTCAGCAAGAAGCTACTTTGAAAGCTGTTTTGAGATCACGTCACGGGGCTGTATGATAAAGGAAGACTGTGTCCAGTCTCAACACCCAGCTGCAGGAGCAGCAGCTCCCTGAGAAATATATCTTTTGGTGGGGCTGCATGAGGATGGGATTTCGACAAATGGCTCACCAGCTGACGGCATAGCACGGTCTCTCCCCTTTTCTCATCATAGCATGCAAACAAGCTGGAGATGACAGCTCACCCCAGCCTGCTGGATCTGGCTGGTGGGGTATCAGAGGGAAATGTGTGTGGTGACAGCAGGAGAGAGGGAGGCGGGAACCATTTCCGCAAGTCCCTCACTCCATGTCTGCAATATCTCTCAGCATTGCAGACTACTCAAACTTCATCAAGTCTGTAATGGATAAGAAGCTGAAATTGGGGCAAATGGTATCCAGAGCTCACATTTCTCATTGCTCTGCTCCTGTAGAGCAAGGCCTTTTGGTGGCACCAGCACAAGGAAGGGGCTGTACAACCTCTGCACGGTTGTGCAACTTAGGAACACCATTGTGGTCAGGCCTTCTGGAGAAAGCATGCACTTTATGAGTATGCTTAATCTCACTTAAAAAGGGAGAACAAACTGGCATTCCTGTAGAGTCTGTTTTTCTCCTAACCCATGGGAAAAGAGGCAGGCAGGAGGGGAATGTGATCCAAGGCAACATAGTCTCAAGACAACAGGAATATTGGTTTCGGCTCATTGCAGACCTGAGATACTGATCAGCGCTGCCTCTCGGCCTTTTCCATTGTGCCTGCTGCCTGTTGTGTCATTAGATTAGAAGCTCTTAGGATGGTTTCTCTGTGGGTGTGCGTGGGTGCCTGCATGTGTGTGCAACATACTTGAGGCCTCTCAGCACAATGGCAATATAAATTATATTGTGTCAAATTCTTGCAGTGGTAGTATTGAAAGAGTTTCCTCCCTTAGAGGCTTCGAAAAATAGCTACCTGTGAAATTAAATTAAACATTACTTCTCTTGGGGTTTAAACAATACACTCCCTCTAGCTTGGACTAAGAGTTTCTTTCTATTATATTTTTTCATATTTTAATACTGTGCAGGTAGCTAATTCCTTTTTTTTCAGTAAGACTCTTCTCTTCTTGTAGATTCTAGATTTCCAAATTACAAAATAAAACTTAATGGGCACCTCGGGGAATTTCACGTATGTAAGGAATGTAACCTTACGATCTCGTTCCTGGTACCTGGTCTGTTCTGCTCCTCAGATCTGCTCTGCCTCCCCCAGCTGATAAGAGCGCTGCTGGGTCTGCCTGCCATGTTCGTTCAATTATTCTTGACACTGTCTTTTGTCTTCGGTGGGCCCAGCACGTATACAAATCAAAGTTGTCAAGTACCACTGAGCCCTGGTTTCGCCTGGAGTGCAGAGGTTTCTGAACTCTGCCTTGTCACGACCATTTGTTACTGACCTGAAAGGTAAAAATTCAGATGCTTCTCTTGCCTCATCACCCAAACCGGGCCACAAATCTTGCAGGAAGATGTTTTGCAGCACTGTGTTGGCCAGAACTCATCCAGCGGTCCTGATAGTATATCCGTGAGCGAAAGAGCAAATTTATGATTAACGTCTGAGTGTAGCAGGGATTTGAGGGACAAAAACATCTTTGCGAATATCCTTTTAGTCTTACAGATCAGCAATTCTCACACAGAGACCCTTGCCTTGAGTATATACCTTCTAATTTAGCCAGGTCACACACACCTGTGAACACACATGTTTAATTCTGTGCGTACATATTCGAAATTAGGTATTTTGTTTTGTTTTTTAATGTTCAGTCCCAATAGAAAACCTACCAATGACTCAGGCCTCATGATCTGCGGCAGGGAGCTCCCAAGGAGCACACACACGTTCACACGACACTCATATGGGAGTGAGTATGTATAAAGAGGTTGAATTAAAATTTAGAAGACAGAAATCATGTCTTTTTAGAGTTTTAAATAAAGCCTCAGGATGGAGACGGGACCATGGGCATACATGTCCTGTCCCACCACCCCAGGCCCCTTCTCTGAGGTTCCCACATATATAACAGCTTCTCCTCTGACCCTTTGCAGGATTTCGATGCCATTGAAACAAAAGCAATAAATCCTTTTGAGGAAAATCCTCCCTTTACCCTCTATCTCACTTTGCCTGCACCTTTTCCATTTCTTCCTCTCATTGTCATCTGCCAAAACTGGAAATCCTTTGCGAGTTGCTTGCTCCAAGCTCAATGCCTGACTTCAGCGTGCCCATGGCACCTCTCTCTGCAGACACAGTGACCCAAACCTTCTGGGGGGGGAAAGCGAAGACTGATAGAAGGCAGCTCTGCTGGAAATTTGGCTGGGGCTGGATTTGGCCAGCAACTGGAGGGCAGGTACCACCACATCCCGGAGGTCACTAAGTCACTGCCAACATTTCCTGTGCAGAGCTGGCTCAGGGAGGATCTTGCTGAAGTGCAGAGGGCAGCAGTTTTATCTGTTGCAGCTGGCTATCTTTAGACGATTTTAATAAATCAATGGGATTAAAAACATTCCTCCCTCCAGCCTCCTCAGAGGTGTTTAACCCCATCAGACTGTATGAGGAGGAGGAGGGATTTTGAAAACCAATTACATTAAAATGATGATCTGGAGGAGTTTGCAGACAAGTTATTTCTTGAACAAATTCTGTATTAAAGGGTTGGTCTCAGCTTCAAAACCATCCATTGGAGTGGTAATTATACTTGTATCAGCCTTAGACCAAATGGCGAAGGTGGCAGAAGCAACGTGCAAAAGGAAATCAGCACATCTGTCCTACTCTAGCTCCACTGTATATTATCCCTATTGCACAGTATTAGAGATCTTCTTGTCATTTATTTTGTGGCATCTCTCAGGTGCAGATGATTCCTACATCTCCTCTTTTAGAGGATGTGACATGTGCATCATTGCTTGATTTTTGCAGGTCTAGTAGTTTAGTGGAGTTTTGGAAGGAACTTAGACTATGAGCATCTAGTGAGCAGAGAGGATGTAGCGGTGGCCTCTGTCCCTCTCTCCAAGGAAGTCCCTGTTAGATGAACATTCAGCTTTCAGTCTTCCATGCACAGGTCTGGTTCCTGCAAAATGACCTGCAAGGAAAAATCCCCATTAATCACTGTTTCAGAGAGAGTTTGTAAGCATCACAAACCTTTGAGCACCTAGCAGAGCGTGACAGAAGCCTTGAGCTTGGCACTTCACATTGCTCCCTAGGGAAGATTATAGTTCAAGTGACATTCTGTCATCAGCGTATTTGCAATACTGATCACCCTCAAGGTCCTCTACAAACCATGACCCTGAGCCTTGCCCACCCTCCCACCCACAAACGTTATCTAATCATCTTTTTATATTGTTCCCTAAGAAAATGTACTTCCCCAGCAAAGCCTTTTTCACTGACAGAGATGGAGCACAGCCTTTGCTGAGGAGTGGGAGGTACAGAGAGCTCTGACCTTCCTGCCCAAGTCTGTATGGAGAAAAGCCATTTGATGCAGCATCTTGTTTGCTCTCACTGAAATTCATTTCTACTTCTAAAATATCTGGCCTACCATTAGCTACCTGCATGGAGCATATTCTGCTTCCACTTGTCCCAGTGGAGCAACAGAAAGTGAGTTTGGCCTTGAGTTAAGGCTTGAGTTTGTGTTTAAAATATTGCCCAGGTATTGCTTCAGCACCTGCCCCATGCTTGTATTTCTCAGCTGGCTGTGAAAGGGGATATAGTCCTTAAGGGGTAAGTTGCTTTGTTGCTGCCAATGCCGTTCTCTTACAGCAGATCTACGAGCTCCTAAGAGCTGCAGTATTGCAAACCCTAAAACTTAAGACAACAGGAAGAGTTTCTGTGATTTGAAAATGGAGGAAAAGTCTGTTGTTTAGGTTTAGTTGTCTGTTTTTACTCTCTGTTGCTCCATGTTCAGGCTCAGACATTGACCATATGTATTCAGCAGTGGTTAGATCCAGCTCTTCTTTTGGGTTCTTTCTTCCAAGAATGGCAATTCTATAAATCAACATCACAGCCACCTCTGTGGATGCTGATAAACTGTCAAATGACACATCCCTCTGTGTGTGATAAACTGCTTTGAGATTCAACAAACTCTAGCTGAAGCACTGTCCAAACCTTTACCGTTGCACAGGATCTATATGTCACTTGTTTTTTTCTGGAGACACATACTTCAGGCAACTCCTCAATGTGGAGCTCAATGTGACTTCTGGCATCTTTTGTAGTTGAAGCTCACATCCTAATTAAGTGAAGGAATGAGGAAAAACAGCTGCCTTCTTGAAAAGTGACCCTCGTTACGAATCTTGTGTTAACAGGAGGAGCAGGAAGATGCCAACAGCTGCATGAAATCACTATAATTAAAAAAAAAAAATCCCAGTAAGCAGATAGCTGTAGACATCCTGCAGCGGGGAAAGGTTAATTCCAGCCTCAGCTTCCAGCTGGCTTCATGAGAACAGAGGTTAAAGATGAAGCTGTAACATACACATGTCAACACAGCTCAGATCTCTGCCTAACGGGCACCCAGACAGCACTCAAGCCTATCCCAATTAAACCTCTCTGCCTGTTTTTTTTTTCTTTTTTTTTTTTAAAGAAATCCGCCTCCCAGCAGGCTACAATGGGAGTTTAAAAAACAGATGTTATTAAATATGAATGCCTAAAAGGTTCTGTCTACACTTGAGACGGCTGGTCTCGTTCTCTAAGAGATTAGCACCCAAAAGGGAGATCCATTGACCTATTAGCTAGACAAACCATTGAAAATAACCGGAAGCTGGGGGAATATCTGAGGGAGATATTACATATGCTTGCTCTGTTCGTTCTCCTCCCTGGGCCTCCGCTTGCAGCCACTCTTCTGTCGGCTTTCCTTCTAGTGACGAGGTCAGCCTGCCCTACCAAAATCTAATAACCCTCTCCAAGAAAGGGAAAAATTAGAGGGAGGGCAGGAAAAATTGAACAGTGAAAGCCCATCTGTTCTGAAGGTGACCAAGAAGCTGGTAGGCTGCCCAGCCTCCTCCATCCCTGCAAGGCGGCTGCCTTGCCACCCTGAGGCTGACAAGGAAATCCTCTGATTTGCTGCAGCCTTGGTGCAGAAAGGTGCAAACAGAAAGGTGAGTGAAGAGAGCAGCCAGATCCTCCATGAGTAGGACTGGAGCAGCAGCTGATGTCTGGTGCATTTGCAGCACTGCAGAAAGGGCATGAGTCAGAAGACGTGGTGAGCTGTATTGTGAACATCCTCAAATCCCCTGCTCCTTGGAGCTTTTCTCCAAAGTAAGCACCACCTGGGGTGCTTTCTCACTGGCAGTGGGCTAACCCACTCAAGTGATTAAATATGACCTTGAGTCCCCTCACACAGCTCCATGATAGCTAAAATATCCCCTACCACGACTCCCTCCTGTCCCTGAGTGTTGGTCATACACTCCCTGAAGGGTTTTGGCAAGATGCAGCATTCACCCCATTTCACTTGTAATTCCTTTTTCTCAAGCTCTGAATTTCTTTGCTCCCCACAAAATTTGTGCCTCATCAGGGCCCCGGGATCCACCCATACAACCCTCGTTCAACCTGCCCTTCTCCCCTATACTGTCTCCACACAGCAGAAGGCTGCCCTGTTACAGCAGTGATATATCAAAGCAGCATTGCTCAGTCCAAAACACCAAAAGGCCATGGCTGCTCTGCTAGAGATCAGAAAGCTGTCCTCAGAATGACTGCAAGGAAAGCAAACAAAACAGCCCTTACACATGCATTTCTGCAAGGCTGGCAGGTACGAGTTCATGCTGGTTCGCAGCCACTGGGCTGTCCATGAGCAGATCCCGTGCTCATCCTCTGTGGGCTTTTTTCCAACAAAATGAGCTGGTGCCTTCTTTGCAAAAGCTCAAGAAATACAATTAAAGTGTGGAATTTGGAAATTGCATGGTATAAAAACCTCAGCAGGCTGCAAAGAATAGTGTATTCCACAGAGCAGACTGGGAAAGACATTTACTAAACCCTTACAAATGTGCAGGACACCATAAATCTTACACCTACTTGAAATCTGATTCCCTTCATGGGGGGTCTGGGTGACTATTATCTCTGAAGCTTTTCTGAGGTCTTTTAACCTCTTGCATTTTAAGCTTCAGACAGCACTAGCCAGGAAGTAGATTTTATCTTATTCCTGAAATTTTCTCAAAGACGAACCAATATTTTAAGTGATATTTTCCTTGAAAAATGTATAAATGGTTTTTTTACAAAAGATCAAATTTATTTTTTTTTTTTTTGGTTCTTTTGGGAAAAGAGTTTTGTTATGGCGTTTTCATCAGCATATTTTTGTTTGTTTGCTTATTTTATAAAACTCCAAGAAGGGGGGAAAAAAAGATGTTTCTTTTCACTAAAAAAGCTGAATATTCTAAAATAAATCTCCTGGAATTTCTGAAAAAAAAAAAGAGAGAGAGAGAAGCTGTGATTGTGGTGAAGTGCATGTGTGTGAACATGTGCGAGTGCACGTGCATGTGTGTGAACAAACAACCAACCACCCTCCTGAGCTACAACTACACTGGTAAACTGAATGGTGACAAGGCTGTTCAGCGGCCAGCATGGCAGCGTGTGGCATGTTCCCACATTTCAAGCCTACAGAACAAAGCAATCACATCCAAACTGCCAACTAAGAATGGTCCTCAGCTGGTACTAACTCCCAATATAGGCCTAGAAATAGTTCAGAAGAGCGGTACTTGGTTCAGTCCAAGACCATCTGAACAGTTAATTTAACAGTCTCAGTCATCGTGTTCCCATGCTGACCTTTTAGTCAGTTGTGACTGATGATGTTTCCATAACCAGCAACCTAAATTAGGATAAATGGTAAAAAAAAATAAAATAAAAATGTTACCCCTTTGGGGACTACAATAAGGAAGGAGGATAGTGATGAAAGGAGGGAGAAACCATCTACATCCCCACCAAGAGGATGAAGACCTGGACTGTTCATACACTCTCTAGGGCAAGGCAGGGCGGGTGGCAGAGGTATTTCTAGGGTCTCTCTCTCTTCTCCCTGTTCCCACACCTCCCCACCAGAACCCTTTATTGTGAGGCCCATTTGTCCGGTTTGTTGGCGATTTCATCACCTTGAGAGCCTGATCTGGGCTACAGGTTTTCACTGTGTGGAGACTCAAACCAGTATCTTATTGTCTCAATCACGTCTCCTGGAGGACAAGTCTCGCCTCCATCCTGGGTGTGTGTCCATCTCTGGATGCTGAGAATATGCAGTCTTCAGGGCTCACTTCTCCACTGTGAGGAACAGAAGAGACATGTGTAGTACCACTCTTCTAAGCTACATTTGTTTTTCCTATATAACTCCTTTTTAGATAGTTCAGCAAGAAGAATCGACCTTCCACTCCTCAGCTTGGGTCAAAGGGATGTGGCAGTGACACAACCTCTTCCCAAAACTCGGCAGTGATGTGTGTTGCTAACAAAGGACAGAAGGGTTGTGACTATCTCCTCCTTCCTTCCCTTCCCCAGGAAACCTGTTCCTGCCCATCCTTAGGCCATTTTGGTTGACTCCCTCCAGAAAAAGATGTAGCATGAAGCCAAGGGCTGGAGCCACCTAGTTGAAGATATCTCCACCGTCACTTTGAGGTTCAGGGGAAATGGGCAAGGACATGCACCCTCTCCTCCCCTGTCAGCCTCATCTTCCTCTGTCTGCAAGGTGTGGTGAGCCAGGCTGTTTGAACTGAAGACTCGTAATATAACTGGGAGAGGGGGCGATATTCCTACAACTCCTCCCTTGCAGCTCAACAAAGGGATGAGTTGAGATACTAAGCCCCCTTCCTCCATCACCCCTCCAGGTAACCCAAATCCTGTTATACCAAAGCCAATTTCAAGTTTCTCTTCAACTCTGAGACAGCACTGTCCTCTTCTTCAATGTAGGAAATATAAGGGATTGGATTTTTGTTTCTTTTTAATTGAGCCGACATTTGAGGCAAAGCAAGAAACGAGAACTTGTCTCAGACAAGCACACTAATGCAGAACAATAGCAAAGATCAATAAACAATTCAATCCTTTCTGAGAAAACAAGTCTGAGGTAACCTCCGGGAATCAAATAAAGCACACATACACAAAAAAGGCAAAAACTAACCACACTGCATACAAATTCAAGCCAACTGCTTTTCCAGGGTAGAACTCAAAAAATATAAACAAGTTAATACAGAAACAGAGGAAATTGGCTGGCATTTCCCAGTCTTCCTTTCATAGCTTTTGAAGATATTTGATAAGAGATCCTCTCTGCCTTTTGAAGTCAGAGACGGTCCATTTCCAATGCCAATTAAAAGGCAGAGTCATCATTTTCAAAGGAAATAATGGATTCCATCCCTGCTACTTAAGGACCAAATTCCATCTTAGGGATCACAGCTCCTCCTCTGATGGGACAATACAGATCAGAAGATGTCTGAGAGCTCTCAGGCAGAGTGTTTCTGATCAAGGGGACTGCTTAAAGAACAAACACCCAAAGGGGATGGAGTCAGGCTCTGAGAAAGTGGCCTCTTCTGAAGAAAGCCCTTTTATCATGAGTATGACATATTCAATACTTAAAGCTTCTTTCAGTTTTAGGTCTCAGTGGCAAAAACCCATTTCAAGGAGAAGTCTGACTCCACTACTTGGCCATTTCTATTGATTTTCCTTGGCAGCTGCACAGCTATTCCCGTGAAAGGGCTTAGCTCAGCAGTTCTCAAGTTGTAGAAAACCTTAAGGTCATTTGGAGTGGTCTGTATACACACACATGCATGCTGAACCCATACATGTAAATGCGCAGCTATTAAACCCTGTCTTGGCATCCTTTCCTGGGGGTAGCAGACAGCTATTGGGCAGCAGAGTCTGAATGTCTCGACTTCTTCTGACTCTGCTCACGACTCAGTGCTGATCCAGGTGTCACTGCCAGGATGCCACATCTTTTTCCTTCTGGAGGATGATATCCTTACTAAATTGCTGAACTGGCAGAGAGAATGAGGTCAAGGTTGGTATATTTACCTTCCTAAATATCTCTCCATGGCTCATAGCCATATAAAAGAGCTCAGTGGAGATATTACTGTTCTCCATAATAACCGGCTCATTCTGCTCAGAGTGTGTGTGCTTTTCCTAGGGGTGACCTCAATGCCTCCGCTCTGTGCTTAGGATGCTCCACATCCTAAGAGGATGTTCAAATCAGAACTATCTCCAGGCCATTAATAGCTTTTCATCTGCTGGATGAAAAGCAGAGAAACCATGGGGACCCACAGGTTTAAGCCTGTTTCCATGGCTATGCTCTGTCTCTCAGTGTGGCTGAAGCTATGGACATCTATACTTGTTCTCCTTGAAAAGCATCTCAGCTAGGCCAGCCAGCTGGTTAATCATGAGGAAACTGAGAGAAAGCTCTTGAAAATTTCCTGACCTCTGAGTCATTTCCCATTGTCTCTAGTAAGAATGTGCTTGAGAAGGAGGTGAAAAAAAACCTGACTCTGGACCTCCACTTCATATTTTCAGTAGATCACATTGTGTTGCTCTTTCTTCTAAAGTCATTAACTCCTCCTGGTGGTGTAAATGTTGCTCCTGCTGGCCATTAGTAAACATCAGATGATGGAGATCCGAAAAAGTGGTAGCCTTGTATTCTAGCCTTTGCTCTCTTTGCGTTTGCACACTAATTCCAGCAATCTCTTTGTCAAGCTGTCCAGCCCATAGGTAGTGTCTCCATTTCCTAAGGAGCCTCTGGAATTAATCATACCACAAGGAGTAGGTCAGGTTTGAAGACTCCATGAGGTCCAACCAAAGCTCAAGCCAAAAGCAAGCTGTCTTGTACCTTACAGAGTTGCTTTTCCTTGCAGCTGCCCCTAGAATTAATGATAGTATTTTACCTGGCCTACAATGGAGGGATCATATTGACTCCCTGCATAGAACAAAACAGGCAATTGCAGGGTGCAATTTATCTCATACTGCAACAGGTAGCCAAAGTTGAGTGGATGAACTGGTCCCCAGAAATGTCTGTTTCTCTCAATTAATCATTATGGAAATAGAAATGACCAGATCAGATGTCAGAGTCTGAAGTTAATTAAAATGAATCCCTCTTCATTGTCCACCCAAGACTGAAAGTTCATTCACTTCCTAAGGAGAACTTGTAAGGCTCTTGCAACAGCATCCATTGGAAATGTCTGTCAGGGGAGAACCAAATAAGAAATTGCTTCAATTTAAAACATTTTCCATTTTTAAAAAATGTTTATCCCAGTTGCTGCTATAAGGGTGAACTTGCTTGTTCAGCAGATTGAATGGGAAGGTCAAATGACAAGAGATACAATCAATGCCAAAAAACAGTGCTCATGTAGAGCCATAAATGCTAATCTTGATCAACTTTGGTCAATACTAATCTTGATCTCACCATGTGAGCACGTAAGAAGTTGAGGCAATGAAGAGAACAAGGCTAGCATCCCCTCCGCTGTTGGTGCACTGAAGAAAGACTGCTGAGTTCTGACTTAGAGAAGCTGATGATTCTTCATGTGACCTAGATACATGAGAGGTAAAAGATGCTTCTGAAAAGAAGATTTGAAGCTTTAGGAGCCATTTGAACTGTGTTTTACTACTTTATTCTGAATTTCTTGTCTAACTGTTATTATTTATACTGATGTAGTGTGTAGGAGCCCAAAAGAGAACACGTTTTCGTTGCATATGAATGTATAATAAAAGAAAAGCTTATTCACAGAAGCCTCAGACAATCAGAGAAGATACTATTTAAATCTGAGAAGAGAGCAAGATTAAAAAGAAAACCATGACATGCCTAGGCATAGACAGTAGGTCACCGGTAGAGGCAGGAGATAAATCCAGATGACCTGATAGTTTTTGGCTTTCTTCTCCTGCTTGCACTGGCTGACAGAATTAAAAGCATCAAAAGCTGGAGGAAGGGAAGGACTGGGGACATTACAAAAATAGGAAGGTGTAATTTTTAGAACCAGTTTGGAAAGACATCTGTTTCACATGAGTATGAGATTTTCTTACTTCTTTGAAGCTTTTGAACATAATTTTTCAGCTCTCCTTCTGCTACTACTACTATCAGGAGCAGCAGAAAACCATTGACCCTCCTTTTCTGTATTTCCCACCTCCATACATTTTGTCTTGACAGTGGTCTTGAGTACAGAGTGAGCAATCCCTTCAGAAAGGCAATGGCCTGTTGTGACATACAGCATTTCATTCTGTTACAAGTAATATATATGAATGTGAGTATGTGTTTGCTATGCCAGAGATACAGCCCTGAACTGGGCAGGTAGCAACAAAGAGCTATAAATGAGATAATTTATCCTTTTCCCAGACACATTCATGAAAGCAACTTATCTTCCCCTTCATCCACCCAGAGTCAGGATATGGCTCTTATCTGCCTGTAAACCAGACAGAGTGAAGCATATTGCCTTTTAAGGTCACTCTGCTGAAAAAACAAAAAGAAGGAGAGTCAGTTTCAGCTTCAGTTTTGTGCTAGCAGCTTGGACTGCTGGACATACTTGTCATCAAGGCAGTCACTAGGGAATGGGACTTCTGCTTGACTTTCTTCCTCCTCTTGGAGAGATTGGAGCTCAATTTGCAGGCAAACCTGCCTAGCATGAGTACAGCACTTGGTGAGATTCAGCTGTCTGAAGGCTGATGCCCACAATGAATTTACGACAGAATAAGCCGCACTACACCCCTTTTATAGACACTAGGGAGCTGGTCTTTACGGTCAGTGCTCGGCAAGGCATGATGCACTCTTTCCTAACACAAATGTTTATACTGGGTGAGAAGAATCACACGCTAAATGCTCCAGTTTATCTTTCCCTGAACTGCAACTGGAGCTTTGACACCCAGCTGAGGAGTGGCCCAGCATGAAAGATGCCCACTTCAAGTGGGATGAGTCCACTCAAAATTAGGTGAGATGAATCCCACCCTCGTGATTCAGAGAGCAGGAACTTCATTCATATCATCATGTGTGATGAAGTATGTCCTGTTATTTATTTTCCAGTTTGACCCTTGGTTGGTCATTGTATTCAGTGCTTCCTAGTTCCTACGTTATGAGTAATAGTGAACAACCATTTCCTACTCATCTTCTCCATTCCTCGTCTACTGTTCGTAATTCTCATACTTTAATAAATAAATAAATAAATAAATAAATAAGCTGGAATGACACAATACAAAAAGTATGGCCACACTACAGATTTAGGGAGCTCCATTCTATTATTTTTCTGTTTAGTTCATTATTCCTTTCCAGTAATTTCTAGCATTCTGCTCTCCTGAGGCTGGATCTGACATTATCCACTCTGACATTCAGATCGTTCTTCTGAGTGGAAATAGCTACTCTGGAGACCACAACTGTGTATAAATGGTTAGGGCTGCATTTCCTGCATGTGCATTACTTTACATTTACTAACAGTCAGTTTCACCTGCCATGTTTTTGCTCGGTCTCTCAAGACTTTGAGATGCTCCTGTAATGCCAGAAGGGGATATTAGTTTCAATTATCATGAATAATTCTGTGTCATCAGAAAACTTTATCGCTCCTTTATTCAATAACTTTTCCAAATCATTTGCGAGTGTTTTCAAGAACATAGACCCCAGTGTAAACCCCTGCAGGAATCTCCTGGTAATGCTTTCCGTTATCAAAACTGAGCGATTCTTTGTTTCTTAACTTTTGATCAATTAGCAATCCACAAGTGTAATCCAGCCCACAGCAATTTAGTTCCTTGAAGCCTTTGTTGAAAGAGTTGGTTGAAATCTCTTTCAAAGTGTATTTCCACTACACCGGTTGGATCATTCTAAACCACTTGTCCACAAAACCCTTCAAAGAAATTTGATTTGTGAGGGATGATTCCTCCCTAATAGCAATGTTGTCTCTTCCTCAATATACTATATTTAACCCTGAGATGACTAATCTCGTTTCTCGTTGTAGGTTCTACCAGTGTGTTCAGTACAGCTGTCAGAGTTAGAGATCTGTGGTTTCCTTATTGGTAAGCTTCTCAAAAAGTCATAACACATTTGGTATTTTCTAACCCGTGCAATCAAGGTTGATTTAAGTTACAGATGGCATACTATGATTAATAATACACTAGTTTTATATCTCCATTCCCTTAGAACTCTCAAATCCTTGCACATGGTTTCTGTCATTTTACTGATTTTTTCTAAATTTATTTTACTAACATTTCAGTTAGGAATCATTCTTTTGATTGACCTCCCTCCTCTTTAGCTTTATCTTCCTTGCATGTTTCTCTTACTCCAGTTATGTATGTGTTCCACATATTCCCTGACAGAGTCTTCCACCAGGATGGTTAAGGAAACATTCTCTTCAATTTGTAAAATGGATCTCAAAATCTTGTCATGCCTTATTACTGTTTCACACTAAACTGTCAGACGTTAAGCTCTTTCTAATTTAAATATTTCTAAAGATTTTCTTATTACTTCAGACAGTCAGTTCTACTTTGATGTTAATTAATTGATTTATTTATATAGGTTTATTCCTTCCCAAAATCTTTTTGGTACATGATATACATATATCCCCTGAGCCTCCGATTTGTTTCCTTCAATTTATAGGCATTTTGCCCTTTTTGCTGTTCCTTTTAATTTTCTTTTCAAAAGTTTCTTCATTTTGACTAGGTTTAACCCCCTTTGGATATAAAATTTCGTTAGTGGAATCTTTTGCCTTCTTGTCTCTTGCAAGGATTTAAGCTTGTGTGTGTTATTGTCACTATCAGTACAGCGTAAGCTATCTTTGGAAGCAGCTGAAAATCCTAGACTTCAGGAACCAAGCAGTGAAATCCTGTGACTCCTCCTTTGTTTTACCACCCTTTGCATACCTTTTTTAGACCATCTTCTACTCTCTCTGCTAGGGAGCAGAAACAGAGCTGGACTATGACAGCCATTGATAAGAGTACACTGGAGCACATCTGTGGACCATCATAGAAAAATCTGATCTAACGTAATCATAGAAACCTAATTAAATCATAGATCATAATCTATTACAAAGAAAATAATAGCTTGGAAAGAACTTCTGGAGGTCTCTGGTCCCACTTTCTGCAGAAAGCAGGGCTGACTTCAAAGTTAGATGAGAATGTGCAAAGTCTAATCTAGTCAAAGTCTGAATAACTCCAAGAAGGAGATCCTACAATGGTTGCAACAGTCAATCATCTTCATGGTGGAAAATTCCCTTCTTATATCCAGCCAGTATTTCCTCTGCTGCAACTTTTTACTCTTCTCTTGTTTTCTCCCTGTGCACATTTAAAAGTATCTTCTCCAAAAAGAGTCTGTCTCTATCTTCTACATCAGCTTCCTCCCCTTGCTCTGCTTTAAGGTAATTGAATGCAGCAACTGGACTATTTTGGCCTTCTTTTCTCCAGGCTAAAAAAAAACTACAATTCTTTCAGTCTCTTTTCTCATGTAATATCCACCAGCTTGGTCCTTCAAGGATCCAAAACTGGGCACAGTGCTTGAGGAGTGCCAAACAGGGAGAAATAATCACTTTCTTCAACCTTTTGGCTACCCTGTTGCTAATCTGCCCAAAATACAATTAGTTTTTATCATCCTAAAGTACACTGCTCGTTTTTCCTTTTCTGTAAAACTACTTTCCATCCAATCAGCATCCATGCCAGTGCCATGTAGTCACATCTCTACTGGTGTGTGGGGTTAATCCATCCCAGGAGCAGAACTTTGCATTTGACTTTGCTGAACCTCATGAGGTTCCCGTTAATCCATTTCTACAGTCTACAGCATAGAGCTCCCTCTGAAAAGCAGATCCCCTCCACCAGGATATCCATCACTCCCCCAGTGCGAGATAACATCTAGAGCTTGTTAAAGGTGTGGTCCATCCCAGCATCCTTGTCATTAATGAAGATGCTATACAGAATCAGCCTTCATATTAACTGAGAAATAATTTTCCATAATTTTCCCAGGGACTGAAATAAGTTTGACTGGATTAAAGTTCCCTGGACTCTTTTTCTTGTCCCTTTGAAGATGGGAATGATGTTTGCCTTTTTCCACCAGTTGCCACAGTCTTTCAGAAAGACCTCACATCAGCCAGCTCCCACGGGCTCTTGGATGCATCCTTTTGTATCTCACAGGCTTGTTCATACCTAGTTTACCTTCACAGTCCCTAACTTAATCTTCCTCCACAACAGGAAATACCTCTCTCTCCACAGTACAGGACATGTAGACCTGCCAGGTCTGAGATGCTAGCAAATGCTGAGGCAAAGAAGGTGCTGAGTGCATCAGTTACTTCCGTCTAAGAAACTCTATAAATTTTTGTTGCAATGGAGAAAATAGCTTCATCTATAACCTTTTCATGTAGCAGTTTCACTTAGACATACACACCTTTAAGGATCCTGTGGATACTTTTCTGTGCAGTATCATCATCATTAGAACGGCATTAGGAAATACTTGATGACAGTATCAGCTGCTTGTTCTGGAGTTAAAATTGCAAGGCTCTATGCTCACTTAATTCTAACCATTCCCACAGATGTAAGAGAGTTAGCAGAGCAGTGTTTATAGCAAACTTTGCTAACAGGCCAGCCTGTGTTGATACTGCTGACCAGGAGGAGTGCAAGGGCAACCTCTTCATCACTGCAGCAGGAGGAGGATTCTCATCCATCTGTTACCTCTTCCCATTCTCTTCAGAACTAAAATTTCAGCAGACAGATGCTGTATGGAAAGCTGTACTGAAATAACTGAAAAAAAAAGAGGGTTATCATGCTCCTTTCCCTTTATCATTTGGGTAGGATCAGATTCTTACATAGTTACTTTCGTGTATCTCAGCCTTTACTCCTGATTTTTATTGTACCTGGAAGCAGAATCTGGCTCTGTGTCTGTACAGGTTTGGATTGTGAACAAGGTTAGCACTGGCCCACACTGGCTCAGAAAGTAGGGCTCTGGGTCATATCTTAAAACACCAGGCTACTGCCACAATATGGACACAAACTATTAAGGACATAGGTATCTGTTCCTCCTTCCAAAGTGCTGAGCCTTCTCCGTTTCTCCTATCTCAGTGCCTTAACCTTTCACTGGATCTGCAAGAGCTGAGCCCTCTCCAGTCAGGGCTCCTGTCTGAATTCAAAGGAAAATCTCTGTGTCATTCTCTGCCTTGCTACATGCTCATCCCTTTCCACTCCCTCTGCTCCCCATAATTTACGTTTTCCTGCTTCATTGACACAGCTGGGATTTTACATTTAAACAATGTTCCACCGTGTACCAGTTCCTCCTGATAATAAGTGAAGCTCAGTCTCAGATTGACTCAGCTCCTTGGCATGCAGGTAATTTCTCCAGCTCCTTCCTGTGGCATTCCTCCTCAGTGCCTGGAATTGAGAGATTCCCACTGCAAGCAATCAGATGTTCACATGTGTCTTAGATATCTGGATAGTCTTTACATGCAGTGAACCTAGCTCCCAAAGAGAAAATGGACAAATTTAATACAAGCCTCATGGCAGACCCTTCTTTCTTGAAAATCTCTCATTGTTTTCCTTAAAAGTTATGGTCCAAACATATAATTTCCTATTTGGTCATATTCTAGTCCTAGTTGTGAGATATGTGCAATCCAGGATTCAAACCTTCCCTGTTCTTGCAAGCTAAGTGGTGATAACAGTGTTGGTATCTGAATGGGAGATCTAGGAGCCCCGGTTTACAGAAGTCCCGGGTCCATAATCACAAGGAATCACAGGCAAATGCTAGAGCATAGAGAGAAACCATGAAGGTTCTACTGAAGCTCGCTGTTAGAGGCCACCTATTGGAAGGAGAATCCAAGAGCTACATCAGGGCCTGCGTGTTACAAGTGATTCACACATGCACCAGAAAGACAGATCTCCCTCTTCTAGATTGTGTGGATATTACTTAAAATAAACACTCTTCTTCCTGCTAATAACTCTTCTGTGGCCTATCTCATTCAGTGAAGGGCAGAAGTCAAAATTGTCCCCTCTTCCCTGAAGGAATGGAGCTTGGTGATCAGAAACACATTGCACTGTGGGGCAAAACACTCACTAGCAGATCTGTATCAGTGTTGCTCTGAGCAATTGATGTGTGCACTATATGACCCATCTCCTGCTTACACAATTTGTAGACCCTATCTGGCCATGCCTAGCCAGTGGCTACCATACTAGACTCACAAGAGCATGGAGCAAGCTCAATAATAAAACCTGATCTGGATGCTTAGTATGGGTATATTTGCTGACTTCAGTGGGTACCTCAACAGAGAACTAGATTCTGGCTATTCCTTCATCTCTGATCCATAATTCTCTACAAATCCATTTACTCTGATGAATTTTGAAGATTTCTCTATGGCTGTTTTTGAGCTGTCTCAGCCTTCAAATCAGCAGTTGAGATGGACTGGAACTATGCTGTGGAAGACACTGCCAACACAGATCGACATCACTACAGACAACTGTCCTGGCTTTCAGATCTATTTGTTCCAGCTTTTTCCCAAATATGTGTTCCTCTTATGGCCGTAACTGCAGAATCAGCTATGGAAGGAGAGCCAAGCAGAGTGTCTCAATTAAAATAATAATTCACTCCACAGATCTGATGGGTTTGCGTCAGTATTAAGGCAAATCCAAGATAGTTAAGAATCTACAAAGTAATAATGTAGTGATAAAAAGAATGAGGGAGGAAGATTACATTCCTCACAGCTAGGTAGGCTGATAGTACAAGTGGAAATATGTACTCTTAGCCCTTTGGTTAGCAAAGCATGCGCAAGCCTTATCAGTTGAACAGGACTTAGGCACATATCTGAGTACTTCACCGAACCCAGGCACATTTCGGAGCTGTGATCCTCACGCCTGGGTTGTTTCTGCTCTGCAGCAGAACCATTCAGACTCCTGGCATGTAATCCCTCTATCTGCTTTCATTCTTTTGGCTTCTTATTTCAACATTAGTGGCAATAAAGATCAATATTTCTCAGCTGGATGCTTCCCTATCTCCTCAAAACATGAGATGGGCTAAATTAGCCTCATTAGTTTCAAAAGAGAATACTTTGGGGTTCATTTTCTGATAGAAGTTCTAACAGCTACAGCTCTGTCCATGTTCTTTCTGCTGTCCCAATGAGTAAAAATGTGTCTTTTTTTTTTAATTAAATGGAAATGGCAACTCAGTGGCATGACTCCAGGAACTCTCTCTCTGAGAGTGACAGAGCACTGGAACAAGTTGCCCAAAGAGGTTGTGGACTCTCCTTTTCTGGAGATATTCAAAACCCACCTGGATGCAGCCCTGTCTAACATACTCCTGGTTGAGCAGGGAAGCTGGACTAGATGATCTCCAGAGATTCCTTCCAACCTTACCATTCTGTGATTCTGTGATTCCATGATTCAGGAGTTTGGTTTTGGACACTGACAAATTCCTTTTTTTGGCTGTTGTTGTCAGAGTCACTCTATATATGGAAAAAGGACAAAAATGTCCTCTTATTACAGGCTTATCTGAAGACTGGCAGATCTAGAGGGTCTAATCTATCCACAGAAAGACATCTTCTTCCACACTCAGCTGTGCCGGTGAAGGCATATACCTAGCACCACTGAGACCTTCAGCCCCACAGTGCATGTATCTGCTACTCTGTGAGCTTCACGCCCCAGGAGCAACAGGTCTCATTGTTATCCCATAAGGTGAACAGCACACGAGCCACAAAGCCCTTCCTGACCAAGGAGACTCCTGCAAAGCTTACATAAGGACTGAGCTGATAGCGATTGAATTAAGCTGTGGGAAAAAAAAGAGTGGGAGGCCCAGGGCAGCCCAAAAGGTCACGTGAAATGAAAGAGAGAAGAACCATGCAGCATTCTTCTGACAGAAAGACATTTTCTAAAAGATACAGGTTAATGGGAAGGGGGAGGAGAAACTATTTATGAATTTGTGCTAACTATAGGAAAGTGTTTAACTGACACAAAAAAATATGAGGGAGGTATTTAGAAAAACATGCAAATCATTAATTTTCAAATTGAAAGTTTGAGGAGTTAAATCTCAAAACTGGCTGTGATTTAAACTGACCTTTCTTAAGAGCTTGCAAGGCATAAGCAAAACAACCCACTTCAGTCTAATGTGAAGGATTGCATTTTAAGTCAAAGCAAAAATGACTCAACCTGAGATGGTTGCGTTTGTTTGTTTTTCTGCATGTCTGAAGGAAAAAAGGGGAAAATAGAAAACATTTTGTTTTGGTTCAACCTGTATCAGTTGATTTTTGACTCTGACATTTTATTTTCTGAGTACAGTTTCCAAGACAAAAAAATCTCCCCAGATGAAGATACAATGCTCATTTTGCCAGTGTTCTCTCTGTTAAATGAAGCAGTCACTATGTTCTCTGACATTCAGTGCAGACTATCAGCTGATAATCCTTGGACACTGGATTGTCATTTACATTCAGATAGCTACTTTTTGGCACTGATATATGAAAATGGAGACCCTGCTAGTCAGTAAAATCAGATAGCTTCCCTGCGTTCCTAGTATGTACCCCTGCATTCAGCCTGCTGTGAGATGACCCTCTGTTGATGCACCTGCCTTGTGTAGGGGACCTCTAAGGTCTTCTGGGGAGGGTCTTTGAAAACAGAGATGAGTCTGTAATTCAATTAGAGAGACTGACTGAACTCCCAAGCAGCAGACGTCTTGTTTTCTTTAGACTTTATTTCTCATTTGGCTCTATTTCCTATTGACTTTATTTCTCATTATCGGATCCCATAAGCTGACTCCTTCATGTACAACAGCTTAAGAGCTATTGGCAATGTCTTCACTATATTCCAAGAGCAAACGTGGGCCAGTTCTCAAGACCAAAATTCATTTAAGTCCAGCTGTGAAGCTCAGGTGATTTTCAGGTCATGATTCAGGAAGGAAAAACAGGTGCTTGAAGAGGAGTTTGGGTCTGGCCTGGTTACTTCATCTGCCCACATGGTAATGTCATGTGCATACAGGGTCTTTCCTGGATGCTGCTTGCCAGAGGGCCCGGTAGGCTTTATCATCAGCCCAGCAGAAAGTACCTACAAGCAGTATATCGGACATGTGAGGATGAACTTGGTATATAAACAGCACAGGTTCACTTCCCAGCCCACCAGTCCACATTGGTGCAGCTCCTGAATCTAGCAGAACTTAAGTTTTCCCGGACAAAGTCCTAGGCACTCACGCTCTGTTCACCTCCACCATTGTTTCATTTCAGTGTAGATTTTTCTTTTATATTTCATCTATGTTCTTGGGCCTCTGAGTATGGTACCACATACACTTTTAAGCAGATAAGCCTGAGATCTGAGATCAAATTCATAAATGTATGTTTTAATTTTGCATTTTAAGCCTATTCAGACAGCAGGAATGTCATACTGGTGCTATCAGTCCACATCTCCAGCCTTTGAATCTCCACAGTAAATAACGAAAAAGTCTTGGTGTCTTTTGAAAGCAGAATAGTCTGAATACACGCATAATATTTGAGCTAGTGTAAAATATGAATCCTTCAGGGAAGAAAAACCGAGTCTGCAACAGTACTGGAGAAGACAGGGTCAACTGTTTGGAAAAGTGGTATCTAAGCATTTTCACTCTCTGATGCTAGTCTCTGGGGCAGAGATACGGAGGCTGAGTGTTATTTGCCTGGAAGAAGCACAATATTAATGACTATTTGCTTTACCTCTGTGCAAACAAAGTAGATTTCTGCTCTGGACCTGACTGCTGGCTGCTTTTAGCATCTACCTTGCACTCAATGTAGACCTAGTCCCTGCATCACGCACTGGCAAAGGAATACTGAAGATAGGACGTGTTTTGTGACTGGTCGTGAAGAAATACCAAGGCCCTTGGGCTCTGATTTCCCCATCTGCTGGCTCAGAGTCTGTTCCAGTGAGCAGGCAGGTCATCGCAGCGCTTGGCGACAATGCTTGGCAGAGCACTGCAATGCTGGATCACACCCTCTTAGCTTCCTGCAGCCACTGGCACAAAGCTACCTTCCCTGTGCCAGGGCAGCACAGTAGCTCCTTTAGCTAGATTTGAATTTTTGCTGTCAAATTCTCCGCTTCCCTCACTCCTGCCGAGGTCCTTAGGTGTGAAGCAGCAGAAGGGTTTGTCTGCTGCCCTGACACAGGAGTTCTGTTGCTCCATCTCCATAGCAAGAAGTGAAAGAAGACTCCTTGCTGCACAGTGTCCACTCCTGAGAATTCAGGAACATTAAGAGTCTGATGGAATTTATTAAAAAGTATCTTAATTCCAATGTTTTGTCATAATTATGTATGAATGTATTCACCATTTCAGGCTCACTAGGTTGCCCACTGTAATATTTTGTCAGTGGACACAACAAAACTTTTGAAGCAGGAATTGTCCATAAGATGGTCTCCAGTGCAACTGGTGGTCTTAAGCAGTTCCACTGTGCAATTAGTGCAGCCTCAGCTCTGAACTGGACAATTCATTCTAGAATGGGCTAGAGGATTTCCACCTAAACTCTCCAGCTTATATTTTCCTTGTGCTGTTGGATGAGTTTTGCTGGCCTTGGAGTTCTGAGGGTTGGTGGCTTCGTTTTGCTGTGAACAGATACTTGCGAACTGTTCAGTATTCAAAAACATAAGATGCTTTTTTTAGTCATGAAAACCACATGCTGTCACTGCAGCTAGTCTCTAGTCTCTCAACTAGAGAAGTGTGACCCTTAAAAGCGTGACCCTGCTTGAGCGGAGGGGTGGGGGGGAAGGGTGGGTGGACTAGATAACCTCGAGAGGTCCCTTCCAACCTCAACCATTCTGTGATTCTACGAAAATCAAGTGTCCAGTGCAAGTACGTAGATACACAGGTACATGTGGTAACACATAGCACTTTTGATAACACAGCTAGAATTTTCTTTCTGTGAGTAATAGACATCACTATTGCACTACAAAATATTTTTAAATGTTTTAAAGTGTGACATAACCAGCTTGTCAGACTTTCTCACCCATCAGTCTCTTCTTCTGAGATCTACTAAGACAGAAGTCACTGTAACTGTGAGACATTAGCTTACTTTCAGAAGAAGGATTTGAAAAATAACCTTATTTACAATAATTCATCTCCACCACCGAGGATGACCTTCAGTACCATAAATACTCTGGGAATATCAAAAGCTCCTGATCTGATGTCTATTAATTTCAATGACATTTCTAACTTAAGCATACATAGAAAGCACTAAATGACAATGAGTTACCCAAGCACAAGCAGATGATTTAAGACCAGATGCAGAGATTTAATTCTTGGGGGCTTCCTTCAACTTTTGCCCTGCCTAGCTGGTGAGCTCAAGATACCTACAAGATGTTGGTATATTGACTCTTCCTGAAGCCAGAATCACAATACCTCATAAAAAAATAGTTTTCAAATAACAGTTCAGTTAGTTAGGCCTAAGTCTTGGGGTATCAATATATAGCTTGATTTTTTTTCACAAGTTATGGGAATTTAGCTGCTCAAACTTCCACTGGAAAAGACAAAGGTTGGAAGTTTATGAGATCTCATGAAAGTTAAATGATGCTAAATTCCACGCATTTTGCTTGTCTCTCGCATTCAGTTGCATTCAGCCCTACAGACCTCCTCAGAATAAATCTGGTCAAAGCTTTTCACAGATGAGTCAAGATTTTTCAGCTATATGTGCTTTGCAGTTAGAGCACAAGAAGTTCCTCAATGCTTTCCTCCCTCCAGTGGCTCAGGCCATATTCCCACCCCTAAGGCAGTTGTTCTCCTCCCTTTCTTCCCCTCTGCCCAGTACCTGCTTCCATCTCTGTCCCAGTGCTAGTACAACCATGACAAAAGGATATTGCAAGAATGGTTGAGGGGAGGAAGGAGAGTGTGGTGATTTCCCTGTAAGCAGTGCACCAGATTGCATGAAAGTATCTGGTTACTAGTTGCCTCCAATCACATAGGTGTGGACCAAATTAAAAAGCCTCACATTGTCAATGTGCCTGTCTCCACCATGACACCAGACTTCATACTGATATAACAGGACTTTGATGCTGTGTAGAAGATTCAGGCTTTTCCACAGGAACCTGCACACACTCACTTGCAGCTATGTCCCTGCCATCATGCATCATCTTGGAGAAGAAGGCAGCTGGGAGCAAGCAAGCTGCCATAATCAAATAATTCCTGTGTGCCACCCTTCCCAGACAAAGTCTTCACTGGATGTAGTTCAGCTGCAGACACGAGGCGCACTGTCAGCTACAGAGTGGAGGAATTGTTCTCCCCGGCCTCTTTATTTCTCTGATGGAGGAAACATGGCCACAAGTGTCCATGAGCACAGCCAGAGTCCAAACACAATGGTCTGGGTTAGCTAAAGCAGCTGGGGAATGTAGCAATCATCAGAAAGATGCAGGGCACAGCCAGAGAATAGTAAAGACGAGGAGTAGGGAGGTTGTAAGCCAAAGAGTAGTGAACATTCAGGAACAGGAAATGTGAGACTTTATAGACCCTCTGTAGACAGAAGATCCTTCCAGACAGTCCACAATTCTCTCCTAAAACAGAGTCCTTCCAGCTCAACATGCTTCCTCCAGCCCTGATCAGTACAAGAGTAATTTTCCTCACTTTCCCTGGGAAAACTATTTCACTCTGTCCCATTACCTGCTCAACTTTCCTGGAAAGTTCTTGGGATGTATTCCCTTCTTTCTCTCCCCTCTTCCCACTTCTGATCCTTCATTCAAGTACTTGAGTTTCTGGATTCCTTTTCGTCAACTTTACACCATTTGAAATGAAAGCTCCTGTAGACAGTACTCTCTAGGCCTCTGTATTCCCCCTGTCCTGAGAGTTTTCCACATCTATTGGAGTTCAAACAATCAGCTATTGTTTTTGGTCTGGGAAAGGTGTGGCAGAGACTTTGTCCGCAGGGTGGGGATACATGCATCAAAATTTTCAGGAAGCAGCACTTGTGGTAAGAATAACCTCGTAACGTCAACTAGAATCTACAGTGTTCACATCCTCCTTCTCCAGAGGTGTGCAGACCGTATCATCCAGGAAAAAAAGCACAAGGTTGATCACCCAGATCAGCAGCCCAAAACATAGGCATCACTTTAGAAGGAGGCACAGGAGGTGTGGCATGCCCTCTCCGGTTACCCTCTGACCTTGGCTAAAATATTACTGCACTCCTGGATGTGTCCAGCATGTGGTAGGTTCTTGCAGCATAGTAGCATCATCTTCTGTAAAGTAGCCAGAATCAGAAGAATTATGTCTTACAATCTAAATTTTAGGGAGTATCTACACGCCAAAATGCAAGTGTTTAGCATCATTTTACCCTGTTGGGTATTACAGTTGGTCTCCTGCTGCCTATCCAAAACTATGGATCTTCTCTAAATTCTAAATTGTAGCTGCCAGCCTCTCATATAGACTACAGGTCTTGCACATCATGAGGTGGCTCATATGGGCCAAGGCACTTTGTTTAAAGAACATAATACCAATATTCAAAACAAAATGAAGACATCTGCATTTAGGTGTCTCCATGTGAGCTGAGTATCTAAGCTCCCATGACAGTCAATGGAGACCTAAGGTTCAACTCAGTTGTCTGAGCATAGAGCTCTAGCACCAGCTGAGATGCTCTAGGATATCTGAAATATAGATGGCTTACAGATGTATCAGATAGCCTACAGGAACAGCTCAGATATAGCCTTAGAAATCTTTGTTTAGACAGCTGAATCTCACCTATTGTGGCATGAGCAGAAGTCCAAAGGAAAGCAGCTTGAGGAACAAGTGAGGTTAAAGACAGACGGCTACCTACATTAGCCAGGAGCTTTTTCATAAAGGGAGCAGAGACAGGTCAGGTATACCAGACATTAAATGGGATTATTTTGCTTAGCCAGAGAGACGGCTCCCAAAACAAAACTGGTCTGGGTCTCACGGCTTTGCATGGGGTAGGTCCAGGGAAGTGACTAATGGCATCGTGACATATGCTGAGAACACATCCTTGACCCTCCATGTCCCGGTTCTGACAATATTCCCATCCCTCATACCTTAACTCCTCCCACCATGCAAGCAGCTCCCAAACCTTAGGATCTGGGCACTCATTTGGTGGTGTTTTGCTGCTGTTTGTTAGGCATTGGCAAATCCATGACGGCAGCGATAGAAACTAAATATAACTGGCTCAGGCTCATGGATTTCATTATCAAGCTCAGAAAAGGAAACACCTGGAGCAAGGGGAGGAGGAGTTGAGCACAGCTAGCTCTGGTGCTTGGATGGACTACTCGCCCCAAAGGCATTGGTGTTCCCATCACAGCCTCATAACAAACAACAAATAGACACTGTTTTCTATTCCAGTGGCACATCCCGTTGGAGTCTCTGTCCAGCTTCAAGCTGCAATTCCTGCAGCAAGGGCTGGCCTGTCAATCAGCACCAGGCTGACTGCAAACACCTTTAAACCTCTCATCAGAGCAGGCTCTGCAGAAGCCATCTCTCGTAGAGGGGCTTGGAGAGGGTGAGCAACCAAGAAGCAGCCTACCTGCCAGCCTGGCATCTCCTGCTAGCCAAAATTTCTCCCAGCCCACAGCTGCTCTCACAGGGGCTGTGATGGATCACAGAGGATAGTTCCCTCCTCAGATACCATCCCCTGCCACTACATGCCCCAGCCTGCTGTCCCTGCAGTCGCTCTGCTTCGGAGCAGCAATGACACTATCTGACCCCCTGCAGTTGCCCCTTTTCTCCTCCCAGCCCTTGACTCGAGCTGCCTCCTCCATCTCCAGCCTCAGCTCGTCAAAGGGCTCTGTGTTGTGCCTCCTGCCCATATTGAGGTCGACATTACAAATTATCCTTTCATTCCTGCTGTCATCCCCTCAGCAGAGCACAGAAGTCTGACCCCTCTCCACCACCACCACCCTAAGCTCAACACCGAAAAAGATGATGGTTTTCTTTTTCTTCCCATGGAAAACAGCCCACCTGCTCTGACTTTCATCTCCAGCCCAGTTTCTGCCCTGTTCCCTTCCTCTGCATTCAGCCTCTTCTTGCAGGAAAACATTCACGATGGAAAAGATCAACAGCAAGGAGGATAACACAGGAGCCAGCATCCCTCCAGACAGCTGCTCCTGCTCCACAAGTGGCCAATAATGATTTTGTTTTCCTCTCTCCCTTCACATGCTAATCACGGAGGAGTGATTAGAGTTGCAGCCTGACACCAAGGGAAAAAAACAGTGTGAGGCCAAAAGAAGTTTTCAATGCTAAAGTGGCACGGGGAGGGGGGAGAAATTTGTGAAGGAAAAGCAAAGCAAAGCAGAAAAATAAAAACATAAAAATAAAAATAAAAGAAAGAAAGAGTGGCACTGAAAAAAAAAAACACTGAAGAAGACTCATTCCATATGGTTAGTCACGTTCACTCCTTTCAGCATTCACCCTCAAAGCTCAAAGTGACCAGGGAAGTGGCTTATTAAAGACTGCTGCTTTCTTATTAGTATTCCTCTTTCCCAGCCAGAGGAGGTAGCAAAGAAGGAGAAAGTGGGATGGAAGCAGGTTTAGGGAGGGCGCTTGGAAATTCCTTGCATTTTTCTGCCTTTGTGTCTGGGGGCTGAACTGAAAGGGAGGGATGCAGAGCTGAAAGGGCCCAGCACAAAACCTCCTGCCCCCTCCAACAGCAAGGGGATCGAGCTCAGCAGAACTGAGAGCCTTTTTATCCCCTTCACTAGTCAGCTTCCAAAATACTCTACTAATTTTTTTTTCTTTTCTTTTTTTTTTGAGGGAGAGTTGGCCCTCAAGGGAACAGACCCTGAGGTCTCTCTTCTGTCTGCCCCTGATAACACTGACTCCTTTGGATTCCCACGGGAAAGGCCTGTTCAGATCTTCTCCCTACAGCCCTGGAGACTGAATCTCTTCAGGTTTTTGTCTGGTTTCACTTTAAAATTGCCGTCTGACAGAGCTCCCCTGGCTCCTCTTTTGAAAGGAGGCTGTGCTGCTTCGTTTCACTGTCAGCCCCAGCTATTGTCCATCACATTCCTCAAGGCGTAACAACAGCTATTGTGGGCCAGGACAAAGCCTCATCTAAGCCACTATCCTGTCCGCCAAATGACTAGAACTGGATAAAAAGGGAGAGGATGAAGGGAGGAATATTCCTAGGAGGGAGAATAAGAACTGCAACATTAAGTGACCTCAGCAGCTTTCAGGACCTCCTGTTCAAGAGCTTCCACCTAGAATATCATGCTTACCAGCCATGGATAGATCTATCCTTCTGGATTTCTTTTAAGTCTTTTGACAAACTCATTTATGCTTCTGATCTCCACAGCATCCCCCAGTTCCGGAGTTATCACAGAATGGTAAGGTTGGAAGGGACCTCTGGAGGTCATCTAGTGCAACCCTCAGCATAGCCCCGTATGGGGATTGAACCCACAACCTTGGCATTAGCAGCACCTCGTGCTAACCAATTGAGCTAAACCTGCCCCCGAATTGCAGGAATGAATAGTCTTACCCACTCCCACCGTCCGTGTCTCTCAGGGTGTTGTGACCCAGGGTTGTCCTCCTGCTCAATTCTCTCTTTTGCAGACAATGGAGCCTTGGCCTATTCCCCAGGTAGTGCTTACACAGAAATTGTTCAAGGCCTGTAATTGTTCACGGTGCCCTTACCTTTCCCAGCCTTATTGTGTCCTACTGAGATGAGGGGAACAGAATTGTATACCCCATTCAAGAGATCAGTACCCCAGAGATTTATTCAGTGCCACAATCACTTTTTTTTTTTTAAAAAAAAAAATTCTTTTGAACATTATTCCTTTCCTAAAAGCTCTAAACTTCTATTTCACCTTTTTGACTCTGGCTGAGTACAGAGAGGACATTTCACTTAGCTCTTTCCAGAGACACAAAAGTGCCACCTTGGGAATGGCTAATTTAAGGTCTCTGTATGGTCAGGCTATTTTTTCCCATGTGCTGTATTTTACACTTTCCAGCATCAAATGTGAATTATCCCTTGTGCCACTTATTTGCTCCAGACCAGAAAATCATTCTGTAGCTTTACTTACTGAGCTTTCAGACTGTCCCAAATAAATCTGCTGCAGCAGCAGCAGCAACAAACATGCTGACTTCATTATTTATCCCCTTTTCCAGATCACCCATGAAAAGATTGAGCAGAAGCAGCCCAGGAGAGGCTGGTACCTACCAGCATCACATCCCTGCTAAAAAAATTAACACTCCATTCCTATTCTTTGCTCCCTAACTTTGAACATTTAATCAATACATGGTGAATAACAGTGGTAAGATAGTCTTCTATATTGTTTAGGAACTGAATCAGACTAATCTGACTGGATCCAACTCATGTGACACCTCATGTACTTTTTACCTGAGCTCAGTAAATGAAACCAGAAAGCCAACTGTGGCAGGTTAGCCAGACTTCTGATGTTTGGTCTATATCTTACCAAGGCTATGATGGAGGATTCTCGCAGGAGGTCTCCCTATAGTCCACATGGTCCTTTACAAAGATGTAGGAGCATTGAGGTACTCCCTTGAGCTTTGTCTCTGAGTAACTCTCCTTGGGGAAGTCAACTCGCTGCCCACCAGCAGAACATAGCTCATAGTCCATTTTCCCCCTCTCCACTTACCTACCTGAATCCAGGAGGGAACATGTCCAGAGCTTTGCTTCATGGAGAGCTATAAACTCTGTTCAGATCTGTTGCATGGAAAAAATTATGATGAGACAACGCATCCACACACCATCTGATAGCTAAAAATAGGGAGCAGTGAACTGAAAATGTCGGACTCCGCCTTGGAGCACCCATGGAAAGCCTCGCGTGCAAACATTTGTTTGCAGCAGTACAATGGAAAAGTGGTCAGTGCTAAATATAGGAAAGGTTGCTCTTAAGCACGAGTAGGTGGGGTGGAATATGTGCTATGCCAGTAGCTCAGCATTTGGCTAATAAATGAGGGAGGACAACAGCCGAGGAACTGAGGTGGGAAGAAGTTTGTTTATTCGTAGCTCCATGCTGTCTTGTGCTTTTTCCTTCTGCCAAGAGTGACCTCAAAGCAATCAGGAGCGCTGCAGCAGAGCCTGTGCCTCTCCTTCCCTCCTCCTCTTTTTGCTTTTGACTGGGTTGCAAAGGCCAGCTGGTCCCTGCTGTTCACCACGCTCAAAAGATGCACAAGCATTGTACAGTGAGATCCATGGAGAATACCTCTCATCAGCAAAATCTCAGATCAAATTCAAAGCACTCTGAAGAAAGAAAGACAACATCTGTGGATAATGTGCTGGTGGAGGTTTCCAGCAATCAGTCTTCCATTTTCTTTCTCGTTATTTACTGTAATTATCCTGTGCTATTCAACCAGGAACGGCTGGTCCTATCCTGTTTGGTGCTATAGATGACAGAGAAGCAGTTGTCTCAAATTCAAAAAGGTCACAACAAAATAGATAACAGAAACCCCAAGTTCTATAATTTAGTGTGTAACATCATAACATCAACCTCTTCTTTCATTTTGGCAGCTTGAAAAGTATCATTAAGAGTCGGCATCCAGCTTTGTCATCTATCCTGTGACTTCAGTTGCTCTGAGGAACTGATGCTCCTCCTCCAGAGAAGACGGTCACAGGCAGCAGTTGTCTTCAAATGCCTTGTTTCAAAGAGGTTTTTTTATCCCATCATATAGCAGGCAGTTTGCATTGATCCATATGGAGCTGTATGCTAAAGGGGTTCTTGGTGTCAGATAATGTTGCAAGAGCTTCCAGCACTTTCAGCCCAAAGATCTTGAGCACATACTGACACTTTCTAGTGCTTCAGCACCCTTCTTGTCCTTGTGAACTCATCCTATTCCCTGCTTCCTACTAAGTGCTCCAGAATACCAATATTATCGATGTCACCACTGCATATGCATGTGCAGCCTGTCTTCACCAAAGCTATTCATCAGTCATCTCAGTATGTGAGTCCGTTGTCCAGGGACTTAAAAATGTGGAAACAGAAACTTCTGAGAAATGTATAAAAAGAATAGAAATGTAGAGTAGATATATTTAGAGATATGTCCCAAATATCTCAAAATACCAGTGGAATTTAGTATACAACCATCTTATGGGGCATGGGAAAAAATACATGCCTCATGTAATGCTGTCCACAGAAAAACTGAGCATCCATTCCAGCCTGCTTCTGTTCATTCTACCCCATGCCATGCAGATCTCTAAGACCAGTGGTGTGAATCATCACACAGGGGTTCCTCTCCATCTCCACTGGCTGGAGAGACTCTGAATAATTATGCTATGCTTTACATGGAAATGGACAGCTGCTGGTGAACTACAGCCTGTGCGGCCTTTACAGTAGGACAAACAGCACTTATTAGTTGGGCATTGAGACAAAGCCTTCGATCTAATTGAGACCAAATGAGTGCAGCATGTATCCCAAATCCACCTTGCGCTTGGCAAGTCTGAGATCTAGTTCAGATTGTGGGGTGGATTAATCAGCCAATGCGTAACAAACCTTCCCTCATTCTTCCCTGCTGCTTCCAGATTTGCCAAATCCATAAGGTTGATTGCTCACTAAACCCATAGGATCTATGTGGCATGGTCACTGTTTGTGGTGGGTTTAATTCTTTTGTCTGTTTACAAGCCTGAAGGGAAGGATTTTTAGCTTCTCTTTGAGTGTATTTGTCATTTGTCAGCAGGAGAATCGCTCTCAATTGGTACAGAGTGACCAAAGTCTTGCATGTCCTTTTGCATCTTTTGCAGATGTTCTCGTAAGTGGATCTTAGCTCACATACAGGATGTAGCGACATAATGAGAGCTTCCTCTGGTCCCAGAAATTTCAGTACAGTGCTCCCCATGGTGGGGACATTCCCACCATGCTTGCTACCGAGCTAACAAGCAGGCTGGAGTAGGTCCAGATAAGCCCCTTCTTCTTCCTGGAATTTCCTTTTATTGTTAATCTCATCAGCATGAAACATAGACCACAGCTGGAGTGTTCTCCTGGCTTTCTAACCAGCAACGCTCTGTTTGTGATGTTCACTCCCTTCACTGGTAGGAGAGATTCAAACCCCTCCTGGTTTAACTGCTATTTTAACTGACACAGGGAAAAAAAAAAAAAAAAAAAAAAAAAAGACCTGCTTTGCTGTTGCATATGTTGCACTTAACATAGAGCTGAATTCTGCAAACTGTCCATCTCTCTCTCTCTGAAGTGCTTTCAAGTCTTCATGACTTCTTCTACATGAGTGCTTTATTACACAGGTTGCTCTGTAGAAATGCACCTCTCAAATACAGAAATGTCAGTACAGCCACTTCTTTCACCTCTAGAATCTGTGGTGCTTTTTGATACCTTCAAGTAATAGAGTGCCCTACCACGAGTTTTTAGAAAGCTGCTAGAGTAACTTCACAGTATTAATTTCTTAAGCAAAACAGAGTAGTCCTACAGGGTAGACAGAAATGGTGGTTGCATCTCAGCTAGAGGCATGGTCCAGCTGCTCACAGATGGAAACTTACTGCCATAAGAGATGCCCTAAAGAATCTCCTGTGGCTTCCAGCTGCTCCTCCAAAAGGGCATGGTCTTCCTAGTGGTAGTGGGGGATGTTTGCCAGTCTAGGTGATTGTCCTTGAATGGTGGTGACTTGGTAGCATTACAACCTTACATTCTGCCCCAAAAGTGATTGTATTTCAAGAAAGGGCAAAGGAATTTGCTTGATGTGATGTTCATCCTTCCAGGTAGCAAGCTCTATCTCATGTAAGCGTAAGGACTCTGTTGCAGAGGTATAGTGCATGTACTCTCCTAGAGAAAGAGCACCAGGCCATGTACCACAGATTATTGTAAGGCATTTGTTGCCTTATTTGCTCACTTTCTTATCTTCTGCTCCACCCTGACTGTTAACTCTCTTCTCTTTATAATCTTCATGCATCTGCAGCCCATCACACCACAAACAGGGTGTGGGTGAGTGGGTGTAAGCATGTGGCTGGGGTGCATGTGTGGGGGTGCATTTTCAGAAGTCCTCCATCACAGAGGCAAAACTGACATTTTATGACAAAGCAACTCCCCAGACACCGCAGTCTGCATCTGCAAGCTGAATCCCACCGCTTGTAGGTAGCAGAGAGCTTAGAGGCATCATAAAAAGGCAGGGTATACGGTGTAAAATACAGAGGAGTAGTGTTATAAACGCTGCTAATTTTCCTCTGTGGAACTGTCACAAGTTGGCAGCTCCCTAGGTCACTAATGAGCATCCTCAGCCCAGCCAAGGGGACGTGCCTTTGTCATGTGCTGGGACAGGGATGCTCTTCAACACTTGCTTGCTCAACATTTAGCGTAAGACAGCTTTGAGTCTACTTAAGCTTTCTAAGAACTCCCCAAAACATAAAATATAACTCTCATATTCTTTAGCTCTAGTATATCCAGTTTTCACTGCCAATGTCTTGAACTAAAAGAAGCATTTGACCCTTTCTTTTTGTTCATACAAGGTTGCAGACAGACTCCCACTTGGCCAGCATGGTCTCAAATGAGTGAAGCATTCACATAAGGTGGTCTTCTGGCAACAAAATTTCCAGTGTCTGGGCAGTAGGTTTGGAAGTGGTCTGAGTTAAACCGACAATGACCCCAAGAAAGAGCTGTTATGTCACTGAAAGACTTCAAGGAGCCTTTTCAGTGTGCGATGGATCTCAACATAACAGGCTTTTCCTGGTGCCAGTGAGCTGGAATTGCACAGGGGACAGTCTGTCTTGCTAGATTTGAGCAATTTCATTCCTGGACTAACCCAGAAACTGAGGAGTATTTTCTCACCTTCCCCATCCTGTTGCAAGCAGTAGAGGGGAAAAATATTCCCCACTTCAGGAATACAGAATATATTGGATTTTGGCTCCACTGAAGTTTAAGGTGAATGTTGGAATCAGCTCTGGGGAGCCTGGTCCCTGTTTTCCTCCACCCCTTACAGCACAAGCTCATTTTTGGGGGGACATTTGGGATGATTAGAGTTAATAACTCCTGCCTAATCTGCCCCTGGACAAGGGAGCTCCAGAAAGGAAGTTTGATCGGACATAGAGTGTCAGCACCCATCTGCAGCAGAGAAATAGGTCATAAATATTTCCTGATGTGTACCCAGGTCTCCTCCCTTGCTGGGTATTATTCCTGCCCTGATGACAAGGCTTCATGTCCTCAAACTCTTTTCAGTTGTCCCATGTGACAGGACAAGAGGCAACAGGCAGAAACTGAAGCACAGGAAGTTCCGCCTGAACGTGAGGGGGAATTTCTTCCCTGTGAGAGTGATGGAGCACTGGACCAGGTTGCCCAGAGAGGTTGTGGAGTCTCCTTCTCTGGAGATCTTCAAGGCCCACCTGGATGCAACCCTATCTAACACTCTCTAGGTGACCCTGCTTGAGCAGGGATGTTGGACTAGATGATCCCTGGAGGTCCCTTCCAACCTTACTGATTCTATGATTCTATGATTCTAAGATTTTTTCTTCCCTTCTAGCTGCTGGGTGACTCTGAGATGCCTCACTTTGCAAACACTGTGCAGTATCCTAAGGTGTCTGGCCAGGACTGTGTTTATGCTGCTGGTACACTGCCCTGGAGATGGGCGAGGAACTCGTTTGACTGAGATTTTCTCCGTTGTTGTCACCTCATTTCCTATTTTCCCTGACACATTCCTTCTTGCAAATGCACTTTGCAAAGTCGCTCAGCTCTGTGCAGGGCAATCATCAGAGGTGAGGGGAGGGCAGAGTGGCTGGGCTGCCCATAGTGCCACTCAGCTTATATGTGGCACTGGCAAAGGGATGCAGGGAAACGGTGGCAAGGCTTGGCTGCATTGCAATGTGATGGAGGACTGCAGAGGAGAATGGGTCAAAAAAGAGCTGTTTATCTTCATTAGTCTTTCTTTCCTGAGCCAGACCTGGCAGCCAATGGGAGAAGAGCAGGTACCCGGTTGATCAGCGAAAGACATTGGACCTGGACCTGCTCTCATAAGAAGATGCCCAATGGAATGCTTTTTGGAACAACCAGTCTTCAGAGAAGTTGTCACACAGGGCTCAGTCTCCCAGCTACACCGTATCAAGGTACAAGTAGTCCCCATTTTCTCCTTTTGCCTATGAAAGCTAAATTCAGTGGGCCTCTTGCTATTTATTATGGTGGCGTCTGCTGTTTCTTATCTTTACAGCTGATTTCTGGGGAAAGCAGAGAGCTATTGGATAGGGCAGTGGATGTCTCACCCTTACTAATCATAGCCCTTCTGGGACAGGACCAGCAATCACTGAAAAATGAATTGGTGAGGTCTCAGGTATCTAAAAGCACTCATTATGTTTGTCCTTCTTGCCTGGGGGTCCTAGCAGCTATGATAGATAATGTGTTAGAGAACTTCTACTCTCTTCTAAGGTAGCATTAAGTACTTTGATGAGTGAGATGGGAGCAGGAATTTTCCTGCCTCCTCTGCACTTGTCCAGTAGGGAAATACTAGACATATCTCCATGGCTGACAATCTTTTTGGCAATGCTGCCTTCATCTAAAACAACATTCATTTCTTCTTTTGCCTGAGAAAGACACTGCCCTAGCCAGGAGTCACCAGCTACTGTTAAGATCCATGCCAATGAATGAGTAAGCACATCTTACTGAAGCAGTTTAGCAGTGCCCATTAAGCATGCCAAATAAAAATGATACATACTGTGATTTGTACTTGTCTTCCTTAGGCTGAAGGGATTTAAGAGGGTTCTCCATGTAACTGATGACCATATGTAACTCCCATTACTGCTGATGAGAATGACGCATTTCCACTAACTGGATAAATGTCCCTTAAATTAATCTTTGCTGAAACATGGGAGCAGGGAAACGGAAGAAAGGCAAGCTCTTCTCATCATAGTGTTTCAATTATCTTCCAGTTTGGTTTTATTCTTGTCTTTAAATACCGAAGAACTCCATAGTAAAAAAAAACCCTATAAGCAAGAAGGAAGAGGGCAAATGAATTATCTGTAAAAAACTTTCCTTTTGCAGAAATAATAACTTTTAATATATCTATAGCATATTCTTTCCTGAGAGCTCAAAATCTTTCCTAGATCCAATCCACTACTGTCCCATTAATCTCAGTGGAATGCAGGATGCAATTTACAGTTTGCAATGGGAAACTGAGGTACTGCAAGAGAAAAACGCTTGGTGAAAAAACAAATTAGCCTCAGTATTAGAAATGAGACTTATTGGTGGGATTCATCGCACCTAGGTGGAATAGGTGATTCAACTGGTCTTGCTTAGACACCTATCAAAAAGGTGAATTCCTCCTCAAAGAGCAGATTTCTCCTCTTAGTATACTGTAAGAATATACCAGTCTTTTCCTCCTAGTTAGGATCCTTTTCCCACTAACGTATCATTGTATTCAACAGTCAGGTTGAAAAAATGGCCCTATACTCTCAAACCTACAGGCCACCCCAGGAAAGTTGCCCAGCAGACTATTTTCAGCAATGCCAAGTGTCAGAGTTTTCCACAGCAGCCAGCTGATGGCAGGAACACCATGGATTTGAACAGGAGCAGAGCACAGCTGGAGCTCAGTTTTATTGGAAATTTCCCCCTGCACATCTGAGCAGAGGGTTAAGGCTTTGTTTTGTTTGAAAGAAGAACGAGTGGACATGGGCTCGTACTGAATGCCTGGCAGCTACTTTAGCTTGGGTGCTTTGCCCGAGCTGCGTGGCGTGGCCAACCTCGATGTAAGGAAGACGGATGGTGCAGGGTACAGGCCTTGGACCAAGCGAACCACGCCAAAGTCCTGAAGAGGAGTTGAGGAGGAGGAAGCCAGCTGTGGCAACTCAGAGAGGGACCTGGAAGTGCTGGTGGATGACAAGTTGACCATGAGCCAGCAAGGTGCCCTTGTGGCCAGGAAGGCCAATGGTATCCTGGGGTGCATTGGGAAGACTGCAGGTCGAGCGAGGTGGCCCTGCCACTCTGCTCAGCCCTGGGGAGGCCTCATCTCGAGTCCTGTGTCCAGTTCTGAGCTCCCCACTACAAGAGAGACATGGAGCTACTGAGGAGAGTCCAGCATAGGGCAACGAAGATGATCAGAGGGCTGGAGCACCTGCCCTATGAGGAACGGCTGCGAGAGCTGGGCCTGTTCAGCCCGGGGAAGAGAAGACTGAGGGGGGATCTGATCAATGTGTACAAGTACCTGAAGGGAGGGTGTCAAGGGGATGGGGAAAAACTCTTTTCAATTGCCCTGTGTGACAGGACAAGAGGCAATGGGCAGAAATTGAAGCACAGGAAGTTGCTCCTGAGCATGAGGGGGAATTTCTTCCCTGTGAGAGTGATGGAGCACTGGACCAGGCTGCCCAGAGAGGTTGTGGAGTCTCCTTCTCTGGAGATCTTCAAGGCCTGCCTGGATGCAACCCTGTCTAACATGCTCTAGGTGACCCTGCTTGAGCAGGGATGTTGGACTAGATGATCTCCAGAGGTGCCTTCCAACCTTACTGATTCTATATTACAGCCTCGGCCAGTTTGTACCAAGTGTAAGGAAGAGAGCTCACAACATGAGTAGAAGCTGGGGGCATCAGCCCAATTAGTGGCAATTTGAACAGAGGTGAGGAGCAGGAGCTGTTTGATGGTACCAAGTGCAAGGAAGGAGGTGGAGGGGCCACTTACCGTTCTGGGACAGGAGGTTTTCATTTCGCCCAACTGCCCTTTACTGTTCACTTTTCCATCATATCTAGAAAAACACAAGGGGAGCAGAAAGACATGCCCTGAAATGCTTGCAATCTAAGGCAGAGTCAGAGGAGCAAAGCAAATGGGGCTTACCCAGGGCCACCTGTAAGAAGGTGACTTGATCAGGCAGTCATCCTGTCTGTGTCAACTCGCTGCCCACAGCCCTGCTCAACAACCCTCGCTGTCTTTCCATCGTGTTATCAACTGATTTTTCGAGTGGGGCTCATAACGAAACGAAAAACCTCCAGTAAGCTCTCCCCCACCCCTTTCCCCACTCCAGGCTCCAAATGATTCCCCTCATCTCTAATAATTCAGTGAGCTTTGTTATGACAGGGCAATGCAGTTAATGGAGAGTGAAATTGAAGAAGAATGTGTGGAAGTTGCAGCTTTTATCTCTAAAACAAATAGTGAATTCCTTGGGGTGGCTGCAGCCTCCGACAATGATCCTGGCTGCCAGGCCTTCACACGTTGCCCTGGTAACTCCCAGGCTGTTCAGGGCAATGAAAGGAGTGGAAGAGGGAAGAGAAGGCGGCAAACCCCACAGGAAGAGAAATGGCACTGACATTTGGGGAGCAGCGTGTCCCCAAGTGGGAGGCATTTGGGAGGCCCAAGTGGGAGATATTTGAGATGATGGGACATGCTGCACCCACCATCAAGGCTCAAAGGACCATCCTGATTCTCCCAGGAAATTCCCACTGAATCCAGGAGATTGGAGCTCTAAGGAGTTCTCCAGCTGGAAGGAAGTAAAGCTGGTCTATCATTCAGCAAATGAGAGAAGTCCATCCCAATCTAGCTTGGAGGTCTCCTCTCACTCTCTGCTGGCCCACAGGCACCTGCAGGGGTCTGTGGGGAGGTTGAACTGAGGATGTTGTGGTAGCAGTGATATAATTCTCCACTGGCTCTGGAACTGAAAAAAGAGATGTCTATTTAGCTGGAGATGTGCAGAGCAACTGGTTTCCACCAGTAACCATTTCCAGCAGTAGAAAATGTGTCTAGGTGCCTGCCTGTCCCTCCTAATGGGATGTTTGTTTTTCTAACAAACTGCATCCTTTCCTGCATCCCTCCACCTTCTCTTAAAAAAAGAAAAAATGTAAGTCTGTATCAAGAACAGCGCAAGAGATGCAATATGAAACTTCCATGTATATCTATGAACGTATCTTAGCCATGACAGCCAGTTTTGCCTCTCCACATTACCCTTCTCAATGCAACAGCCTATGTTGCAGCTCTCCAGCTCCTCTCCAAACCAGGTCGCACTAGGAACCTGCATCTTGCCAGCTGGACGTCATCCATCCGATGCTTCATCAGGACTCCCCAGTCATGGTCTGCATTTCTAATCAATCCCAGCCCAGTCTGAGTAAGAATATCCACGCCTGTGGTGCAGCCTGCAAGGCAGAGGAGAAAGGATACAGTTTGAATGCTGCTCATCAAAATTGTTTCTCTTCATTACGATTCTGTCAGAACCTGCATCATGGACTCAACCCCGCTCCCCTGCAAAGCCACAGTGATGTGCCAGCGAGTGTGGTGCCTTCCAAGCACGAAGGGGGTGCTGCCCTGGGAGGCGAACAGTTTTGATCTCTTTGTGTAGGGCTCGCTGAAGAATTTGGAAAGGATTCAAGGAGGAGGTGCACTTACACGATCTGGTGCATGACATGGGTTTCTTCTAAGATTAGTTTGATTCTTAGTCTGGGTACTGCTGCGTAAAGCAACCTTTCTCTGTGTGTTGGGCTCAGCACCAGACTCAGCCTTCTCAGGCTCAATTCAGCTATAGGATAAGGCCTTCTGGAGCCACCTGAAATGCCCTAGGTGGCCTGAGACACCTCCAAGTGCCACCCAATGTGTAAGATACCTGTGGGACTCTGGACCAAAAGGTGGTGGTCAGTCTGGACACCTTACCAAGCAGGACAGCTATTTTTAAGCAACTGAACTTAATCCCTCATCAAGGCATTGAATGAGGTTTAGGGAGGTGACCTGGTGTGTACGTGTATCCTTCAGGCTAAGACAAATCACTCCCCGGGCTGGTGGAGAAGGGATGGGATCTAGTTGCCTAAAACGAGGTGTTGAGATGTGATTTCGCACACTGTGATGTCAAAGCAGCTGGTCCATAACTGCTGCCCCAGAGGAAATGCCCTCTTCCTCTTAGAAGTCTTGTGTCATCTCCGTAGTGACATCTCCAGTACCTGAGATGCCTCCAGGCATCTCTATTCAAGCAGTGAGGTTGTGTACTCATTTCCAGTGATGATAACAGCAGCCCCAACACCCATCTCGCATGGAGACACCTCCATTGGCACCTACATGCCATTATAGGTATGCCAATATCTTGATCCAGACCTGAATCCATCCACAGATGGGTATCTGCAAGCATCTGTGCATGATCAAGGTGACATGAGAGCTTCTGGAGTATCTGTGTTGCAAGTCAGCTACTTGTTGAAAATGAGGTTCCTCATTTATTTCTCTTAAAAAATGAAACCCAAGTGTGTCAGAAACCCACTTGTCTGACAGTCATGTCCAATGTGAAGTGGAAGAACAGAAGTACCAGTGACCTTGACATAAGATCACAGCTGAAATTAAGAGATCATGTCAGAGCTGAGGGCCGAACCCAGACTGTGTAAGTCTTTGTCTAGTATGTCAATTCCAACAGGACTTTTACCTCTTTATTGTCAGGAGTTTGGAAAACCATGGATAGCGGTGTGAGTTTTATCCTGGATTGCTCTTAGCTTTTCTAAGCAATTCCTGCTCACAAGGCAAGAGCTATTTCAGCTCCTCCTGTGGTGTCATCTGCAGGGTAAGGAACAGCCCACACTCCTGACTCCTCATCACCTGATACATGCAGAAATTGTCTTCATTCCATCCTGTGCACACCACAAACTTCCTTCTTGATTTTTTTGCTCTTGAAGAGCCTCTTTCTCTCACTTCTGTTTTACCTACAAACTTCATTCCATCAATGGTTTCATGTTCTTGAGGCTACCTGTCAGGTAGACATCAGGCCACAGTTACTTTTGTCTTTGCCAGGGTTTGTTTTTTTTAAACTTTCCTTCCTGAAATAGCCATTGGTGATCTTGACCCCAGTAAACCACCTTTTGTCATTCATGCTGTTACTCATGCCCCATGTGCTGCCGTTCATTGTCCCACCTTGGACTCAAGCTTGAATTCCAAACATTATTACTTTGTGCCCCATTGCATGCGGAAGATGGGCAATGACATTCAATAAGATCAGATTACTGGCAACCTAAATGATCCGAAGCTGGATCTCAGCCCAAGAATTGTCATGCTGCACTAGCTTTCCTTGGCAGTTTTCTGTGAACAGAGGTAAATACTGCAAGGATGTCTGAAGACGTCAGTCAAACGTTGTAATGAATCTGAATGCAGCTGAACAGAAATTACATGGCACAGAGATAAAAAAAAAAAAATTCTCTTTGGGCATCTGTCCCCATCTTGTGAAGTGCAAGAGCATTTCCCTATGTTACCTTTTTGTGTTCCTTTGTCCAGTTTTCTTCAAAATGGCAGAAGAAACGGGATTTCCATAGTCTCCAAGGGGACCATGAAACCATCCCAATGTCATGTGAAGTCTCCCTTTTCCTGAGATAGTTTCATCCCCTATGTAATAATATATCCGAAAATCACTGGTTCTCTGTCCTGCATCTGCATCCTGTGTTAGACAACATGGGACCTGGGAGAAAAGGTTGTTATGAACCACGCGTGTGTGCGCATTACAGTCAACGTTAAGCTTACAGAAGACATGGAACTGACTTAAAACCATGAGATTTTAAGTGATAATAATGCTGATAATATATTTCAGCGTAAGTTTTCAGCGTTTTGGTTGCTGTTTCTCAGGTGTACATGCTGACCACTCTCAGCAGGGTTTCTTTGCATCCGTGAGCCATGCCATTTTGGATTCAGAGCTGCAAGCAAAAGCAATGATGTAATTTCCTGATCTTAGGATGCTGGTATTTAGCAAAACCTCTGGAGCTGGGACGCCTGTGATAAAGCTCTCAGTTAGCAAAGCTGCAAGTATTTGGGTGTAAATCCCTGTTTACCTGTTTTGATGAAGCACTGATGCCTCTGTAGAAGGCTTCTCAAGTTCAGCACTTTTAACCAAATATTTTTTACCGTTTTACAGCCACATGTAGGAGACAGCTGAAAATGCAAATTAAATGTTGTCTTTCTAGTTTTGCTAGAAAAAAATCACTGCTCAGAAGCTCAGTGAATTGAAGCAGGAGCTTCCTCACTGCAGGACGAAATGGGAAGGACAGTGAAATTTTTATCAGAGAACTCTTCTCCCAGCTGAATGTTGGGCATTTGCACAGAATATGTTTAACAGCCATCTCGCTTTTTAAGCAATCAAGCTAAATAGCCTTTTTATTTATTTATTTTTCTTTAGCTGCTCATGATTCATAGCCTTGATCTGGTACCATCTTAGCAATCAAGCTGAGAGGTGGCTTCCGAACCGGCAGCAAGCAGACAGGCGTCCATCACGCTTGCTCCATGAGGCACCGCGAGGTCCGGCCGGCCTGCTGAGAACTCACACGACTCCCTGCATGAGTGGCAGGGTGCGTGACCATGCCCTTCTGATCATTTAGCACAAGCCAGGGCCTGGATCAGCAACCTAAATCATTTTTTATGCATCAGTTTGCAGAGGGGGTTCCAGCAGGCTTGCAAGCAGAGGGCTGTTTCCTGTACTTATTTTCTCATTTAATCTTGTTTAATTTAGTTGCTACCAAGGGAGCAGGAGTCCTGGGCTCCCAGGTGCTGCTGTCCCATCCTAATGTGCCACAGGATATTTTTGCAGTTTATTGGAGGTGCTGGTGCAGCAAGCAGTGAGTCCAGCGAGCTCGACATCGCTGCCCTCCTCTCCATTGCAGCTGAAGTTTCGTTTTTTCCCCTCTAGCTTGTCTTGTCTAGGCAGTTAACATACTGAAATATGCTGATTGGGAGAGTATATGCATGGGGAATGAGAAGTGGTATTAAAAAAGCCAAATATTTTGCAAGGAGAGAAAGAACCGCCTTGCTAATGCTAACGAGGTCAATGACATGCATCTACAACTTCACTCATTAATTGCAAGTCTAGTTTCGTTGTTTCTAGGCAAGAGCAGGTGAGGCTGGGCTGAGGGATGCTTAAAGTGTCACTCCAGGACTGACTCAGAAGCTAAAGTTGGGGCAAGGAGGCTTTTCTGTGGAATAACATGCAAAAAGAGGCAAGGAGGATTGGACAAGACAACTCAAAAGTCTTCTCAAGGTGACCTCGCAAAGATATGGAAGTCCACCTTTAATTGAAGACATCAAGAAATCCAAATTCTGAGAGCCAGTTTTGGGGGGAAGTATTTTTACAACGTCTGGATGCAGCCTGGGAGCCCTAATGATTGAACTGGACATGCCGGTGTGGGGGAGAAGAGTCAGTGGAAAGCTGGGAGCTTATTTTTAGCATCCTGCTGGCTGCAGTGAACTTTGCTTGGCTGAATGTTAGATAAAAAACTTTCAGCACCTTTCCCTTGCACCACAAAAAATATATAAAAAAAATGATAATATTTTTGCCCTAAGTAGTTTGGGTGTATTTGCTTCTTTTTAGGTGTTTTCAAACCAATGCAAACCTTTCTTAGAAAACCATCATAAAATACCCAATGTAAACATATATTAATTTCTTCAAGCAATATTTGCAAATGCAACTTAAGTTCTGAAGCGGTGATGTGCAGGACCAAAGCTGGGGTATGAGCACCTTGCCCACAGTCCCTAGGTCTAGTATTGACTATAGAGGTGACCGCAGTGGACCCCTAACCCCTATCCGTCTGAGAATCCCAAATCATCCCCGATCCTGACAAAAATCTCAAATGAACCCTCCCAAATACCCATGGAGGTGGCAATCCCAAACCAAACCTCCCATGCAGGTGAGAATGGGAGGGTTCAAACCCCCAAATCAACCCCCATCCTGATTTTTTGTTTTTAAAGAAAGAAAGAAAAAAAGAAAGAAAATCATCCTCATGCCGGTGAAAAATCCCCAAGTAACCTCCCAAACTCCCATTTTGGGGTGAAAACCAGACCCATCATCATGCAAGTGAAAATCCCAAATCAACCCTCATCCAGGTGAAAAATCCCCATCAACCCCCCATGGAGGCAACAACCTCAATCCACTCCCACGGAGGCGAAAACCCCAAAGCCACCCCCATCCAGGTGAAAGTCCCAAACCCACTCCCATGGAGGCAAAATTCCCAAACCAACCCTCATCCAGATGAAAACCCTCAACCCCCACTCCCATCCAGAGGAGAAATCCCAGGCAAACCCCTGTGCAGGCAGGAATCCCAAATGCCGCCCCTGCCACCCCAAAACCCCCATTCTGATGCAAATCCCCAACCACCGCCCATGCAAGTGAGACCCTCCAATCCCCCCCCCTCAAAAAATCCAGATGGAAATCCCAAATCCCCCCCCCCAAATCCAGATGGAAATCCGAAATCCTCCCCCAATCCGGATGAACCCTCCTGCTCCCCATGCAGGTGCTCCCCCCCCCTCCATCCCGGGGGGGAGGAGGAGGAGGAGGAGGAGGGGGCGGGCCGGGGCCAAGCCGGAGAGGGGAGGGGAGAGGTGAGAGGGGGAGCCTTCCCCGCCCTCCTCTTCCTCCCCGCCGGGCCAAAAGGGGAGGGGAGGCAGCGAGCGGCGCTGGCTGCCGGCGGCCGCGGCGAGGGCAGGGAGCGGGGGGCGGCGGCGGCGGCGCAGGCTGCGCGGAGGCTGCGCGGGGGCTGCGCGGGGGCTGCGCGGAGGCACCATGCGGGCGCTGCCGCTGCTCCTGCTCCTGCTCGGCGGCGGCGGCGGTAAGTGCGGCGGGGCGCGCAGCGGGGCGCGCAGCGGGGGCGCAACGGGCGCGCAGCGAGGGCACAGCTGGGGAGGATGGTTTGGAGTTTTTTAGGGGAGGGGGATGTCAGCGCTGCGCTATCTTCCCCTCTTCCATTTCTTGGGAAGTTTGAAGCAAATTTGACGGAGCTCCGCCCCCCCCCCCCAAAAAAAAAGAAAGAAAGAAAGAAAAGAAAAGCTGAGATTTCTCTGAGCTCTTGCAGAAACCCAACTTCGGGCACAGATCTCTAGTGCAGAGAGCTTCACCGCTCATTTCTCTATGTGGGACCGAAGCGCTGTCTTCACTCTTTCGTCTTGCTTGACAAAGCGCCTAATAATTTGGGCTCTTGAATCACACTTTTTTCCCCCTCCCCCGCACCCCAGATTTTTAGTTAGTTATTTTGCTCCCTGCCAAGCTGTGCATCCCTCCTGTCGACCCCATCGGACCGCAACCCGAGCGAGGGAGACCTTCAGTTGGGCTGGGCGCAGGTGGCCCATCTCCATCCCAGGTGCTGTGCACCCACGACACCAGCCCGCAGGCAGAAGCTGGTAGGAGAGAGGAGGAACCTGCCTGGTGCTGCCTAACTGGGATGGAGTTGGGGAAAGGATAAATATCCGGAGCCCCTTTGGCCGCAGGGGCCTGCGCCGCGGATGCGAGGTGGGATCGGGTCCATCGCAGGCGGGAGTTTTGTGCATGGGAATATAACAGCGGCTGGGGCTGCGCAAGCGGGTGTTTTAGCGGCTGCAAGAGATCCGATTCTCCGGTGCCACGTTTTGTTTGAAAGATGCCTTGAAAAAGAATGGAAAAGTAGTGGGGAAGAGGAAGTGCACTGCTTTTTTTTTTTTTTTTTTTTTCCTCCCTCCCTCCCCCCCCCCCAAAAAAAGTGAGGGAAGGCAGGGAGGAGTGGAGCGTTTCTTCCCTGTGTTCAGGGAGAGGGAAGGTGGGAAGGGAAATAAAAGAGAAAAAAGGTGAAACCTTGCTCTGGGTCATGTCTGGCGGTGGAATTGCAGCTGATGTGAATGTGCTTTTATTCAAGGTAACAAAAGCTCAGGGACTCTCTAGAGGCTAAAAAAAAAGAAAGAAAAAAGAAAGAAATAAACAAACAACAACAAAAAAACCCCAAAACACACATAGTGGAGGCAGGGCCCCTGAATTTTAAGTACGAGGTAAATTCATTGAGGTTAACCTGAAATCTCTTCCTGGTGTTTAACTGAGTAAGATAAAACTCTTGTCCTCTCTGCCATCCATATATATTTATATAAACGAGGAAAAAAACATGTTGCTTTATAGCTATGGCTTTGTGAACGAGCAGGTGTGGGGTTTTCATCCCTTTCCTGGCGTTGAAATGGGCTTTAAAGAAAGATTTTTGCTTGTCGTTGAAACCCAAGATGCCAAGGGCAGCCTGAAGCTCATTAACCCTGTATGAAGCAGGAGCTGTTAATGCAATATAATTTGCTTTATTCTGGCCAGAATTTAGCCAAGTAGCTTCTCAGAAGGCTTTTTGTTTTGTTTTTGTTTTGGTTTGTTTTTTTTCAAAACTGAGTGCTATATGTGCTGGGATTTGTACAAAACAGGCTTTTAGCTGTAGGATGGTGCCACGGGAAGCCGAAGGGGAGCCGTTACTATAGCACTCTTGAATGATCCTATTACATCTTTCTCGGAAATTATTTGATTAAATCCTTCAAAACAATATTTCCTGCCATTAGTTGCTGATTTTAGGTTTTAAAATAAGCTACTTAGAGATGCTTTGCTTTTATATTGCTTGCTGGGTACTGGCACCGTGTTTTTTTTTTTTTTTTTTTTTTTTTTTTTTTTTACCTTCTTAGGGATCAAAATATGCATCCCTCATTCCTGGTTGTTTCAACTTTGTGACTGCAATTTTGCCAGGTTTTACAACTAGTCGCAGCACTACCCAACTCTAAGCTTTAGTATCTGTGTAATTGTTTGAGTTACTCAAAGTGCATCTCTTAGGGTCTTCCCCCCCCCTTCTAAAAGGGGAAGAAGTTGGAAGAAGTTGGTTCTGTAAGTGCAAATGTGTGAGTTTTTGGTGTCCTAAAACAGTAATTTGGACAGAGCCTGTTGCTTGTGCCTCTGCTGTATTGACCTGCCCCTGATTTAAATGGATGTGAAATGGGTGGGCAAACCAGGAATTCAGATCCAGGAGCAAATTTGCTAGTGACATGAGCTTAAAAAATGTTTTTACCATGCTTGGGGCAGAGTAGAATTGGGCCCAACATTGCTGAAGTTTTTAAAAGCAGCTGGTTTTGGTGCAGCTATTTCACTACAAATTCCCAGCTCGCTTCCAGATCTTCTCTGGCTTTATAGCACCTTAAACCCTTGGTTCGGTACAGATCCCCTGTGTTTAGACCACGGCAAATCAGAATAAAATGAGCCTCAAAAAAGGCAGCAGAATATGATATTGGGCAGGTAACTTTCTTTAAATTCAACCAGCCCAAAAAGGGGGCTCAGAGTTACCAATTATAACATGTTTGCTGGACATTTTCTTTTTCCGTGTAATAGAAAAAATGGAAAACGGATATTAGATCTTATCCCATTAGGGGGTTTGATAGCAAAATAGCATCAGAAAGAGAAAAACCCCAGATGCTTTTTTAGCCTCAGGGAAGCTAACAGAGAGGCGCAGCTCAAGCCTGTCCTGGGGGCAAACGAGGGGAACGGATCTCGCAGGCAATCTGCCCTTCGCCTCCTTCAAAGAAAACCCCGGATCGCAAGATTTGAAAACCCGCTTGCCAAAACACCCCTCTTCTCTCCCAGAGCCGATGCCAGGTGTTCGTTTCTGTTCATGGCACATTTTTAAAATTCGGTTGATCAGTCAGCAGGTCTAGACTCGGGCTGGAGCAGGAGACTGCAGTCATACCTGCGTTAGGAAAACCCGTTAATCAGCACGCTTGAAAATCTGGACTGAAGCAGGGCACGTCTGGATGTGCATTTGCTGTCAGAGCAGCTTTGACAGTCAAGGTTTCGCAGCCTGCTCCCGAGCCGGCCGGCCCAGCTGAGCGAGCCCTTGCAGCAGCGCTCTGCCTTTGATTCCCCAGTGGCAGCAGGCAGCGATGATACCCCACGGGTCTGTTTAGGCGGCTTAATTAAAGAATTGTTTGCAAAGCACTTGAAGAGGCTTGGATGAAAGGAGCTGCGACAGTGCAATACACTGATTTCGTTCCAGAGAGTTGCTTAAAAGGCTTGTGATGATGAGGCTGGTGATAGCCCGTGTCAACGGTGATGGGAGCCCGGTGAAAAATATCTGCTTGCTCTGTGCAGATCGTGGAGCTATCGTGGGCCGCGTGGAGGCACAAAGTCCATCCTGCATGACTTCTTCCATTGCTGTCCCCTTCTCCATGCAAGCCAGTCGTTCCTAAATTCTTGTAACGTCTCTCGTTCACGGCAAGTCCACGACCAAACCATATTGCTTTTTTCCATTCAGAGTGATGCACGTTGTCCTCAGGTGTTTGGTGTTCTCCATCTCCCTGTGGTCAACTCTCTGCACCTCTCCAGGGCTATCCTTAAAGTCCTGCTTTGTAGAGATTTTGGTCTCCAAAAATCCACCCAGTCTCTGCCTCTCCAGTGAGGCTGGACGTGGTGTAGAAGACCTCGAGCAGGGTGCACCTTCCTGTTTTTCATTCCTGCAGAGCCATCTGTAAAGCTGAGCAGCTGGAGTCAAAACCGATGTTTTGAGCCCGGCGAGGCCCAGACTCTGTGTTTGGGTCTCTCTGTGATCCTCCTTATAATAACTTAAGCCTCAGATTTGCAAAATCTTCCTTTGCACAGGATCCGACAGCCCTGTCTCCCCTAGAAGTTCTTCTGGAAGTTACCACAACTAGTATTTAATAAGCTTAAATAGCCAAAGTTGGCTACGGTTCCCTGCCTGACCCATTAAAATAAGCCACCACTGGCTTATTCATTATGGCAGAGTGAGCTGCCTGTTTGGGGTTGAGCAGCCCAAATAACCCTTTACTATAATGCAAGAATAAGGTGATGACCAATAATACTGAAAACGAGAAGTTTTGTTTCCTACAGGGTAGATTTTGCCAGAGTGTTGTGCAATCCCTTGCTGCAAGATGCCTTTGCTTGCAATTTCGTGGGGGGGTGGAGGGTTTCTGCAGTTACGTTAGAGGATAGCAGTGCTGTATGGTATGAAAGAGCGTATTTTTGGTTTTCTCCAATTCTTTATTTCCCATTGTAGTGATTGTAGCATATTCTGAAACACCAGCTGGTCATCAAGTGGTAGCACATGGGACTACAGGTTTCATCTGGATTGATCATTCTAAGAGGAAAACCACCATTTTTTTCTGCCACGTTAGGACAAACCAAAGGCATAAGTGTATTTACGTGGGTTTGGCCTGCTCTGCGTTTTCATAATTCTTTCCTCCACGCCTTCAGACACATACATTTGCAGAAACAACTCACTTCCTTATCGCTTGCTCACCCGATGATGGACTCATTGCCACTTCCCCAGGTCATTCTTGGGTTCCCCTAGGCTGCTTCTGGCCCTTTCACCTTGAGGGGATTTGTGGTGATTCTGTGATCGATTCTGTGATCTCTGTTACTGGCACTGAGCATCTCACAAGATGCTCTGCCAAGCCACAGGACAGCCACTGCTAGGACAGACCAGTGGCTTTTGGATGGCAACCACTGTTGCAGCTTTTGAGACAGCCAGGTTTGGTGTCAGGTAGAGGTCTTGCAGGTCCTGCTGCATGGTGGGATTTGTGGAAATGCCGCCAGCCTGCCTAAAAAATACTTGCATAGGACACTTGGAAGCTTAGCCAAAAAAATTGTCTGAGCTTCCCCAGGAATATGCAGGTGAAACAGGGAAGAGGCAGGGGTGGAAGTGCTCTCCCTGTATTACAGCTAGAGTGTGAACAGCATCCTGAGTTTCAAGGTGACTAAGCATTGGGACTAGTCTGTTTTCAAAAAACATTTATTTTTGAGTTGAGTGATTCTTTTCAAGAAGGTGGATAGGGCTGAGGAGAGAAAGACAAACTTGCCTGTTGTTTTACCCACATCCTATGTGATCAGTTTTGGATGGAAGAGTTGAAACGCTGCTTAAGGGACTGGCTGTGCCTCAGTTTCTGTATTTAGCACATGTCCACTTAGACTGTGGGCTGTTTGGTGGAGACATCACTCAGTATTTGGAGACAGGGAGCTGGTCTCGACTGAAGCCTGTAGGGCTGCGGCAGTACAAATGTCATCGACAAAAACGTGGTTAGCAAGGAGCTGAGGTGCAACAACAGCTTCTCAGCCAGGAGCACCCTCAGGGATGCTGCAAGGTGAGGGTGGAGGAGCATCAATCTGCCCTCCAAGGGCTTTTATCCTGGAAACTTATAAATCTAAAGCAGGACCAAGTGCTGTAATTCAGGAGGAGCTGCTGATGCCACACTGCTCATCTCGCGGAATAAATGCCCCCTTTGAAATGCGGCCACCTGGGCTGTGCTGATGTATCAGCGTTTTTCTTTTCTCTGGCCTGATGCTTCCAGCTAAGAGGGACCAGTCTCCTCATCTCCTCATAGAGATGAGGGAGAGAGCTAGGCTCCTTCCAGGATGATTTAGACCACTTCAAGTGAGCTGCCTGCTTTGAATTGCAAATAGTGCTAGGAATAGTGAGGGTTTTGAGGAGTCGTGCAAAATGCCAGTGTAATGCAGCAGTGACTCAGTGTTGATAATGAGGTCTCCATAGAAGCACCCATCACCCCAGCATCGTGATGCTTGCTGGAATTTCATTTGGAGGCATCTGCGAGAAGAGCATCCTTGTGCCTGGAAGGTTGTCCTGCATCTTTGTCCCATGCCCAGGAACATTGGAGATTGAGAGGCAGCAGTACAAAATGACCTGGAGTCCGATTCTCCTGTATCGCCTTCTGGAGATTTCTGTAAGGAGATTCATTTTGCTGGGGGAGGTCGAGCCTCTGGCCCAGCAGCTGCATGCCGTGATCTTGCTCACGTTGTGTTTGAGAACTGGGCAGCAGTTTCTAGCTCCAGAGCTGGGAAAATAGAAGGGACCGTGCTGCAGTCGAGCGAGATCTGCTGGGAGAGCAGAGGCAGTGGTGGGACTCGGAGAAGCCTGGGTCTTTGGGGCGAGATATTTGGGGTGGCCTTCTTGGCCGAGGGTTGCCCCATCTACCCAAAAGAGGCAAACTCCTCTCCTTCAAGAGGTGGAGTTGCGGTGACAGCCCCGAAGGCACCGATATCCTCCATCGCTCATTTGCTTCGGGGCTCCCAGGTCTTTTCCCTGAAGCTTTTCTCATCACTAAACCTGGCTGCTTTGCAGATTTTTGCCATGCCCACAGCTCCGACTGTGGCAGGCACTTTCCCCCCCCCGTAAATAACGTCCGTGCCGCAGGCACCTTGGCCGCAGGCCAGCGCGCTCGGCGCTGCGCGGGCCGCAGGCGCTGGTGACAGCGCGGTGCCAAAGCGTTGCAAGACAGCAGGGAGGATACGAACGGCTTTTTAAAATTACCACGACGCCGCTTAGCGTAATGCCTCAATGCCCAGCGCCGGGCAGGAGGCCACGGCAATGGATGGGAAAGTTTATTTTGGGGAGCAGGAATTCAGCGCTGCTAAAGCACCCGCTTTTAGATGCGCCTCCGTAAGCGAGCAGCGTCCGATTGCATGCACGCTGCATGCAGTGTGCTTCCCTAGGCTGCATCGCCTTGCTTTGGGGGGGATTTGGAAGAACTTTTTGCTAGTGGATCAGGAGTACGCCCTAAAGGCTGCAAAAGGGAAAGGCAGCTTAAAAAAGACCATGATCTTTGGATTAAAAGAAATACATGTGTGTGTGTGAAGCTAGGTGGAAGGCAGCAGCCTTGGAAATAAGCAGAGGGGACCTGAGTTAAAATCTCCTCCAGAACACAAAAGATAAACTTTCTCCCCACCACCACTTTGATTATTCCCCTTTAGAAGTTGCTTCAAGGTCTGGCCCGTGTTCTTGGCATCCTTGATAAAGGCTGGTTTCATCCCGCAGCTTTTTCCTCTATCTAGCAAACTACATGTGCTTTGGTCTTACACCTCGTCGGTAAAGAGACTGTCTGCAAGGGAGGAGGAAGGTCACTTTACGGGGGTAGAATAAGGCCCTTGTTATTAATGTCAAAGGGAGAAATTTTCTCCTTCTCTGCCCTTAATTAATTTTAGTAAATTTAACTGGGGGAGGAGGTGGAAATTGTCTTAGAGTTATTAAGCTGGAGGTGCTTAAAGATATATTAAATCAGCATGCTGGCTACTGTAAGAAAGGAGACAAGCTTGTCAGGCATTTATTGGAAATGGCCTCTGCCGGGCACCGTCAAGGGGAAAACGTTGGTTTTTAACGTGAACAAAGGCGATTTGAAAGGCTCTGCAGAAGGGCTTGAGAAAGTCCTTCTTTGAAGCAAAATAGCAAAGAGGTGGGGTTTTTTTTGTTTTTCTTTTGTTGTTGTTGTTGTTGGGGTTTTTTTTGCTTTTCCCTTGGAGGGAAAAGCGGCGTGGTTAAAGCAACGCGCCGTATCGCCCAGCCCCGGTGCGGTTAGCCGTGGTTGCATTGATACAAGCGTTTCCCTCGAAGGCGGTTGCCAGGAAGGAACAGTTGCAGCAACGCCGGCGCGGGCATTGCAGCGGCGCGGCCGGTGCTGCCGCGAGGGAATGCCTCCCCGCAGCAAGGCATCGGCGTGCCCCTTCTGGCCCTCGGCCGTTTTGACTTACTGAGGAGCCGTGCATATCCGATGCTTTTGATTTAAGGCATTCAGCTGACTGCGTGGGAACTCAGTAAAATTGTATTGAGTTGGTTGTATTAAAAAATCATGCTCTTGACTGCGCTGCAGGAAGTTTTTAAGCATGTGTGCGTGTGTTATATATGTGTCTTATAAGACGGTGTGATCAGTATGAAAAAAATCATGTTTTATGCTTGTTTTAATTGGAGGTTTTGTGGAATAGCTAATGTTATAGCAAAAAAATATATATTTTTTTTTAAATAAGCAACTAAGGTGTCCTTGTTGGACACTTTTAATTAATTAAGCAAAAGTTAAGGGAAGCAAGTTTTCTAGCGGGCATTGCGCCGGCTAATATGGAGCAGCCTTAAACCAGATTTCAGTCGCACTACTCCAGAAATAGCATTCTCTCCGATACAGATTTCCGGCTGCTTTCTCAGCTCTGTAGCTGCTGGTGCAAAGCTGGGTGACCCCATTTGGTCTTGGAGCCCCCTCTTCCTTGCTCACATGGGTCTCTTTGCAATGTGAGAAATAAGTAACACATGGTAAATGCACTTTTTTAGGGGGAAATGATTTTCTTTAACATTGGTTTAGATTTCAGATGGATCAGTTCCCTGATCCAACTCAAAGGACTACTGCAAAATATCCATGCGGTCTGTATCAGCTCTGGTCTTGCAGAAGACTCTTGGTCACTGCAATCCTGTGGGCTTCTGAGCTGGTTCTTGCAGGTACCAATAAATCCCCACGAGCTACTTTCCATGGGAGAACATCCTGTTCTTCCTCCCTCATTAGATTCTCACAAACGGTTCAAAAAGTCATTTTATGGCAGGGTGATTTGATTTAAATTAATGTGGTTTAAATTATGAATCTTAATTGCAATTTAAAATAAGAAGGAAGTCTTAATTTAAGTGACTTGATTTTAATCGTGTCTTTCATTTAAAATTCATAGCTATGTCCAAAGGTTGATTCTCCTTGGTTGCTAGCTGTAAAACATGTAGATTTACAGCCAGCTCCTGCCTTTCAGCTTTATTTTCTCACTAGGAGAACATGATATGAAGATATTTATTTAAGCTGTTATATAGCCTGTCACAGCTCTATTTTGATTTCTACCTTATGTATCTTTTACATGTTTTTTAAGTAATGAGTAATGCTAATAACTTTGTGCTTATTGTAAACATTCACTCTTTACACATAGATAAAAACTCTGTTCAACTGACATATGCAAAGTGTAATTTATAATTCCTGTAAAATACTTTAGCTAGTCAAGGTCCTGGATACCTAGCATATAAACTTTTCAATGTACTCTTGAACTTAAAACTAAGCAATTTATTGAATGAATTTCAAGCATCAATCTTAGAGGGAGTTAGTGAGTGAAATGAATTGTTTCATGTCTCTTAAGGTTTTAAAATAAACAGATGTCATTCTCTTAAAACTCACTTTTAGTGTTTAAAACAGTGAGAGGAAGCAATTCTGTTTTTCAGCTGCCAGTTCCCTGTTGCTCTTGCAGCTTAGAATCAACCATTCATGCAGCTAATTGAATTTATCTCTCTGTTACCTGTAAAGGAAATTTGAATGGTTAGTTGAGATTTATATACGTAACTTTTGACCATCTGGCTGTAGGCGGGAGAATCCCATGCTTAGTCTCCAGGTATCCCGAATGTCGTCTTGGTATAAGCAGAACAGTGATTAACAGAGAGAAAAACAAGATTTTTTGAGGCTTCCTTTTATTAGCTGTCCAGTTTCTGACTAGGATCCAAATCCAATCCCATTTCATGCTGGAAAATCCTCATTCCTGGAGTGCAGTGGGTGTCTCAGTTTTAGACCTGGAACAATATTCTTAATATCATCTTTTGTGCTAGACCGTGAGTTTGACATTTCACAAACTGGGAGGATACCCATCGTGGTCCATGGCAGTGCACATGTCCCCCTAGGGGGTACAGCTGGCTTTGAGCGATACACTCATGTGCCAGGAAAGCAAAGCAACCTGGCAGGTCCTTGATGGACTTCCTTTCATCCACACTTCATGCCCGTTATGGGGGTCTGGGGAATTCGGGGAGCCATAAGCTCAATTCTTTCTGTTCTTTCAAGAGCGAAATGTTATTAATACACAACTCTGCAAAGCCTGGTGGAGTCTGGATCTCTTCACCAAGCCTGTTCAGATGCATCTCACCACTGTTTGCTATAGGAGAACATTTTTTTCTGACAGTCTGACAACTAAAACATCACTGTTTAAGGCAATGAGTGCAAACCCCCCATATCTTGACAAGTGACACATCCTTGCTGCTGTATCTGGAGCTCCTCACTGTGGGATGCCCCTTTTAGAGGACATTTCTTCACTAGGCAGCTAGCTGCTGAGAGTGATGCCGAGATGACTGCCGAGACGACCACAGACTTCCCCTGCAATTGCCAGTCCTGCCATCTGTGCTCTGTGTGTGCGCATGACGGCTATCAGGGTGTCACCTCCACTGTGTAGACGCATTTCCCTTAGCTAAGATACATCAATTAAGGCTGCCAAAGCTGTCTGATACATTGCAATCAGCCCCATCTCAAGATGGAGGATGCACTGACTTCTGCCAAGCACTAAATCTGTATTTAGCCTGACCAAGTCCCTCTTAAGTTGTTGGTAGGAGCAGTATGCTGTGGTGGCCATCCTCCAGAGAAGTGCTGTCTTGAGTAGGTTTTCAAAGTCCAGCCTATAATTTATGATCTTGCCCAAAAGATGTTTTCTGTGGGGTTTTCTAGTAGGGAGAAGATTGGTGTGAAGGTGAATTAGATGGTGAAGCAATACCTTGTGAGGGCAAGGATGTTCAATATTCCTGCTGGTGTGGGCTACATGACCGAGTACAAAGCTTCTCATCCATCACCATCCAGATGCCAAAATGTACCCTAGAAGCCTGATTCTTGCCCAGTGGGCTTCAAATGGCCTTTTTGATGAAGGCCACCTTCACTCGCAACTTCTCCCTCCCGGGTGGGTGCTCTGCCCATCTCTGCCTCTTCTTGTAGATCTCCAGCTCCATGTTCCCTGTCTTGCCGTTCCTCTGAAGCATGGTTTTGACTGGTGGAAGGCGGTTTAAGGGTGGCTGAGCTGGGGGAAAAAAATACTGTCCTTTGGGAAAAGGAAGCAGCACAACAAGAGGAAAGGGTGGACTGGTGAGAGGGAGCTGGCAAAAAGTGGGCTTTTAAGGTCAGGTCTGAAGAAAGAGGAATAGAGGACCTAATTGGCAGTATATACTTTGTGTGGTCAAATAATGTCACTTAGGAAGTTTTGAGGGAGAGAAATCAAAAAGAAAGAAATCAAAAGAAAATTTTTTCTTTTGTCCTTTTGTTTTTTGCTTTTATTCTCCCACCTATGAAGTTGAGCTGTCTTAGCCAACAGCTGTGCAGGATAAAGCACTCGGGCTGAGTTTTTGGTGACACAGCTTCCCTACTTAGCCTGTGCCCGAGAGCAGGCTCTCCTTCCACCGATCACATTAGAAGCAGCAGTTACGATGTCTAATCAGGAGTTTTGAGATGAGCAAACCTGCGCAGCCAGCGAGCTGCCCTCAGACTTTGGTTCCCGCGGGCAGGCGCAACTGCAGTGGAGACGGCGAGGAGTGTTGCAGTCCCTTGGCATGCGCCTGTCCAGCCAGCAAGGAAACTCTGGGCTTTTCAGGAAACGATGTGAACAACTCGATAGGCATCATTACGGGACCAGAGTCTCAGCACAAAGCTCATGGGAGGGAAGTGGGGTGGAAGGGGGTGGGGGAAGTAAAGAGAGCTGGTGCGTTTTGGAAGGGACCCAGCATCGCAAAGCTCTGCCTGTTTGTGGTTATTGAGGTCCCACTGGATTTCCAATGAGAGCAGCAGGGCAAATCCCACTCCGCCTGTTGCAGGGACAATGGCATTGCACTTTCACAGCTTCCCTTTTCGGCTGCACGTAGTATTTTTCCGCATGACGAGCATGGAGATGTTTCCAGCTCTAACCTGCCAAACACCTGCAGGATCCTACCCCAGCTGCGTTTCACTGCTTCCTTGCCAGGGGAAGCAGCACAACTACTAGGTATTTCAGCTGCGGCTGCTCTCAGAAATACTCTTACACAGAAGAATCCCAGTGACAATTGCAGTAAAACAACCTCAAAAAAGCCCCCAGACCCAGCAAAGGCTGAGGAAATCCCCGTCGCAGTCCAGTAGCTGTCTAGTGCAGAGAGCTTGAGCAGAAATACTTCTGGGACAGCCATGCGAAAGGAATGCCAGCTATTTCGGGGCCGTATTTGTGTTTGAGCAGGAGGAATAGGATCGCGGAGCTCTGCTTTGTCTTTCCGTGAGACGGTTTCGCGTGTCGCTGGGGCAGCTCCGATCTGATTAGGATGGGGCTCGCCTGGGGGAGGACACCGATGCGGGGCCGTAAGCTGCTTTCCCCTTGAGCAGGTGCTGGGGGCTGCCCACAAAAGTGGCCCAGCTGGCCTTTTAGGGAGGGTTTCCTTCTAATCCAGCTCAGGAACAGTTTTTGGGGCAGGGATTTATCTCTGTCTCGGCGGAGAAAATTGGCAGCCCAAGGCACTGGGGGCTGGCGGAAGGGCAGCATTGATAACACCACTGCGTGAGCAGGGCAGCGGCTGGAAACCTCGGCTGACAAATTGACTTTGAAGTCATGTTTTTGGATAACACTTTTTGAAATCCACTTTTTTTTTCTTTTTTTTTTTTCATATTCCCATCCTAAGGTCTGGCTCTTGCTGCAGTGGGGAGCTTGGGGAAGGGAAAGTGCACCCCCATGAGATGTTTCTACAGAAATCTCTGCTTGCTCTGAACAGAAGTGTTAACCCTGTTGAGGGACAGAAGAAAGCAAGAGGTGCTAAGATTTCGCCGCTGCCTAAATCTGACCTGCTCAGAAGGAGCAGACCCTCACAATCTGCCTCTGCAGTAGGTAAAGGTATTCCTCCCTCAAAAACTTATTTTATAGAGGGGAAAACTGCAGCAGAGACAGGATCTCAGCTCTCTCAGCTCCTATTTCAAGCAAAAGATTTGCTGTGCTGAATGCATGCGTGCAAGGTTCCCACATTTCTCCCCCAAGAAAGGCGGGGAATAGTGAGGCTTCTTCTAGCTACTTGCCGCCACCTTGACCTTGAGGTACTTCCCCCAGAGTCAAAGGGCTGCAAATTGTCCTGTCCCGGTTCAATCTGTGGCTGTTACCCTGAAACTAAGAGTGGAGAAAGAAGAGCTGCAGGGCTGGGGAAAGAAGGCACTCTCTCCTGGCTAATTTGGATTAGGACTGATGCATTTGTTTCACAGCAATAAATATCAGCTTTTAGATCCAGCTGGAGCTGGGCTGGAGCTGAGCCAGCTTCCCAGGGGCAAGTGTCTGGGCATGCGTAGAGCAGCACAGGGCTGCACATGCTGCTGCTGAAGTTCATCTCCATCACAGGGACGTTCAACCCTCCCTGCATCTGGGCCCTTAGTGGGATAGGGATTCACACCTGCTTCTGTCTTGCTCCCACACAGGAGAGTTGGTTCAAATATTTTACTGTGATAACAAAGATCTTGGCCATCTGCTGCATAAAAAGCATCAAAATGCAATGCCTGGCTTTCGGGGTAGATGTCCTGTTTCTTTGGCCTCTCTGCTGTGCAGAACCTTGCCAGGTGAAAGATTCAGTGCTGTTATTTTGTATCTTAGAGCACTTCTGCCTCTCATCTGTGGTGCTTGGCCCTTGCAGAGAGGCCTGGGTGACAGGAGGAGCAGAGGATGGACAGGCAGAGGTGCACATGCCCTGGGTGACACCAGCCAGCTCAGCTGGCCAGGAGCACGCTGGTCCCGGGGAGCAGTGGCTGGAGGAGACAGGTCTGGCCAACTGCACACAAACAGGGCTTTGTTTCATATTCCCAGGCCCTGGGGAATTATAGAGCAACGTGTGAGTCTGGGCTTTATCAGATAGAGTTGGACAAACCAGCTCAGCTAGAAGAAAGGGAGACTCGAGCTCCCAACCGCGCCCTGGAGGTCAAGTCCTGGCTTCCGCAGAGCTCTGAAATTGTTTCTCCCCTCCTTCCTCCCATAGCTTATGGCCGCTTCCAGATGTGAATGGAAGGAAAACAACTGACTTGCTTTGGGAGAGGCTGTTCTCACAATTATATGTACCGAGTCGCCTACCGCTTGGGTCAGAGTGGGGCTAGCAGGCAGGAGAACAGGCCTGTGATCTGCTGTGGCAAGTCACCTCCTTGTGTCAGCCAACATCGTTCTCCTCCTGCTTTGTCTTGGTATGAGTAATCTTTTCTTCTTCAGGGTCTGCTTCTTTCTCTCTCTTTTGCTAGAAGTTACCACCTGCTTTTGATACCTCAGGGTTTTTTTTTTTTTGTCTCTGCTGTTAGCACACCCAAGGCCTGATTTCTGAGAGCTGCTCTGGTTGGAGCCGAGGAGTATTTTGCCCAGGCGATAATTTCCAGGGATGCCTGCACGGGATGGAGCTCAGAACAATGGAGACATCTCTCTAGATGTCTGGAGGAGTATGAGCTGTTTCTCCGAACGTGTATCTGAAGTGTGTGGGTCTTCTCCAGTTGTCCACTCCTTGCCATGCTGGAACCAAGGATGCTGGTTTTCTTGTATCTCTTAAAATAGAGTAGTTTTTGAAGCAAAGATATACTTTGATTTGACACTAATCTCTTGCAAACGTAACGGAGCATCAGTCTTCGTTGGCACAGCGCAACGCTAATGTATGGCTGCATTTGCTCTCCTGCTCCCTCCCCAGATCCCCTCCTAAGTCCGGGATTAAGACTAGTAGCATCTAGTGAATCCCAGTCTGATGTCTTCTCTGTCATTCTTCTGCTCTACTAATGATTATTTGTGGGTTCCATTTTGGACCCAAGCTGCAGCCCCTGCCCTCTCCTCCTGTCTCTAACCCCACTCAAATTCCAGTTCTTTTATTTTCTAAAGGAAATGGGCAAGCTGATGTGTCAGAGTTTCACAGATGTGTCAGAGTTTCACTGATGTGTCAGAGTTTTGCTGCTGTGCCAAAAATAGGATCCAGTCTCCATTGTCTCAGGAGCAGAATAGTTTGGATATTATCGTGAAGCCCAGCCCCATGTCCCCCTTCTGTGTCCAGTCTGTGACACAGCTACCACTCACATCCTGGAGCTCCTTCTGAGGTGGGAGTCCAGCAAGGAGCTTGCAGACCTGCAAAAGGTCTTCTGTAGGAGAAAGAGGAGGGTGATTAATGGCAGGGAGGGGATGCGGCTCCATCTTCCTTCCTGCTTCCTTTGCTCCCTTCCCCTCGCCTGCCATGGCCTGCCCCGTTACATGACCGCTAGACACTGTCATGCCACATCGCAGCCAGAAGGGAGAAGGATTTGGAGAGCAGGGAGAGGTCAGTGAAGACCTGAGCTCCAGAGCAGCCACAAACAAAGGCCTTTTTCTTCCACACCACTGTGGATGCAGTGTTGCAAGCTCTTCTTTCCATAAGATACCATTTAGCGTTTTCCTCCCTAACCAGTGAATCTCTTTTCATGCCCCAAACCACCACTAACTACCTGTCCAAGCAACCACTGTTGAGTTTTGGGGGAGCTGAACATGACCATTGTCACATGTTGTATTTATATTATATTCCTGGCTGAAATTTCTCAGCACAATACCATACCTTTTAGACCTGTTGTTTGACTGTAGCCTACTTGCATTGAGCTGGATCACCAATCTGGCTACATCCTACAACATCCCGTGCTCTTCTGCTCATCTCTAGCCACTCAGGAATTGCACTTTTTGCTGGGATGCTGGGAGAGCAACATCGTTCTCCTGTTGAGTCATAATGATGAGGTAATTGGGCTGGAAAGACAATGTCTTTCAGCAGCCAAGAACCCAGCTGATGTGGGTAAGTGACTAATTAAAGCCATTGCAGGCCTCATCTTGGGAAAGATAACCAAAATGCACATTGTTCCTGGTCCATTAAGTCAAGCCAGTTGGCCAGCTGGTTAGCAAGTCCCTCTTCCTTCTTAACCTTCATTGTTTGCTGTGTAGGCCTAAATTCTTGGTCCTGACAGTGGAAAAACCTTCACAAAGATGATTTCAGAGCAGGCTAGTTGCTTGAATGAGGATCCAAAGACCTCAGGAAAGCCCAACCAGAGCTCTGCTGTAACATGAGCCAACTTAAACCACTTTGGGATGGCCCATCAGTGCTACCATCCCAGCTTTTATTGGCATTTATACTTCTGGATTCCCAGTTCCCCAACAGGAGTTTGGTAGTGCACCTAAACTTATAGCATTGGGGTTCTCCTATGCCATATGTACCCTACAAGAACATTTTTTGTGGCCCATAAACCCCCTAGATGAGCCTCTGACGTCAGGTCAGGGCTGACTGTGGATCAGGGGAATTTTTTTGGTGCTGTCATCCACTTAAGGGTCATCTTTCGCTTTATGTGATGATGCAGTGGAGCTTTTCGGGCAGCATAGTCAGAAAGCAGGACAATGTCCAAGTGCAGTGCTGGCAAGCTGCATGTACGTGGTAAATCTCCACTTCCCTCAGCTGAGTGCTCCTGCGGCACAGAGACCAGGACTGCAGCCTTCACTGGTCTCCGAACAAAGATATTTTCAGCCTTGAAACCACTGGGCACTTCTGTTCTAGACATTTCTTACTGTTACTGCAATTCTGACAAAAAATCCTCCCGTAGAGAGTGAATACAGCTGCTCTAAGAAACTTCTCAGGATAAATGCTATTTAGTGCTGTTAGGCTCCCATCTCCATTAAACCCCCAATTTTTTTCCTGCCCGTGATGTGTCTATCTTAAAGCAGATTAATCTTTTTGCTACTCGGGCCCGGCTGAGCAGGAATGCTGGGCGTATGTTTACCACGGCTGGTGTCCCAGCCCTAAAGCATAGCAGTCGCTTCTTTTGAAGAACATACAAAGCAAGGAAGAGGAGCGATTGTTTGGGAGGAAACTGAACCATAATGTAATAGACTCCTGTGGGGATTAGTATTAGTAATTATTTGTATTGCTGTGGCACCTAACCAAGGCCGGGGCCTTGGGTAGCAAGGTGGACCAACACGTAAGTGAAGACGGCTCCTCTATCCAAAATCTGTCACCTCCTGCGTGTACATACGGGGCACAGGAAGAGGCTAAGAAATTTATCCAGGGTCATTTTGGGAGGCTGTGGCAGAGGAAGGATTTAAGTCAGTGTGTAGTCCCTATGAGAGCATCCTTCCTCTTTGGAGGGAAAAGATTTTTTTAAAAACCTGTGCTGCTCAGAACTACGTGTGAGAAGCCACTGGAAAAATAAATATATTGTGTTAAAGAATCCTGCACTGGAACAGCATTGGGAAAGGTCATTTCTTACTCTCTGTGCCTTTCATCAGTGATTCCTGTGCTTGTGTGTATTATTTTAAGGAGGGGGAGCACAAGAACTGTTGAATTTGAAGAAGTCCCAGCACTCTTAAAAAAAAGAGAGAGAGAGAGAAAAGGAGCTAAAATGGATATTCTTTTCCTGTAAAACCTACTGTTTCAGAAAAGTTAAATAGCGAGGCAATTATGAATTTGCCAACAATAGAGAAGTTGATCTGATTACACAGATTTAAAGCCGGATCGTCACTGGGGCCATTTGGTGGGAAAGCAAGTCTGTGCCAGACGGGCTTTAAATAGTTTTGAATAGGAGGGAGGGTTAGCCATGTCCTTCCCTTCCTCGGCTCTCCCCACCTAAAGAATAGTACGGAGCCTCCTGCCAAGTGCGCCGTGTCCAGTCCATGCCCGAGGGCTCGACGCGCTTGCGCTGCTATATAAATATATGTGTGTGCGTATGTATATGCGTGGGGATATATATAGAGCTCAGGATGATCCAGGAAGCCCCCACCCTGAGGTGCGGGTGCAGAGCCAAAGACAAAAAAAAAAATCAAAAAAAAAAAAAAAAGCGGGACTTGAAATAGCACGGACACACAACAGATCTCAAGGAAACGCGGAGCTCTCCTTGCAGCGTTAGCAGGAAGCCGCTGGGCTGCCAGCCCCATCGCAGGCACTGCTTAAGGTCACAGGGGACCAAGTGTGGTGAAGGGCTCGATCCTGCCCTCCAGCCAGGCTCCAGCCCTTGGCTGAGGGATGGTGGTGGCAGCTTTCATGCCAGTTGAGTGCCATTTGCACAAACAGTGCAAGTTTGCAGGAGCCCGACAATGTCTCTATGGAGGAGCCTGTCTCCAGCAAGAGTCCTAACAAGCTTTGAGAAAGCAAATGGCACTGAAAAGTGGGTGTTTAACTGGGAATTGCCCAAAATTTTACTGAGGGATGCTTGAGGTGGTCACCCACCTAACGGCAGCTCCATCACTTGGCTTTATCAGCCACTTGTCCTCGCAGCAACTTTCACCACTATAGAGTTGCAATGGACCAAGGAGGGTCTCCTCAACCAGCCCCGATGTGCCACAGTGGGTGATGCAGCCGTTGCCGTCGAGTCTGTGGTGGACGACGTGCCACAGCGTCGCCAGCACAGTGCACTGTGCTGATTTACTCCAGCCTTCCCCCCGGTGTGAAATGTTCCGGGGAAAAACGGCCAGGCTTGCAGGCAGAGGAGAGGCAACACAGCTCCTGATCAGAAGGAGGTTAAAAATAAAGCTGCCAGCATCCCTGCAGGCGGGCTGCAGTGCTGAGGGCGTAAATTTGGGCTAACTCCATGAGTCATCAAAGACTGGGCGTACAAAAGGAGGGTGAGGCTACAGGTCTTATCGCCTCCTATCCATCACTTTTCCGCTGGTATATGCACTTCCTTTTGGCCCCAGGGTGAGCAAGTGCCCTCTGAGTCCCACCCTCTCCTCCCACCCCAAGCAAGACCCCACCAGGGCCACGGTGCTGCAGCCAGTGCTGCCTCTGGCTGTTACGCCCTTGTCAAAAGCCTTGGAGTCCCCTTCAGTGGAGTTTCTCTCCTGTGATGGATCTTCCTGCCTTTCCCTCCACCATGGCAGGAGTAAGCAATTGGGAGTTGTGAAGGGAAAGACTATTTCCAGGAGGGTGATTCCTGCTATAAATCTTAGTGGGGAGGCAAGGACGAAAGGGAAGCACAAAGAAGCAGACACTAGTAGAGGGACTGTGGTTTGCAATGCCATGATGGTGGTGTGTGCCCGGATAAACTGACCTTTCAATTCCCTGTACCCATTTTTTTCTCTGTATTGGAGCTACCTGTGACCAGGCTGGGATCCCTTATTTCTTTAAGTTTAGGGACTCACTTCTTTTTTTCTACCTCTCAGGGCTACAGCTCTGACGTTCGCCTTGCTAGGCCTCCGGCAAATTCTCTGTGGGCTCCTTTTAGCCCTTCACCACTCTGATTTCTGGACATCGGTGAAGCCTTCTGTGCCTGTTGGCAACTCCTGTTTCTCTGGAAGTAGAGAGGAAGTGGGACCTGCCTCATCTAACCTGAGATATTCAGAAAGTGCAAATTGTCCACTTTGTGAACTTTGACTGTCAGTAGAGAGACACTGGCATTTTCAGAGGGCAACTTGTCCTGTCCAAAGAGGGATCTACTTCAAATGAATAGAGTCATCCTCCGGAGATGCTAGTCTCTCTCCTCTGACTATAGAAGATGCCTAGGTAACTAGCTGGGGTCCTCTCTTCAGACAGCACAAGTTTGGGGATCTGATCGCTGCTGTTAATGCCGATCCTAATGCCCTTCTGTCTCCCATGGTCCAACCTATTAGGCTCTGATGTCTCAGAGAAGCCAGTAGTCCCTACTTCTGCTCTTGGGTTAACTTCTTTTTGGAAGAGCCCCCACTACAAGGGGAGAGAAGTGTGGAGAAGACAGGTAGCAAGACCTGTAGAAATAAGTCCGTTTCCTCGGTGAACTATTGCAGCTCCGCATTCCTCCGTCCCCCCCTGACATTTGGGTTGAGGATTGGTGCCAGCAGGCAGGGTATTCCCAAGCTGGCCTCTGCACTACCAGCGTCACCCAGCTAGCTCAGGCGTGGGCTATGGCTCAAGGTGCCTTATTACAAGAATTAGCACAATCTTCACAAAAAGCAGGAGGCTTGGCTGCAAAACCTTCCCACCAGGAGTGCTGTGCAGTTGAGACCCTCAGCTTTTACGGAGGGGGGCTAGGCACATAGTTGATTCAAGACTACGAGTGACATTAGATGAAAGCTCTCCCAGGTGCTGGGCAGCTGGCAGAGGTTCAGCCAGCAGGAGAAGTAGCTCAGGGCCAGCTTCTTCCTCACATTGCTGTGATTGCATGGAGCGTGAACCTGGCCAACTGTAGGGGAGTGAAGCCAGTGAATTCTATTGCCAGACAAGAGCAAAGCTGCTTCTCACCTGGGACATGCAAACCCACCTCCCTGGAGATGCTGGGGTTAGCAGAAAGGAGCCTGGTCTTGCATGAGGTCGGTATCATTGCCAAATGCAAAATCTGGGAGCTTGTTTATGTGGGGACCATCACCAGCTTTCTCTGGAATTAACTTTCTTAAACTGTATCAGCTCTCCTCTGTTGGCTTTCAGAACTAAGGAGACCTTAATTTGACTTCACTCACTTCATTTCAACTGACTTGAATGAGGGCTCATTTAAAGCTGAACAAGATTCACCACCTGGCAAGTTGTGTGCTCTTTAATCCACTTTGGAATCACACCTTCTGTTAATTTTTAATTAATTTTCTGGAGTAGCTCTGTGTAGACAAGCCATCAGGATGAATAGAAGTCAGTTCCCTATTTGATGACTCCTGTTCTCACGCCTTTTCAAGTCATCTGGAGCAGCTAGGCAGAGGTGATTTATCCCTCTGGGCTGAAAAGCACGGAGAGGAACTTCTGCTCTGCCTAGATTCATAAATCTGTCCTCACACGGCGTGAGGCGGTTCCTGCAGCAGGGTTGGAGAAAGGAGGTCAGCTCTCCAGGAGGGGCTGGTTTAATGTGACAGATCAGCCCTCAGTAGCAAACTGGTGGCTTCAGCCAAGCAGTTCTTAACATTGGCTTCCTTGAAGGTCTCCTTCCCACCACCCTGCTGCTGGCTACATACTCCATGCTACTGAAATCAATTTGTGGATCAGCTTTCAAACCTCCCTGGAAGGGAGGTGGTGAAGTTAACGGCCTCCTTGAAGAGTCAAGGTAACATTACCAACTCTGGTAGTCTTATCCAGGCTCACAGTCTTTATTATGGTCCTGAGATTCCTCTCCAGATTCAGAGGAATTGGGGCTTTAAATATATATGCTTTTTTAGGAGAACCAGCTTCTGTAGCACTCATACTTGTAGACTAAAGCATGAAAGAGTATCTTAATGGCTTACAACCTAGAAGTTATGTAAGAAGAATCCCAAGTGTTTTATAAAAATACATACATATGTATTTCACATATATATGTATATTTGTGTTTGTGTATACCTACATACATATACAGACACACATACACATATATCTTGTGAATTTAAGGCATTCTTGTGACTTACAGAGTGATTTTGATTCACGGCCACTGTTTTAGGGCCAAAGGTAGTTGGGCTTTACCTTGCTCCCAAGACATTTTCATGGCCCATTTCTCAATGTAAAGCTTGAGTTTCTTCCAAAGACCCTAGATGACCTTTCAGAAACAGAGGTATTTCAGTGCTAAATATACCAGACATAGTGTCCTTCAGCCGATGGCTTCAGGTGGAAAACTCCTCGGGCTTGTCTGCAAGAGGGCAATGGATGCTAACTTGTACTGTGACGTGAGGTAGCCACAGGATAACTCATCCTTGCTAATGGTGTAAGAGAGGCTTGAGAAAGACACGAGCATGGCTGTGCACTGAGCTTCAGAGGGTCTGGTCAAGCAGGGAAGTGCCTTTTTTTTTTTTTTTTTTTTTTTGGCTTGCACTCCCAGCATTTCCATTTTAGCAGCTCTGCTACCATTTCCTGAGTGATGAGAGAGTTTCTGTGTGGGCTGTGAGGAGTCCCTGGTTCATTTTGCAGCCTGGGAACGGTGTGGGATTGGAGCCAGGTCTGTTCCAAATCCCATCAGTGCCCAGCGGAAAGAGGATTTTTCCAGGCTCAGTGATGAAAAATAGCTGGGGATAGAATGGAAAGGGACGTGCATGTGTGTATATGTGTCTGTTCGCCTCCTTGACAACATCATCCAAAGGGATTTTTGAGCCTTCATTTTCCACACTGGTCTTCCTGTCTCTTTTTTATTATTTTTCCCCTTTCCCTTCAATTCTTAGATAGCTACAGACTGTCCATGGGAAGAGACATGGAAACACAATCCTTCATATGATGTTCTGTGTTTATCCATGAGAGAGACTGGATTAGAACTTGCTCCCATCACCAGTGTCCCTCATGCCTGGTCTGGAGTTGGTCATGCAGATGACACTACCTGAGATGAGCTAGCTGGGTCCATATGGGTGAGAGATGTCACAGCACAATCACAATTTCTTGGCAATAAACAGTCCTCAAGGAGAAATTCAGGAGAAATCCAAGCTTGGTAGGAAAGACAATTAGATGATAATATTTTTGGGAGGTGAAGGTAAGAGATGGGGCTGCATTTAGTCTAAAGGAGCCAAAATAGACCCATACATATACATTGAAATAAGTGTACATCCTGTGCACACAGAGCAGCTTCTGTTTGACCAGGCCTCCTGACTGCCCATGTTGTGGTGAGGAGGGAAACAGGCCAGGAGGGCAAAACCCACCTGGAGCCACCCCAGCAGAGTTTGTGAAGGGGTAGATTGGTTGCACAGGAAATGAGGTTTCATCTCAGACTGTCTCCAAGAGCTATCTTTGGGTTCCCCTGCTGTGAACTTGCAGTAACTTGGTCTATTCAAGCAAACCTGTTGTTTTTCACAGTGCTGGGATGAGAAGTGCTGAAGTACTTCTGCTCCCTAAAATCCACTGACTGTTCATTAATTGGCCTTGGTACAGCAAATTTACCCATTTCTACCTCCCCAAATGGCCATTTAGAGGAGCTAAGGAGGAGAGGAGAAGAGATGTTGGGGTTGCCCAGGGTTCATGGGTTAAACTGCTGCCGCCGCACACAGATTCACGTCAGTGAGAAGCTAATTGCTCTAAAGTTTTCAGAAGTCCTAGAAGTGCAAAGAAAAGTGCTCTTCTCCTCCAGAAGAGCAAATATGTCTTTGTACACTGAAGAGGAATGTGTGTGAGCAGGAGATGTGCCTTGAGATGATTTTTTTTAATAGTTTGTCATACTTCCAAATGAAATAACAGACAAGCTGAGCTGGCGCAAATACTTGCAGAAGGAGCTGATTGGGAATTTGTTAATGAAGCAGGTTTCTCATCAGAAAATGCTAGTTCATCAGAACTTGGATTCTGGGGATAAGTGTAGCAATTGCGACAGGAAAGGCATCTCAGGCTTTGGCTGGGTTTCTTGGCCAAAACCAAGCAGCTTTAACTGTAGCAGTTTGTCTGCATTATGGAACTGTGTTTTCTTTTCCCAAATAGGCAGACTGGCTGTCAGACTGTACAGTATCTGCTCCTTGTACCCCAAAAGGCTGTCTTGCGAGTAAAACAAACCGAGACAGACCTAACAGGAGGGACAGAGCAGCAGAAGCCTATTTAGTTCTCATTAGCACCATGAGATTCTGAATTACTTCTATCAGGTGCAACATGGGCAACTGAAAGAGTTTTTCCTCGTCTGAATTAAAGTGGAGCAGGTTTTGGCTTGTCTAAGAGCATGAGTGACCATAACATCCTTCCGCCTGCTAATAGTCCTCAGGATGATGTTAAGGTGCTGCTGGGATGTGCCCAGTGTCTCCAGTTGAGGGGTATCTCCAGGTAGGCAGTGCAGAGCGGGAAGCCCCCAGACACTCCCGTCCATCTGGACGGGCATGATAAGAGCAAAGCCCTTCAGGGCCTGAAACTCTTTCCTCTTTTCCCTGGTGTGCAGCGAGTAAATGCTTATCAGGTAAGTCCTTCTATGTAGAAGTTTTGGACAGACTGTGGCTCTGGGTTTGTTTCATTTGACAGTGGAAGATAGGACCCTTGTCAGTATTATTGTCTCCATTTCTGTCAACCGCATGCAAGATCAGCGCCAAACTGAAAGCTTTTATCAATCAAACCTCCTTGCAGCAGGGTTAGGATCCCCAAAGCATGCTGACACTGACTGTCAGACCTCTCCCCAGTGTTCTCCTGCAGGAGGCCAAGTTTGTCTTTGACCCGGGTGAAACCATTTCGTAATAGCGATGGCGAGATTGGCAGCAAGGGGGTTGGGTAATGCTGAGATGAAAGCATACCATGACAAGGAGAGACCCTCTGATTGCAAGCGTGACAAGTGACAGATGAGCATGGGCACATCTGCCGTCCACAGCATGGCTCGAGTCACGGGGCTCTCGCCAAGATTTCGACAGGTAGCTCAGGAGGATGGGGCTGTTTGAACCTGTCTTTCTCTAAGCAGGAGGAAGGGAAAGACCCTGTCCATACGGGAAATCTGAAAACCTTGTAAAACGAT